>NC_041218.1:92734784-92746379 GCF_002837175.3 Physeter macrocephalus
ACACACACACACACACACACACACACACACACACACACACAGAGTGGTGACTGTAGAGGTGATGGTTAAATTATTTAACTTGATCGGGATGATCTTTTCACAGTGTATACATATATCAAAACATCAAGTTGCACACCTTAAATATATGCAGTTTTTATATGTCAAAGGTAATAAAGTAAAAAAAAAAAAAAAAAAGCAGTGTGAATTAATCTGGTTGGGCTGATAGTATTGAGTATACTGAGAGATTTTTATCTCCGAAACCAAGCAGAGCAGAAATTTTCTTTCCCTCTCTCCCTCTTTTCTTTTTAAAAAATTATGAAATATTTCCAATATACAGAAATGAACAGACACTAAATAGGGAACATTCACATGAGCCACCCCCTGTCTCTAACAGATTTTAACACTTCAGTTTTTTTACTTTGAAGAAAATATCACATGTACAGTAGGAGTCTCCTTGTGTTACCCCTCTCTTATCCCGTTCTCTTAACTCCTTCTCCATAGATAACCACCACTGTGATGAATTTGGTGTTTATACTTCCTATATATGTTTTTGTAATCTTACTACAAAGGCATTTATTCATAGATTAGAAATAATGATATTTTGCATGTATTCAAAGTTCATATAAATTGTGCCACTTATGAAAGTTTCATTTATGTAATTTATCATCCTTCAGCTTGTTTTTGAGAACAGTGTTTGAGATCATGTTTCATTGATTCATGTAGCTCTTATTCATTTTTTAAAAACTCCTATTAGTATACCCTTATATAAGTAGACACTTTATCCATTCTTTGATAAATACTTTGCTTGCTTTTAACTATTTGTTATTACAGTGCTGCAGTGAGCATAACGTGTGTGTGTGTGTGTGTGCATGTATGTGTATTATGCAAATGTACTAGAGTTTTTTTAAGTGTGAGGACCCCTGGAGAACCATTCATCTCCCACTCCTTGACTTTTTCAGGGACTCTATGGAGTGAAAACTATAATAATAATAATAAGTTCTTTGCCCTTTCCCCCTGCCCTCCCATTCTCTCAGAAGTATATAGTGGAGTTTTTCAGAGGCTGCATAATGTATGATATTGCAACAGATTGAATGCAGAAGCAGATATGAGAACACAACTGTCTTCTATTATACTAGATTTGCAGAAAGGTAAAACAGTCATTCTTCTTATTTTTGTTTGTTTTGGAAAATATCATTATTTTCCATAAAAATGTTATTTATCGTAACACATAATTGTCTTGTTAATTTTAAGTGAAATAATATTTTTAAAATAATTTTAATTTCCTATACACTATATATTGATGACCATAACCCATATAAACAAATAATTTTTAAGAGTGTAAAGAGGTTTTGAGACCACAGAGTTTGAGGACTGCACTTCTAGGGTATATACCTAAGCGTAGAAAGGCTGGTTGTAGGGAATGCCCAGCTTTCACTGCACGTCATACTGCCATATTTGCAAAGATTTTATACTACTTTATACTCTCAGCAGTAGTATAAGAGTTCTTGGTTCTCCACATTCAAGCGACCATTTGATATTGTCAGATTTTAACCAGCTTTGCCAATAAGACCTGTTAAATTGGAATCTCATTGTAAATTGAATATGCTTTTCCCTGATTACTAGTGATCTTGATCTTTTTAATCTTCATTGATCATATCTCTAGTTCATCTTCTGTGAAAAAAGGTTTTTTTCTTGTCATTTTTCCTGATTGTGTTGTTCTTACTGATATGTAGGAGTGTCTCCTCCCCTCCCCTCCCCTCCCCTCCCCTCCCCCATTCTGGTTACTAATCCTTTGTTGGCAACATGCATTGAAAAAACTCTTCTCCCAGTTTTGGGCTTGTCTTTTCATTTTGTTTATGTAGGTTGAACAGAATTTCCTTTGCTTTCTCTTCCAGTGTTATTGAGATGTAATCGACATACAGCACTGTACAAGTTTAAGGTGTACAGCATAATGATCTGACTTAAGTACATCATGAAATGATGACCGCTATAGGTTTAGTGAACATCCATCATCTCATATAGATGTAAAAGAAAAAGAAAAATGTATTTTTTCCTTGTGATGAGAACTCTTAGGATTTACTCTCTTAACAACTTCCATATGTAGCACACAGCAGTGTTGATTATATTAATCACATTGTACATTACATCCCTAGTACTTATTTATCCTATAACTGGAAATTTATACCATTTGACCATCTTCATCCAGTTGCCCATCCCCTCAACCCTTGCCTCTGGTAACCACAAATCTGATCTCTTTTTCTATGAGTTAATTTATTTGTTTGTTGAAGTATAATGGACCTACAACACTATGTTAGTTCCTGGTGCACAACATAGTGATTCAGTATTTGTATACATTGCAGAATGATTACCATGATAAGTCTAGTTACCATCCGTTGCCATACAAAGATATTACATTTTTATTGACTATATTCCCCATGCTGTACATTTCATCCCCATGTTTTGTAAATGGAAGCTTGTACCTCTTAATTTCCCTCACCTATTTCACTCTTTTCATTCATGTTCATACCATTTCACTCAAGAACAGAATTTCCTGATTTTATTGTAGCCTAACATTAATCCCTTCCTTTATACTTATACTTTTTTGTGCCTTAAGGAATCTATCTCTACCTTGAATTAAAAAGATAAGCTCTTCATTTTTTTGTAAAAATGAAAGTCTTGAGTTTCACACTTAAGGTTTTAATCCATCTATAATTTATTTTTGTGCCTGGTATGAGATGAGAATCTCATTTCATTTTTTAAAAATATGCATCATTTATTGACTTTTTTCCCCCACTGATTTTTAAACATCAATTTTGCATTTTTATGTGAAGGTACTTACAGTCTGTTCTGTTCTGTTGGTTTGTCCATTCTTTCATTACTCTCTCTTTCTCCTAATATGACTTTATATGGTCCTGATATGTGGTAAGTAAGTACATCCACCTTATTTTTCTTCAGAATTGTTTAACTATTCATGGGCTTTTATTATTCCACAGAACTTTTAGGATAAGCTTCTTCAATGATGTGAAAAACTTTATTAGGTGTTTGTTGGAATTTATAAACAAATTTGGAGACATAAGTATTCCGTGAACATTGCATATCTCCATTTATCCAGTCTTCCTTTCATTTCTTCAGTGTTTATCATTTTCTCCATAAAGGATTTTCTTGTCTTTTCTTAGTTTTATTTCTAAGTAACATATTGTTTTTTTTTGTTATTATAATTGGGATATTTTTCTATTACATATTCTAATTAGTTGTTACTGAGAATATATAAAAAGAACTGTTAAAACTCAATAACAAAAAGCCCCTAATGGAACTGAGCAAAAGACCTAAACAGTTTAATAAAGAAGACATAAAAGAAGATGGTCATGCGGGAAGATGTGGAGTTAGTGTCTCCCCACAACTAGGGCGCCTGCCGGCCCATGGTGGGGTACTCTGACGCCCAAGGAGACGGGAAGAACCCCAAAGTGAACCGGTAGGATGTAGGGGGACTGAGGGGAAAGGAGAAGTGGAGGCCAGACGGGATCGGCACCCTTGAGGCTGGGAAGGTGAGGAGAGGCAGGCGGGAGGGACTCTCCAGGAAGAGCGGGAGAGGAGCGGAGGGCAATTGCCCGGCCCACTCGGGCCGGGGAGCCTGCTGAGCTCCCAGGCTGGTATCCCCCCTCCAAACCCCCCTTCCAGGCCGCATGGGTCCTGGAGGCATAGGAGGGAGGCAAGGGAGATCAGGAGAGGCAGGTGGGAGGGGCCCTCCTAGACTGGAGGAGCAGGAGAGGAGAGGAGGGCATTTGCCCCACCCACTAGAGCCCAGGAAGCCTGCTGGACTCCCAGGTGAGGTCCGCTGCCCTCTGAGACCAGGGGTGGGGGGCACACCTGGGCCCCTTCTGTTCCTTGAGCCTAAGACCTGCCCCCCACAACCCCCAGAGCCTTTTCCAGCCCTGTGGGTCCTGAGCATTGGCCCTGCCCACCACCCAAACCTCGCGCTTGCTTAGGCCCCGCCCTCCACAGCCCAGGCCTTCCCCACCCACCTTTTTTAAAATTCTCCCTCCTCTTTTTTACTATTGTGGTACTGATGTACCTTCTGGTTGTTAATTCATCCATATTTTTATTTTTATATTCTTCCTAACATGTCTGTTAGTTTCCTAGTCTAATTTTTTTGTTTGTTGTTTTTTGTTTGTTTTTTTTGCTGCCCCAGGTGGCTTGCAGGATCTTGGTTTACAATCCCAGGGTCAGGCCGAAGCTCCTGTGGTGGGAGCTCCGAGTCTGAACCACTGGACTAACAGAGAACCTCAGACCCCAGGGAATATTCATCAGAGTGAGGTCTCATGGAGTTCCTCATCTCAGCACCAAGACCCAGTTCTACCCAATAGCCTACAAACCCTAGTGTTAGACGCCTCAGGCCAAACAACCAGTAAGGCAAGAACACAATCCCACTCATTAAAAAAAAAAAAAAAAAAAGACACAGCAAGAAAATACATCACAGATGAAGGAGCAAGGTAAAAACCTACAAGACCAAATAAATGAAGAGGAAATAGGCAATCTTCCTGAAAAAGAATTCAGAGTAATGATAGTAAAGATGATCCATAATCGTGGAAATAGAATGGAGGCATGGATTAAGAAAATACAAAAAATGTTTAACAAATATCTAGAAGAACTAAAGAACAAACAAACAGAGATGAACAACACTAGGAAAAATCAATAACAGAATAACTGAGGCAGAAGAACGGATAAGTGAGCTGGAAGACAAAATGGTGGAAATAACTGCTGAGGAGCAGAAATGAAAAGAATTGAGGACAGTTTCAGAGACCTCTGGGAAAACACTGAACACACCAACATTCAAATTCTAGGGGTCCCAGAAGAAAAAGAGAAAAAGAAAGGGTCTGAGAAAATATTTGAAGAGATTATAGTCAAAAACTTCCCCATCATGGGAAAGAAAATAGTCAACCAAGTCCAGGAAGCACAGAGAGTCCCATACAGGATAAACCCTAGGAAAAACACACCAAGACACATATTAATCAAACTAACAAAAATTAAATTCAAACAAAAAATATTAAAAGCAGCAAGGGAGAAACAAAAAATAACATTCAAAGGAATCCCCAAGGTTATCAGCTGATTTTTCAGTGGAAACTCTGCAGGCCAGAAGGGAGTGGCAGGATATACTTAAAGTGATGAAAGAGAAAAACCTACAACCAAGATTACTCTACCCAGCAAGGATCTCATTCAGATTCGATGGAGAAGTCAAAAGCTTTTCAGACAAGCAAAAGGTAAGAGAATTCAGCACCACCAAACCAGCTTTACAACAAATGCTAAAGAAACTTATCTAAGCAGGAAACACAAGAGAAGAAAATGACCCACAAAAACGCCCCCAAAATTAAGAAAATGGTAATAGGAACATACATATCAATGATAACCTTGAATGTAAATGGATTAAATGTCCCAACCAAAAGATACAGACTGGCTGAATGGATACAAAAACAAGACCCATATATATGCTGTCTACAAGAGACCCACTTCAGACCTAGGGACACATACAGACTGGAAGTGAAGGGATGGAAAAAGATATTCCATGCGAACGGAAATCAAAAGAAAGCTGGAGTAGCAATACTTCTATCAGGTAAAATAGACTTTAAAATAAAGACTGTTACAAGAGATAAGGAGGGACATTACATAATGATCAAAGGATCAATCCAGGAAGAAGGTATAATAATTATAAATGTTTACGCACCCAGAGGAGCACGTGAATACATAAGGCAAATGCTAACAACCATGAAAAGAGAAATGGACAGTAACACAATAACAGTAGGGGACTTTAACACCCCACTTACACCAATGGACAGATCATCCAAACAGAAAATAAATAGAGAAACACAAGCTTTAAATCACACAATAGACCAGATAGATCTGATACTTATAGAAGATTCCAACCAAAAGTGCCAGAATACACTTTCTTCTCAAGTGCACATGGAACATTCTCCAGGATAGATCACATCTTGGGTCACTGATAATCATTACAGGAAAAAAACTGTAAAAAACACAAATACATGGAGGCTAAACAGTGCACTACTAAATAACCAAGAGATCACTGAAGAAATCAAAGAAGAAATTAAAAAATACATAGGAACAAATGACAATGAAAACACGATGACCCAAAACCTATGGGATGCAGCAAAAGCAGTTCTAAGAGGGAAGTTTATAGCAATTCATTCTCACCTCAAGAAACAAAAATCTCAAATAAACAATCTAACCCTATGCTTAAAACAACTAGAGAAAGAAGAAATGGACAAATTCTTGGAAAGGTACAACTTTCCAAGACTGAACCAGGAAGAATTAGAAAATATAAACAGACCTATCACAAGTAATGAAATTGAAACTGTAATTAAAAATTTTCCAACAAACGATAAGTCCAGGACCAGATGGCTTCACAGGCGAATTCTATCAAACATTTAGAGAAGAGCTAACACCTATCCTTCTCAAACTCTCCCAAAAAATTGCAGAGGGAGAAACACTCCCAAATTCATTCTACAAAGCCACTATCACCCTGATACCAAAACCAGAAAAAGATATCACAAAGAAAATTATAGACCAATATCACTGATGAACATAGATGCAAAAATCATGAACAAAATACTAGCAAACAGAGTGCAATAGCATATTAAAAGTATCATACACCATGATCAAGTGGGATTTATCCCAGGGATGCAAGAATTCTTCAATATATGCAGATCAATCAATGTGATACACCACATAAGAAATTAAGGAATAAAAACTATATGATCATCTCAATAGATGCAGAAAAAGCTTTCGACAAAATTCAGCATCCATTTATGATAGTGGTGAAAAACTGAAAGCATTTCCACTAAGATCAGGAACAAGACAAGGATGTCCACTCGCCACTCTTATTCAACATAGTTTTGGAAGTCCTATCCACAGCAATCAGAGAAGAAAAAGAAATAAAAGGAATACAGATTGGAAAGGAATAAGTAAAACTGTCACTGTTTGCCGATGGTGTGATACTATATGTAGAAAATTCTAAAGATGACACCAGAAAACTACTGGAACTAATCAATGAATTTGGTAAGATTGTGGGATACAAAATTAATGCACAGAAATCTCTGGCATTCCTATACACCAACAGTGAAAAATCAGAAAGAGAAATTAAGGAAACACTCCCACTTACCATTGCAACAAAAAGAATAAAATACCTAGGAATAAACCTGCCTAAGGAGGCAAAAGACTTGTACTCAGAACACTATAAAACACTGATGAAAGAAATCAAAGATGACATAAACAGTTGGAGAAATAGACCATGTTCTTGGATTGGAAGACTCAATATTGTGAAAATGACTATACTACCCAATGCAATCTACAGATTCAGTACAATTCCTATCAAACTACCAATGGCATTCTTCACAGAATTAGAACAAAAAATTTTCCAATTCATATGGAAACACAGAAGACCCCAAATAGCCAAAGCAATCTTGAGAAAGAAAAACGGAGCTGGAGGAATCGGGCTTCCTGACTTCAGACTATACTACAAAGCTACAGTAATCAAGACAGTATGGTACTGGCACAAAAACAGAAATATAGATCAATGGAACAAGATAGAAAGCCCAGAGATAAACCCACGCACCTGTGGTCAACTAATCTATGACAAAGGAGGCAAGGATATACAATGGAGAAAAGACAGTCTCTTCACTAAGTGGTGCTGGGAAAACTGGACAGCTACATGTAAAAGAATGAAATTAGAACACTCCCTAACACCATACACAAAAATAAACTCAAAATGGACTCGAGACCTAAAGTAAGACCGGACACTATAAAACTCTTAGAGGAAAACATAGGCAGAACACTCTATGACATAAATTTCAGCAATATTTTTTTGGATGTGTCTCCTAGAGTAATGGAAATAAAAGCAAAAATAAACAAATGGTATCTAATTAAACTTTAAAGCTTTTGCACAGCAAAGGTAACCATAAACAGAATTAAAAGACAACCTATGGACTGGGAGAAAATATTTGCAAATGATGCTACAGAATAAACAAGACAAAAAGAGAACCCTCAGAATGGGAGAAAGTATTTGCAAATGAAACAACAGGCAAAGGATTAATCTCCAAAATATACAAACAGCTCATGGAGCTCAATATCAAAAAAGCAAACACTGTAGTTAAAAAATGGGCAGAAGACCTACATAGGCATTTCACTAAGGAAGACATACAGATGGCTAAGAGACACATGAAAAGCTGCTGAACATCACTAATTATTAGAGAAATGCAAATCAAAACTACAATGAAGTATCACCTGACACTTGTCAGAATGGCCATTATCAAAAAATCTAGAAACAATAAATTCTGGAAAGGGTGTGGTGGAAAGGGAATCCTCCTGCACTGTTGGTGGGAATGTAAATTGATACAACCAATGTTCATTGCAGCTCTATTTACTATAGCCAGGACATGGAAGCAACCTAAGTGTCCATCAACAGATGAATGGATAAAGAAGATGTGGCACATATATACAATGGAATATTACTCAGCCATAAAAAGAAATGAAATTGAGTTATTTGTAGTGAGGTGGATGGACCTAGAGTCTGTCATACAGAGTGAAGTAAGTCAGAAAGAGAAAAACAAATACCGTATGCTAACGCATATATATGGAATCTAAAAAAACAAAAAAAATGGTACTGATGAACCTAGTTGCAGGGCAGGATTAAAGAGATAGACATAGAAAACGGACTTGAGGACATGGGGTGGGAGGGCGAAGCTGGGGCAAAGTGAGAATAGCGTCGACATATATACACTACCGAATGTAAACTAGTTGGCTGGTGGGAAGCAGCAGCATAGCACAGGGAGTTGAAATCGGTGCTTTGTGATGACCTAAAGGGCTGGGATAGGGAGGGTGGGAGGGAGGCTCAAAAGGGAGGGGATATGGGGACATGTGTATGCATATAACTGATTCGCTTTGTTGAGCAACAGAAACCAACACAGTATTGTGAAGCAATTATACTCCGACAAAGATCTATTAAAAAAACCCAAGGGCTTCCCTGGTGGCGCAGTGGTTGAGAGTCCGCCTGCCGATGCAGGGGACACCCCGGTCCGGGAAGATCCCACATGCCGCAGAGCGGCTGGGCCCGTGAGCCATGGCCGCTGAGCCTCCGCGTCTGGAGCCTGTGCTTCGCAATGGGAGAGGCCACAACAGTGAGAGGCCCACGTACTGCAAAAAAAAAAAAAACCCAAATAACAAATGTCATTTGGAGTACTAAAGACTTGGGAAGTCCTTTAATTAATAAACCTGTTTTATTAAAAAAAAAAAGAAGACTTAATGGCCAATAAGCCCATGGGAAGGTGCTCAGTATTTTTAGTTATTAAGGAAATTAACATTAAAACCACAGTGAGTTGCCACTACACACTCGCAGGAATGGCTAAAATAAGATGACATACCTTATGTTAGCAAAGAGACAGAGCAACTGGAACTCTTGTTTATTACCTATGAGAATAGGAAATGGTGCAGATGGTTAGGAAATCAGCAGGTTTTTATAAGGTTAAACATTCAGTCACCTATGAACCAGCATTCCCTCTCTAGGCATCTGCTTAAGAAAAGCAAATGTATATGTTCACAAAACGATTTGTATAAAAATATTTATAGAAGTTTTATTCACAATAGCCCAAACTGGAAAAAAAAATCAACAGGAGAATGAGTAAACAAATTGTAGTGCATTCACACAATGAAATACTACTCAGCAATAAAAAAGAACTATTGATCCTCTCAACAGTGAGAATAAATCTCACATTTATATGAAATTCACGGGCAGGCAAAACTAAGCTATGGTGGTAGAAACCCTAACTACTATCCTAGTAGTTTCCTAAGGGATAGTGGGAACTGACTGTAAGGGGGCTTGTGTAACCTTTCCAGGGTGTTGGAAATGTTTTATATCTTGATTGGAGTGTTGGTTATATAGGTGTATGCATGTGTCAGAACTCAGTGAGTTGTGCATTTCATTGTATGTCAGTTTCACCTTAATTAAAAATAAAACCGTTGGAAACATGGATGCTTTTGAAATCCTCTTTTCCACATTTCAATTGAGAAGTGCCATTGCTTTCTGCACTGATTATCTTGTGAAATTTTTCATTATTTTTGCTGGAAACTAGCATCTGGGTTACATTTTTGTGGTTATGGGGCATAAATGGGACTTCTTTTTGCTGCTTGTACAAAAAGCCAAATGCCAGTCAGTCAAGGTCTACTGTTTTTAAGTCTATTTTACGTTTCAGCCGGTAGTGTATTTTAATTTATGGGTTTCATAAATATAATATGTATATAAATTATCACTTACATTTGTCCAAGTAATCTTTAAGTATCAGGGAATACCCTTATTATACTAATTTTTCATTAGCACTTTTCATTTAGTATTTGTTGAACCAAATACATACTATATCAAGCAGTGTTCTAGGCACTGGGGATACAGTGGTAAAACAGACAAGGAAGGACACTGCCCTCTCAGTAGTGTGCAAAGAAACACAGTAAACATAATGCACTAGATATCTTCTGATAATGCTTGAAGAAAAGAAGCAGGATGATGTGATTGAGAGGACCTGGAGAATGTTTAGAGAAAGGCTTCTTTAGGAGGAGACATTTGAGCTGAGCCTAGAATAGCAGGAACATCTTCATTCTGTGAAGACAAGGGGGAGGATTTGAATATGGTATTTTCTAAAACTGTACTTTTATGATTAGGCCAACCTTAATCACATTCCCCTGATTGTTTTCTCAGTCTTCATTTCAGAGCCCTTTATTTTTCTTAATTACCCTTTTCTGGGTCTGTTTTATTATGACTTCAGGGATGTGTGACAGTTCAAACTCTCTGAACTTTTGGTTTTCCTAGTATTCTTAGTGGTCTAGTCTGGATTGTTCACTCTTAAAAACAAAATATTAGTTTCCATAAATCTGCTTTGCACATACATACTTGCACATACTTGATCCCAAAAGTTTAGAAGAGAGAGTTTTAGCATATGCGGAAGCAGAGATTGAATTGATGTAGTTTTTAAAAAAAATTAATTTATTTTTGGCTGCGTTGGGTCTTCGTTGCTGCACGCAGGCCCTCTCTAGTGGCGGCGAGCGGGGGCTACTCTTTGTTGTGGTGCATGGGCTTCTCATTGCTGTGGCTTCTCTTGTTGCGGAGCACAGGCTCTAGGCGCACGGGCTCAGTAGTTGTGGAATGCAGGCTCAGTAGTTGTGGTGCACGGGCTTTAGTTGCTCCGTGGCACGTGGGATCTTCCCGGACCAGGGTTAGAACCTGTGTTCCCTGCATTGGCAGGTAGATTCTTAACCACTGCGCCACCAGGGAAGTCCCTGAATTGATGTAGTTTTGACAATGACCTTTCCCATCTCCTGCTTTTCTCCTGAGCCCACATTTTAAAATCCTGAAAGTATTTGGGAGCCTTTTTCTCGACATTGGTATTGTATCAGCTCTGTGTGTGGTTTTATATGCTTAGCTACCTTAGGACTCTGCTAGCTAAAGCTATATTTTCTTCCTGTTCCTAAGAGGGTAGAATTCTCATGAATTAAAAAGTAGAGGGACTTTTTAAGCCCGTGCACCACAACTACTGAGCCTGC
>NC_041218.1:92748362-92752469 GCF_002837175.3 Physeter macrocephalus
GCCGCTCCGCGGCATGTGGGATCCTCCCAGACCGGGGCGCGAACCCGGTTCCCCCGCATCGGCAGGCGGACGCGCAACCACTGCGCCACCAGGGAAGCCCCTGGCTTTCCTTTCTAAAGGCCAAACTCATTGGTTCATGCTTTCAATTGACTGCTTTTGTTTTTATAGAATTTCTTAAGTTTTCTAGTCTTCTACGGAACTTCTCTTTTTACCTAAAATTTTCTGTTAGGGCAGCTGCGTGCGTGGCATAAGCCCTTGCAGTCATAGTATGTGAAAATACCCCCGACTTGGTCAAGCTCTTCAGAGGCAGGGACTCTGTCCCATTCCCAGTACCCGGCATCCACATCCAATAAACAGTGGAATAAGTGGGATGAGGAGACTTGCTCTGTTGACTTCACAGAGGTGACTGATTCACACCACAGCTGTTGACTCAGTGCCTCTTATCTACCAGGCACTGCTTATCTCTGGCTTTAGGCATAAAGAGGTGAGAAGATAAGCAGGTCCTGCTGGCTCCGGGGAACTCCAGTCACAGGTGTGGGAGGCTGTTTTCACCGCTAGGAACAGAGAGGCTCATTCAGCCACCTCAAGTAGTAGAGCGTTTTTCCTGTAAGGATACTCCAGGATTAAAGAAGCCTTGAATCAGTTATACTTCTGGGGGCTGAGGAATTAAGACCCGTCTAGTTTGGGAACTGATGGGATCTCTGGATAGACAAGCGCAAAGACATTCATAGGAACACAGGACTCTCTGTATTGCGCTGGAATGGCACTTGGGAGAAAGTCAAACCTATATAAACATTTCTGTATTTTTCCTTAGGATTCATTAAGATCTTAGGTTATATCTCCTTAAAATGTTTTTTTGTTTTTTTGTGGTACGCGGGCCTCTCACTGTTGTGGCCTCTCCCGTTGCGGAGCACAGGCTCCGGACGCACAGGCTCAGCGGCCATGGCTCACGGGCCCATCTGTTCCGCAGCATGTGGGATCTTCCCGGACCAGGGCACGAACCCGTGTCCCCTGCATCGGCAGGCAGATTCTCAACCACTGCGCCACCAGGGAAGCCCCATATCTCCTTAAAATGTTAGGGGCGTTTAGTATATTCTTAAATCATATTTGTTTCTCCAGGCAGATAATACGTTTGCTATATTTTTCCTTCTATATTCTCCTAATGTGTGTGTGTGTGTGTGTGTGTGTGTATAAATACACTTACAGAATATCTGTAGAATAGGAAAATATAAAGGTGGAAACCAAGAGTCTGAGGAAACCTAATTTGACTTAGCACATTTTAAAGCATCATCTATTAACTTTTTTGTGAATTTGTGCTGCTGTTTACTTTGTATATGCAAAAAATGTAATGTTAAAATTGGTAATATTAGCTCATAGTAAACATCAATCTTATATTTGAATAGGAATTTATAGTTTATGGGCACTTTCAAAGACGTTTATATATTTTTTCATAAAACCCCCCGTGAATTAAGGAGGGCAGATCTTACCTTGCATGTTTTTTAAATTGAGGATTTAGGTTAAAGTTACACGATTCATCCAAGGTTTCCCTGAAGGCTATGGGGCCAGCAGTGGAGCCCACGCCTCCTGACCCCAGTCGGCGCCCGGTGGTGCGTCCTTCCTCACCTTCCTCCTGCTCCCCTTCCCTGTACTTGGGTTCCTGAGAGAGAAAACACCAGGCACCCCATGCCCAGATGCACATCGCTTTACTTATAGCACAGTCTCCACCCTGAATTTCAATCTTCTTCCCCATTTTGGTAACTAAACTAAAAAGTCTAGGGCTTCCCTGGTGGCGCAGTGGTTGAGAGTCCGCCTGCCGATGCAGGGGACACGGGTTCGTGCCCCGGTCCGGGAGGATCCCACATGCCGCCCAGTGGTAAAACAGACAAGGAAGGACACTGCCCTCTCAGTAGTGTGCAAAGAAACACAGTAAACATAATGCACTAGATATCTTCTGATAATGCTTGAAGAAAAGAAGCAGGATGATGTGATTGAGAGGACCTGGAGAATGTTTAGAGAAAGGCTTCTTTAGGAGGAGACATTTGAGCTGAGCCTAGAATAGCAGGAACATCTTCATTCTGTGAAGACAAGGGGGAGGATTTGAATATGGTATTTTCTAAAACTGTACTTTTATGATTAGGCCAACCTTAATCACATTCCCCTGATTGTTTTCTCAGTCTTCATTTCAGAGCCCTTTATTTTTCTTAATTACCCTTTTCTGGGTCTGTTTTATTATGACTTCAGGGATGTGTGACAGTTCAAACTCTCTGAACTTTTGGTTTTCCTAGTATTCTTAGTGGTCTAGTCTGGATTGTTCACTCTTAAAAACAAAATATTAGTTTCCATAAATCTGCTTTGCACATACATACTTGCACATACTTGATCCCAAAAGTTTAGAAGAGAGAGTTTTAGCATATGCGGAAGCAGAGATTGAATTGATGTAGTTTTTAAAAAAAATTAATTTATTTTTGGCTGCGTTGGGTCTTCGTTGCTGCACGCAGGCCCTCTCTAGTTGCGGCGAGCGGGGGCTACTCTTTGTTGTGGTGCATGGGCTTCTCATTGCTGTGGCTTCTCTTGTTGCGGAGCACAGGCTCTAGGCGCACGGGCTCAGTAGTTGTGGAATGCAGGCTCAGTAGTTGTGGTGCACGGGCTTTAGTTGCTCCGTGGCACGTGGGATCTTCCCGGACCAGGGTTAGAACCTGTGTTCCCTGCATTGGCAGGTAGATTCTTAACCACTGCGCCACCAGGGAAGTCCCTGAATTGATGTAGTTTTGACAATGACCTTTCCCATCTCCTGCTTTTCTCCTGAGCCCACATTTTAAAATCCTGAAAGTATTTGGGAGCCTTTTTCTCGACATTGGTATTGTATCAGCTCTGTGTGTGGTTTTATATGCTTAGCTACCTTAGGACTCTGCTAGCTAAAGCTATATTTTCTTCCTGTTCCTAAGAGGGTAGAATTCTCATGAATTAAAAAGTAGAGGGACTTTTTAAGCCCGTGCACCACAACTACTGAGCCTGCGCTCTAGAGCCTGCGAGCCACAGCTACTGAGCCCACGTGCCACAACTACTGAAGCCTGCGTGCCCTAGAGCCCGTGCTCCCCGACAAGAGAAACCACCACAGTGAGAAGCCTGCGCACCACAACGAAGAGTAGCTCCGGCTCGCCGCAACTAGAGAAAGTCCGCGCGCGGCAGCAACAAAGACCCAACACAGCCAAAAAAAAAAAATTAATAAATTTAAAAAAAAAAACAAGAAAAACAGAAGAGAATCAAGTTCCTTTGTAAGTAAAAGTAACTAGGAGTGTATTTTCCCCCTAGGGTAATAGTTATATTTTATGACCTCAGTATTTTAGAATATCAGTTATATTTTGAGGAGTTTGCTTTGTGAATAGAAAGAACAAAACTGTACATCTTTTTAGTGGTCTTTAAAGCTGGCATTTTAAAAAAGCTGAATGTCTATTTCATTTCATTCAGCCCTACCTGCAGCCATGCTCTGTGTGTAGGGTAGGTTGATGCCTGATCTCATGCTGTAGAATCAAAAAGGAAGAAGAAAATTGGTCCCCCAAATGCTGGCCTCTTAAACAGTTCCCATCATGTCCAGTCAGGTACTGTGAGCGGACCTGGCTTTAACAAAGACACAGAAAATAAATGGTCCTTTTCACTGTCAGAAATTAAACCTGTATAAAAAAGTTTGAAAATTGTGCCTGTTACATTAATTAGCAAAATATTTCAGGTTTTGTTGTTGTTTATTTGCTTTCGTCGCTGTTGATATTTTAAAAAGTTAATTCTCCCTTGGTTCTAGGGTGAGCCTTATTTCAGTTTTAATTTTTGAAGCCCAGACCTACCTAAGAGAAATTAATTTACTCTGAGCTAAGTATTTATTCTGTCAAATATAATTAATTAACATGGTTTCAATTGACATAATTTCTAGAATCTTTTATTTAGACAGCAGATTTGGAAAGTGTTTATTGCTAGAAAAGGTGACTCATAGGAGGCTAGGGGTGCTAATTATAGGGCATATTAACCCTCTTCTGCAAAAGTCCATTTAACCAATGTGGCTCCAGTATAGATAGGGGTGTGTGTGTGTGTGTGTGTGTGTGTGTGTGTGTGTGT
>NC_041218.1:92754586-92762172 GCF_002837175.3 Physeter macrocephalus
GGCGCAGTGGTTGAGAGTCCGCCTGCCGATGCAGGGGACACGGGTTCGTGCCCCGGTCCGGGAGGATCCCACATGCCGCCGAGCGGCTAGGCCCGTGAGCCATGGCCGCTGAGCCTGCGCGTCCGGAGCCTGTGCTCTGTAACGGGAGAGGCCACAGCAGTGAGAGGCCTGCGTACCGCAAAAAAAAAAAAAAAAAAAAAAGTCTAGAAAAATTGTGAAGGTTATTGTTAGCTTGCCAAGAGTTGGTACAGGAAACGCTTGTGTTTCATCCCTGCAAGTGGATATGAAGGGATATGATTTGAGGGATTGGATTTTTGGTAATTTTGTCAAAACCCAGTGTTAACCTTAACTACTGGGTACCACGTGCCTGGTGCCCCCATCTTCTTAACTGCCCAGTCCTGTGCCCCATTTACTATTGGGAAATGGAAGTCATAGTCATAGAACCTCTCTATGCACAATTTAAGAATTGATATAATTTCTAGCAAAAATATAAAGGAGAAATAAGGCAATTAATTTATAGTAAGTAAAATGTTCCAGTAGGTATGTGCTTACATGTACACAAGAAGACATAATGCAGTTAGATTCTCCCACTTACCTGTAGAATCACTAAGAATATGAAAGCTGCAAATGTAGTCTGATCAGGTGTATTGTACTGGTTATTCAGATATCACAAGTGATACGGCAGTGACATGATTTTTTGAAATGATGAACATCTATTAGTAAAATTCCAAAAAAACCAAAAATACCCCCCAAAACCCCCAAATTCCTTTGATTTATGTCGTATTTGTGTTGTAGAAAATCTGATGTATATTAAAACTGCATATAATAATCGTATTTATGTATAAACAGTGTTAGAATTTAGGCTCAGGTGGTTATAAATTGACATGTTTGCCAACATGAATGTCCAGTGGGATATGTGAAAGTAGTGCAGGATGGAAGTTTTGGGATTCATGACAGTTCTTTGTTGTATAGGATTGTCCTGTATGTTGTCTGTCAAATGCCAAGGATGTCTTCTGAATTACTGTCACAGTTGAAAAAATTGCTCCCACAACTTTTGAATACACCTCCTAGATGGTGATGCCGCTTCGTTGAAAACCTCTGCCTTAAACACTTCAGAAAGACACAGGGAATTCGCCGGCAGTCCAGTGGTTAGGACTCCATGCCTTCACAGCTGAGGGCTGGGTTCAATCCCTGGTCAGGGAACTAAGATCCAACAAACTGTGCAGTGTGCCCCCCCACCAAAAAAGAAAAAGGCACAGAAACCTAAGGGACCCCAAGGGAACAAAGTTGTCCCAACATTTCAAACCAGAAGCTCACAGTGCTGTGATTTCACTGTCTAGAGAGACTAGAGGGGGAGGAGAGTGTCTGCTCTGTTTTTTGCCCCAAGGCTGAGATATGCTTTTTACCTTCATCTTGCCTTGGTCAGCCAGCACTATCTATTCTGCATTCCTGTGGTTGAAGTTTCCCCTGTCCTTGTAGCTTGCTGGGGAGGCTTTTTTTTAGACTAGGTTCTGAAGGAGTTGTGAAAAAGGGGGTTGAAGGTGTCCAAGAAAACTGATGGAAGTTTCTTTGTGCGTGCGATATATAAAATATAACTACACTTTACCTGATGAAACGTTTTTATATAAGTAATTTGTGACTTTGCAGCTATATGGCTGAATTATTTTGGTATATAAATAGTGGAAATTTTCTCTCACTCAGTTTAGAGTATATAATTTTGCTATAAATTATAGTGTTTTAATAATTGGGTTTGTGAATGATTTCACACAGTTAATCCTTAGTAACAATGGAGATCAATATGGAAGGAGGAGATATTTACCTGTTACGTGGTGATTTCAGGCATCAGTATTTTTGCTTTCTGTTCTTGGTGGGGCAGCATTTTGGTGCTAGAAGTGCCTGAGTTCGAATTCTCAAGCTCTGCCACAGGGTGACTGTGTGATCTAAAGCAAACTAATCCATATCTCTGAGCCTTACCGTAAAATGTTGTCATCAGTAATGTTGCGGTGCTGCTACTTAATAGAATGGTTGCAGGGATTAGTGTGAAACATCTGACAGAGTTCTCTTCTAGTACTTATTCCGAAGCATCTATATTTTTTTGTGCTCTATAACTGTAAAGCTGACAAAAATTTTAAGTCTTCTTTTTTACTTGATCTATTTCCATAGTGTAAACAGTCTTTATAATTATTGTTTTAAAAGTATTGAAGTACCCACGTGCCACAACTACTGAAGCCTGCGTGCCCTAGAGCCCGTGCTCCCCGACAAGAGAAACCACCACAGTGAGAAGCCTGCGCACCACAACGAAGAGTAGCTCCGGCTCGCCGCAACTAGAGAAAGTCCGCGCGCGGCAGCAACAAAGACCCAACACAGCCAAAAAAAAAAAATTAATAAATTTAAAAAAAAAAACAAGAAAAACAGAAGAGAATCAAGTTCCTTTGTAAGTAAAAGTAACTAGGAGTGTATTTTCCCCCTAGGGTAATAGTTATATTTTATGACCTCAGTATTTTAGAATATCAGTTATATTTTGAGGAGTTTGCTTTGTGAATAGAAAGAACAAAACTGTACATCTTTTTAGTGGTCTTTAAAGCTGGCATTTTAAAAAAGCTGAATGTCTATTTCATTTCATTCAGCCCTACCTGCAGCCATGCTCTGTGTGTAGGGTAGGTTGATGCCTGATCTCATGCTGTAGAATCAAAAAGGAAGAAGAAAATTGGTCCCCCAAATGCTGGCCTCTTAAACAGTTCCCATCATGTCCAGTCAGGTACTGTGAGCGGACCTGGCTTTAACAAAGACACAGAAAATAAATGGTCCTTTTCACTGTCAGAAATTAAACCTGTATAAAAAAGTTTGAAAATTGTGCCTGTTACATTAATTAGCAAAATATTTCAGGTTTTGTTGTTGTTTATTTGCTTTCGTCGCTGTTGATATTTTAAAAAGTTAATTCTCCCTTGGTTCTAGGGTGAGCCTTATTTCAGTTTTAATTTTTGAAGCCCAGACCTACCTAAGAGAAATTAATTTACTCTGAGCTAAGTATTTATTCTGTCAAATATAATTAATTAACATGGTTTCAATTGACATAATTTCTAGAATCTTTTATTTAGACAGCAGATTTGGAAAGTGTTTATTGCTAGAAAAGGTGACTCATAGGAGGCTAGGGGTGCTAATTATAGGGCATATTAACCCTCTTCTGCAAAAGTCCATTTAACCAATGTGGCTCCAGTATAGATAGGGGTGTGTGTGTGTGTGTGTGTGTGTGTGTGTGTGTGTGTGCAGGCACGCATAAATATACAATAAATGATTATATACATACACGTATAAATTTTAGCTATCTTAATAGGTGTGTAGTTATTTCTCATCTCATCTTGGTCTTAGTTTGCATTTCCCTAATTGCTAGTAATGTAAAACATCTTTTTCATATGCTTACTTGCCATTCATATTTTTCTTCAATGAAATGTCTTTTCTTGTTGTTTTCCGAGCCTTGCCAAAATACACCTTTTTAAAAATATTATTGAACTTTGATTTTTTTTCGTCAGATACGTTGTTTGCAAATATTTTCTTTCAGTCTATAATTTCTTTTCACCTTCTTAACAGAGTCTTTTGCAGATTAAATATCTTTAATTTTGATGAGGTCCAATTTATCTTTTTTTTCTCTTTTATGCATCAAGCTCTCAGTGTCAAGTTTAAGAACTGCTCACCAAGTCTTAGGTCCTAAAGATGTTCTAGGTTTCCTGATAAAAGCTGTGTTAGTTTACATTTTACATTTAAATCTGTGATCCGTTCTGAGTTAATTTTTGTAAAAAGTGTGACATTTAGGTCAAGGTTCATTTATTTTGCCATTGATGTCCAATGACCCCGGCACCATACATTGAAAAATGACTGTTTGCTTTTTAATTAAGACATGATATACCTCTGCTGAGTAATTTTCTTGTGGACAGTCTTCTGTTAGTCTGCCACTGCCATGTCACCCGAAATAATTGAGACTTGCCCAGGTTTTAATGTGCTAACACTCTTCCTCAACAAGTAAAAAAATACAGGTGTTAGTCTCAGCGTTTTTTTAACCCAAAATTTGATGTCAAAATACTTATATCTTCTTCTTACACCCTCTTGTTGCATGCATTCGCCCTTCCAGCTAGTACTCTCGCTTCTGCAAAAGAAAGCGACATCCTGTTCCCCTTCAATGAGAACGCAAGGTCTAAGTGGCCATGCCACTGCCCTCTCTTTATGCTGGTATCCCTGCTGGCCCGCTCCCTCCCTTTAGATTTAGACTGTATCTCTACGCATGCACATGATCTGTCCTTCAGTCTCACGCCAAAGGCTTTCTGACATTAGAAACTATTTTTTCTCTTCTTGAATATACATCTCCCGAGCACTGGGCAAAATCTCACCTGCTTCATGCCTTCAACCACTGGCCGACCCCAGGGCAAGTGTCTCACGATGAGCAAATCAGTGATGAACTAACGATAGTCACGAGGGCACTGACCACCACGTCTTCTTGTTTGGCAATGCCCCGATGACAACTTTGTCTCCAACTACAGCCCGCTGAGCTGAGAATGTTCCCGGGCCCCATAACGGCCAAGAGTGCCAACCTCTCTGCAAGTGAAACATGATTTCATCCAGCCTCTCCTTCCCTGGCCGGATGGCACTGCCCAACCTGATGTTATTGATGGCACAGTGGTCACCTAGTTGCATTTGGAAATGAGCCTTCAAGACTCCCTTCTGATGGGTCCACAGACATCTTAAAGCAACCCCTGTGAGAAAACTGAAGCTTCTGGACAGAAGCTGGTACCCTCATTTGAACAGGAGTTCCAATCCCATGACACAGTCTGACATCTCTGAAAAGCAGAGCAATTTTCCCATGATGCTTGGTCTTCCTAATCTATTTCTTCAATGTAGAAAATAATCTGCACTTTGGATCAGCTCAGGCAAATGACATACCTCACGGTGAACTTTTAAGTTCCCATTAAAATGAAACTAACATGTTTGCCTTCAAAAGCTTAAATCTGGCATTAATCCCCAAAAAAGAAAGTATTCTCCAAAAGAAAAATACTAGCCCATAAGGATAGCTTGCATGCAATACTGCCAACCAATTAGCTTTGAATATAAATAATGACTCACCTCTGCACAGTGAACTTGAGCTCCTCAGAAAACACTGGTTTCTTCCAGGAAGGTGATATCTGCTCTGAGGATGTGACCTGTCACAGGAAGAGAGTTCACAGTGAGAACAATCTTTTTTTTTTTTTTTTTTGCAGTACGCGGGCCTCTCACCGCCGCGGAGCACAGGCACCGGACGCGCAGGCCCAGCGGCCACGGCCCACGGGCCCAGCCGCTCCGCGGCGCGTGGGATCCTCCCGGACCGGGGCACGAACCCACGTGCCCCGCATCGGCAGGCGGACCCCCAACCACTGCACCACCAGGGAAGCCCGAGAACAATCTTTGTATGATGTCAATGGCCTCCTTGGTCTTCTATGGCTAAGTAGAAAGACGAAGGAAAGAAAAAGAAAGATGCTGAATTAGATCAAAAAGCAGTTTACAAATGAAGTAGAGAAATCTGAGCTGCATTTCGTTAGTGATGTCATATATATGTGAAAGGAATTTGTTCTGTAATTTGCAGGAAATGACTCTCCATGGTACATGACTAATGTGGTAGCATCCTTGGAAAGAGCCTGCATGCTACATGTGAGTGTAAAGTGGAATTTGCCTGAGTGATCACTTGCATATGGCTAAAATGTATACGGATGGTCTTTTATATCCTCTTCTCTCACTCAGAGTTCATTTTTGGTGAGCAGCCAGGACCCTAGGCCCAAACATCACTTCTTTTTAACTCTCATGCCCCTTCCTCCATCCTTGGGTAAATCTGCCACGGAATCCAGGTCTCTGCCCACTTAGACTCTCAGCCTCCTGGCCTCAGAGCTGGGATCCATTGAAGTCCAAGTAGTACAAGGGTTTGGGCAAAGTTAGCCCGATGTGACCACAGAAATTAATTCAGGGATCCCCACGCAACCCACAGGGACAGGAAACTCTCTCTGAGGAGGAAACCTGATGCTAATGCAAGAAGCTGGGAGACCAAGAACCCAGGGGCTGCCGGAGCTGTCTACACAAGCCCGCACCAGAAGGGAGAGAAACCCACCCGGACCGTGCAGCCTGCTCACAAACCCTGGGGTTGAGAGGCGGCCTCCCCACGGCCATCGTGTCTTCTGTCCCACGCTCTTAGATCCGGGACGCTGGGCTTCCCCAGAAGCCCCGCTCCCAAACCGACACTTGCATCTCATTGGGCATATTCATGTCATGTGACCATTCCTTTCTGCAAGGGTGTCTGGGAATTGTAGTATTTTTTTTATCCTGAGCTGGGCATACTGGGTTGCAAACACAATCTGGATTCTTTAAGTGAAGAAGGGAGGAAAATGATTACAGATAAAGTAGCATTAGAGTTGGCCACATTAATAAACAGCTCTACTAGGAGGCGATCGCCAAAACAAAAACCGATACAGAGTTTTAAATGGCTCCCCTTAGGAGCAAGGCTAGAAATAGGGAGAAATGGAGAAGGACAATTTTGCTTTTTAATATATGCCTTTCTGGATGATCGATGTTTGATTCTAAATAAATGACATGTAGTCCCATGAGCTGAGAGAATTTAGCAATCCTTCCATTCAATGTGCAGTGTCCTCATCCCTGCTCCCATGTGATACTCGCACTTGACATAGTTGCTCCGGTTACACAGCTATTTCCTTTGATCTGGACTACCGGTTGGCTTGAAATAGAATCAAAGTGTTTCTTTTTTTCTGTACAGTCTCCTTGGATAAGAATATTTATCTGCACTGGAAGTGGGAGGGGGTTTAGAATAGTGATGAAGACAGAACTTTCTCAAGATGAGGACTGTTTTTTATACACTGAGTGTTGGCCCAGTTGTGGAGTGACTCTTTCAAATAGCAGATCTTAGAAGATTTATGTTTCACCTGATGTTGGCACCTTAGTTTTTTTCATGGAAGGGCCTGCTTAGCTGAACATAAATTACAGGGACACCACACGCTCCAGTTTGTTTAAACAGCTTGTTAAAATCTATCCTCCTCATATGAGGATGTCAATTTCTAAAGCCTGCAAGTATGCAGTCAAGATTATGCCTGAAAAGCACCTTAAGTTGCCCATAAAGAACAGAACAATTCCACCTCTCAATAAATCCAGAATAGCCAGCTTTTTCTGGAGTGTTGTGTCAGACTATTGTTTCTTTGGCCCATCTCTAGATGAACTTGAGTTTAGGCACATTTTAAAAAACAACAACAGCAGGTATACATACACACGCACACAACTTGTGCATACACACACAGAGACTGAAAGCTGTCTCAAGACTAGACTGATAGAAGGAGAATTTCAAATTTCAAGGCAGGTGGATTTCTGAAGAGCAAATGCAACTTTTTAACATCAGTTGGTGGTGTGTCTCAGTATCTCTATAAAAGTGCTTCAAGCCCAGCTTAAAGAGTCTCAGGAAGGAGAGGAAAAAAGATTCCCATTGAGTTGGATTTAGTTTTTGACCGTCAGCTCGTGCAGGGGCTGGAGTGGAACCTGGGCAGGGAAGCAAGACGCAGAGATGCCCT
>NC_041218.1:92762254-92763185 GCF_002837175.3 Physeter macrocephalus
GAGCGGCTGGGCCCGTGAGCCATGGCCGCTGGGCCTGCGCGTCCGGAGCCTGTGCTCCGCAACGGGAGAGGCCACAGCAGAGGGAGGCCCGCATACCACCAAAAAAAAAAAAAAAAAAAAAAAAAAGTATTGAAGTATTAAAAAGTATCATAGTAGACCCATGACATCCTGCTACTAAAATATACAGTGTAATACATGATGTCCTTTCTGTATGTAATATGAACTGTAAACTTACCTGCTTCTCTCAAGAAATAAAGTTTTTAAAAACCTAATGTCTTGAGGTAACTGTAAGATATCTATAAGCAAAACCAAGAAGCAACAACAGAGCTAAGTTGAATGCAGGGAGTGGGCCAAGGGTGGGCTTACCAGCTGAGCAGTGCACTCCCATACACCAGCCTGAAATTGCAGCCTTCCACAGATAGATTTGCATATCATAGACCTTTGGGTTGCACAAAAATTGTCAAAACCACAAATATACCATCCTTTACCTAATAATGATATCAGTATATGTGAGCATTTTTAGTTTTGTTTCCTCCCAGCATAGTATAGATAGGGGTGTGTGTGTGTGTGTGTGTGTGTGTGTGTGTGTAATGACCTCAGGGCTCTTATTTCTTTAACCTGGAACTTCTCTCCCAGCATAGTATAGATAGGGGTGTGTATAGATAGGTGTGTGTGTGTGTGTGTGTGTGTGTGTGTGTGTGTGTGTTTAATGACCTCAGGGCTCTTATTTCTTTAACCTGGAACTTCTCTCCCAGCATTACAATCAGAGATGCAGACTATCTGCATAACTATCAACCTGGCTTTCCTTTCTTTTTTTTTTTTTTTGTGGTATGCGGGCCTTCCTCTGCTGTGGCCTCTCCCGTTGCGGAGCACAGGCTCCGGACGCGCAGGCTCAGCGGCCATGGCTCACGGGCCCAGCCGCTCCGCGGCA
>NC_041218.1:92763310-92765180 GCF_002837175.3 Physeter macrocephalus
CAGCCGCTCCGCGGCATGTGGGATCCTCCCAGACCGGGGCGCGAACCCGGTTCCCCCGCATCGGCAGGCGGACGCGCAACCACTGCGCCACCAGGGAAGCCCCTGGCTTTCCTTTCTAAAGGCCAAACTCATTGGTTCATGCTTTCAATTGACTGCTTTTGTTTTTATAGAATTTCTTAAGTTTTCTAGTCTTCTACGGAACTTCTCTTTTTACCTAAAATTTTCTGTTAGGGCAGCTGCGTGCGTGGCATAAGCCCTTGCAGTCATAGTATGTGAAAATACCCCCGACTTGGTCAAGCTCTTCAGAGGCAGGGACTCTGTCCCATTCCCAGTACCCGGCATCCACATCCAATAAACAGTGGAATAAGTGGGATGAGGAGACTTGCTCTGTTGACTTCACAGAGGTGACTGATTCACACCACAGCTGTTGACTCAGTGCCTCTTATCTACCAGGCACTGCTTATCTCTGGCTTTAGGCATAAAGAGGTGAGAAGATAAGCAGGTCCTGCTGGCTCCGGGGAACTCCAGTCACAGGTGTGGGAGGCTGTTTTCACCGCTAGGAACAGAGAGGCTCATTCAGCCACCTCAAGTAGTAGAGCGTTTTTCCTGTAAGGATACTCCAGGATTAAAGAAGCCTTGAATCAGTTATACTTCTGGGGGCTGAGGAATTAAGACCCGTCTAGTTTGGGAACTGATGGGATCTCTGGATAGACAAGCGCAAAGACATTCATAGGAACACAGGACTCTCTGTATTGCGCTGGAATGGCACTTGGGAGAAAGTCAAACCTATATAAACATTTCTGTATTTTTCCTTAGGATTCATTAAGATCTTAGGTTATATCTCCTTAAAATGTTTTTTTGTTTTTTTGTGGTACGCGGGCCTCTCACTGTTGTGGCCTCTCCCGTTGCGGAGCACAGGCTCCGGACGCACAGGCTCAGCGGCCATGGCTCACGGGCCCATCTGTTCCGCAGCATGTGGGATCTTCCCGGACCAGGGCACGAACCCGTGTCCCCTGCATCGGCAGGCAGATTCTCAACCACTGCGCCACCAGGGAAGCCCCATATCTCCTTAAAATGTTAGGGGCGTTTAGTATATTCTTAAATCATATTTGTTTCTCCAGGCAGATAATACGTTTGCTATATTTTTCCTTCTATATTCTCCTAATGTGTGTGTGTGTGTGTGTGTGTGTGTATAAATACACTTACAGAATATCTGTAGAATAGGAAAATATAAAGGTGGAAACCAAGAGTCTGAGGAAACCTAATTTGACTTAGCACATTTTAAAGCATCATCTATTAACTTTTTTGTGAATTTGTGCTGCTGTTTACTTTGTATATGCAAAAAATGTAATGTTAAAATTGGTAATATTAGCTCATAGTAAACATCAATCTTATATTTGAATAGGAATTTATAGTTTATGGGCACTTTCAAAGACGTTTATATATTTTTTCATAAAACCCCCCGTGAATTAAGGAGGGCAGATCTTACCTTGCATGTTTTTTAAATTGAGGATTTAGGTTAAAGTTACACGATTCATCCAAGGTTTCCCTGAAGGCTATGGGGCCAGCAGTGGAGCCCACGCCTCCTGACCCCAGTCGGCGCCCGGTGGTGCGTCCTTCCTCACCTTCCTCCTGCTCCCCTTCCCTGTACTTGGGTTCCTGAGAGAGAAAACACCAGGCACCCCATGCCCAGATGCACATCGCTTTACTTATAGCACAGTCTCCACCCTGAATTTCAATCTTCTTCCCCATTTTGGTAACTAAACTAAAAAGTCTAGGGCTTCCCTGGTGGCGCAGTGGTTGAGAGTCCGCCTGCCGATGCAGGGGACACGGGTTCGTGCCCCGGTCCGGGAGGATCCCACATGCCGCC
>NC_041218.1:92767544-92787880 GCF_002837175.3 Physeter macrocephalus
GATCCCACATGCCGCGGAGCGGCTGGGCCCGTGAGCCATGGCCGCTGGGCCTGCGCGTCCGGAGCCTGTGCTCCGCAACGGGAGAGGCCACAGCAGAGGGAGGCCCGCATACCACCAAAAAAAAAAAAAAAAAAAAAAAAAGTATTGAAGTATTAAAAAGTATCATAGTAGACCCATGACATCCTGCTACTAAAATATACAGTGTAATACATGATGTCCTTTCTGTATGTAATATGAACTGTAAACTTACCTGCTTCTCTCAAGAAATAAAGTTTTTAAAAACCTAATGTCTTGAGGTAACTGTAAGATATCTATAAGCAAAACCAAGAAGCAACAACAGAGCTAAGTTGAATGCAGGGAGTGGGCCAAGGGTGGGCTTACCAGCTGAGCAGTGCACTCCCATACACCAGCCTGAAATTGCAGCCTTCCACAGATAGATTTGCATATCATAGACCTTTGGGTTGCACAAAAATTGTCAAAACCACAAATATACCATCCTTTACCTAATAATGATATCAGTATATGTGAGCATTTTTAGTTTTGTTTCCAAATATTTTCACTGTAAAAATGATGCTGTTGAATAGATGTGTGTGTGTGTGTGCACACGTGTGTATCTTTTTCCTTCTCTAGTAATATTTCTTTAGGATAAATCTCTTAAAAGTAGATTTACTCTCTTAAAGGAGACACACCTTTTATGGCACTAGATGTAATTGCCAAATTGTTTACAAAAATATTATATAGATTGGCACTGTCCCAGTTAAGTAGTTTCAGCCACACATAACTAGGGATTTTCATTTAAAGTGTGTTGGGGGGACTAATTTAACAGGTGAAATATTTATATTAATTTATATTTCTTTGGCTACTAGTGAATTTAAACATTTAATTTTCATATATTAATGGTTTTTCTTCTTGCATTATTTATTCATTCATATCTTTCTCCTATTTAATTTATGGGATCACTTAACAATTTAGGTCCTTTTCAGGGTTTTGGATAAATTAAAATTTTATCTAATCATATTATTCCACTTTTCTCTTTCAGCTCCAGTAATAAACCGATTTACGAGGCGTGCCTCAGGTAAGTCTGATGATGGATTTTGCTCACTAATGGTGACATTTTAAAAATGGATTGGATAAGAAGGTATGAAAGGAATAATTGCTATAGAGTAGTAACTTATTTGTCAGTCATTTTCCCAGAAAACACAACCATCTGATAAAATCAAGAACTAGGAAATAATTGGAAATACACACTTAGTGGCTAAACTTAAAATCACACTGTGCACTGAGGCTAATGTATGGAGACTCTTACCCCAATTTGTTTATTTCTGCTCTTGATAAATTATTATCTACATGGTTATCTGGTTTGCCAGTCACAGATTAGAAGCAGTAATTTAGAACTTGGGTAAAGGACACTCTAGAAACAGGGAGAGGGATGGAGAGTTTTTAATAAAGGACAGGAAAACTCATAACACTCCGATGTAAGACCTTGTCATCATGGGGTCCTATTCAGAATAGGAGCAAACTGCTTTATATTTGTTCATGCCCCAGGGACTATTGCTGTCTTAGAGATATCACAGTAACCTTCTGCATATTCACAGTGAGGGTGACCTTAACCATTGACAGGTGCTTAAATTTGGTTCACTATACTGTGCACCACCTACATTACATTGGTGGGGAAGTATAGTACACAGTTGAAAGCATTTCTATCCTAAATGAGTTTGGGCGCTGAAAAGGATAAACTATTGTTTGGAAAATGCACTTCTGTGAAATACCTTCTTCTCTAAAGATAGAGGACAAGTGAAGTACTACCATGTTTGGTTTGAGAAAATGACTTTCTTTTATATATAACTAGAGTTTTTTGGTTGAAAAACACAAGAAATAATTTCAAACAGATCATCTTTGACATTTATATAATACAAATGAGTCATTTGTTTCATAGAATTACCTAATTTCCATCTGTGCTATATTATTAAATGTGTTTTAAGATTGAGTTTTATTTTTAATTTGTCAGCAGTTACTGGTATAATTTACTCTTATTATGTGGTGACCAGGTCTATAAGGAAAAAGACAGGGATTAGGATAATATGCTGTATTGTGATGGTATCTACTTTATCCTCCTGAGCTTTTTGTAATGTTGAGGCATATCTCTTTTTAATGTTGAAAACGAAGTGTAGATTATAATACCTTTCATGGAGTGAGAGATGATGTTTATATCAGTAAGGCATCAATCAGACTTTATCCCAGAGTAGAGCTATCAAGAGTGATCGTATTCTGGTGTAATATGTAGTCTTTCATGAGCAGTGGTGGAAACAGAGAGGAACAGTAAGACAGAATCAGTAGTGTGATATCTTGTCTCCGTTATGTAAGATTCTTTCTGTAGGAACATAGTTAAGACTCTTAGAATAACTTGTCTCCCTTTCTGCCTCAAACTGACATGAGACATTTATTTCTGGGCAAATTCCATTAATATTTGTTGTTCAGTATACTTAGCATCAGTTGAAGGATCAGGGGCTCTAGGATATAGGTTCGTTTTGAAACACCCTTATTTCACTCCCCACCACCACTGCTAAATCTGTGTCCAGTGTATCTCAGCAAGATTGGCTGGAAATGTAGACAAGCTAGAATGCCGGCAAAGAAATACACATTCAAAGAAATACACATCCGAGTCAAATGTTGCATTTATTCCAAGTGACAGGCAATAGGAAATGCCAGTGAAAACAACAGGGAGCAGTTTGATTTAAAGAAAAATGAAATGATATCACGTCCAGGAGTCATGTTGTAAAAGCCTTAAAAGGTGTAAATATTGTTACCCTAATAATATAACATGCTGGAAAGCACTATGAGAATGAATTTTGACATTAATTATTGGAAGGAAAAGAGAACTGACTTATGGAATACCCCTGATGGGTCAGGCACTGTGGTAAGCATTTTATACACATTTTCAGTCTTTCAGGCAAGGGAAATAAAATTGTATTTACTGCCTTGGATAAAAAGAACAATGGTCTTTGTCTAAAACTTTTTTGACAAAGAAAGCAGAAGCTGTCTGAAGACATCTTGGGCAGGAAATTCTACAGTTCTCTTTGTTAATTTAATCTAGTGGCAAAAAGTAATTGAATGCAGTAGTAGACTTCAATTTCTTTTGAAGTAGCATTTCCTGAGCATAAAAAAATAGGTATCTACTTAAAATAGGGAAATTCATGTCTGATAATTAAAAATATTTCTTAGGATATCTTTTTGATGAAGTTTTAATTCAGAAATACTTTTTTTCAGAAGTAAATTGTAACTTTAAATTTGTAATGTGATACCTCTAATTTAAGGGAAAAAAAATAAGTCAACCAGAAATGTAGGATACAAGAGTTTACTTCTTGATACAAGATTTATTTCTTACTCGTCTATTTTTTTTAAAATTTATTTTATTTATTTATTTTTGGCTGCATTGGGTCTTCCCTGTTGCGTGGGAGCTTTCTCTAGTTGCTGCAAGCGGGGGCGACTCTTTGCTGCGGTGTGGGCTTCTCATTGCGGTGGCTTCTCTTGTTGCAGAGCACGGGCTCTCGGTGCCCGGCCTTCAGTAGTTGTGGCGTGCAGGCTCTAGAGCACAGGCTCAGCAGTTGTGGAGCAGGGGCTTAGTTGCTCCACAGCATGTGGGATCTTCCCGGACAGGGATTGAACCTGTGTACCCTGCATTGACAGGTGGATTCTTAACCTCTGTGCCACCAGGGAAGCCCCTTACTAGTCTATTTTTTAATAATAATTACAACAATAAGTACTGTATGTATACATTATAACAATAAATATACTATGTGTAGTGCTAGGTATTCAATCACTTTTGACTGAATGAAAATTTAAAAATAGTGTGTTATGGTATATTCCTAATTTGCCTGAGTTTCCTATATCTTTGAGGTTTTGGCTTTTGATATTCATACCACACCTATCAAAAGTAAATATTTTGGTCTTCCCTGGTGGTGCAGTGGTTGAGAGTCTGCCTGCCGATGCAGGGGACATGGGTTCGTGCCCTGGTCTGGGAAGATCCCACATGCGGCAGAGCGGCTGGGCCCATGAGCCATGGCCGCTGAGCCTGCATGTCCGGAGTCTGTGCTCCACAACGGGAGAGGCCACGACAGTGAGAGGCCTGCGTACCGCAAAAAAAAAAAAAAAAAAAAAAAAAGTAAATATTTCAACCTGAATACTTCAAACAAAACATTTCTCCCTTTTATACCTTTTTCTTTTTTATGGTTTATGAGGATTAGAGCAATGTTTATATTAAGGATGTGTTTAACAAATACATAATTTCAGATCATTTTTATAAATAACACTGTTTCTGCTAAACTCTCCTCCTGTGTTTTCAGTGCCTGCCCACAAACCTGTTGGTTTTTATTTCTATAAGTAAAAGGAATCAGTTTCACTCAGTATTTTCAAACAAAATTCATTCCTAGAATTTTAAGAGTTTGTCACGGTTTCAGAGTTTCATAAGTTAGTTTTCCACTTGGTTCAGGAATGAAAGGCATATAGTGGAGTGTGATTAATGGATAAAAACAGGTGGGCATTTGGAAGAGTAGGGTCTTGCCTTATAGGGTAGATAGGATAAGTTCTACAAAACTTATAATGATGAAACTGTCAGATTTTTTTTTAACATCTTTATTGGAGTATAATTGCTTTATAATGGTGTGTTAGTTTCTGCTTTATAACAAAATGAATCAGCTATACCTATACATATATCCCCATATCTCCTCCCTCTTGCATCTCCCTCCCTCCCGCCCTCCCTATCCTGCCCCTCTAGGTGGTCACAAAGCACCGAGCTGATCTCCCTGTGCTATGCAGCTGCTTCCCACTAGCTATCGGTTTTACATCTGGTAGTGTATATATGTCCATGCCACTCTCTCACTTCATCCCAGCTTACCCTTCCCCACCCCGTGGTCTCAAGTCCATTCTCTACGTCTGCGTCTTTATTCCTGTTCTGCCCCTAGGTTCATCAGAACCATTTTTTTTTTTTTACATTCATATGTGTGTTAGCGTACGGTATTTGTTTTTCTCTTTCTGACTTACTTCACTCTGTATGACAGACTCTAGGTCCATCTGCCTTACTACAAATAACTCAATTTCGTGTCTTTTTATGGCTGAGTAATATTCCATTGTATATATGTGCCACATCTTCTTTATCCATTCATCTGCTGATGGACACTTAGGTTGCTTCCATGTCCTGGCTATTGTAAATAGTGCTGCAATGAACACTGTGGTACATGACTCTTTTTGAATTATGGTTTTCTCAGGATATATGCCCAGTAGTGAGATTGCTGCGTCATATGGTAGTTCTATTTTTAGTTTTTTAAGGAACCTCCATACTGTTCTCCATAATGGCTGTATCAATTTACATTCCCACCAACAGTGCAAGAGGGTTCCCTTTTCTCCACACCCTCTCCAGCATTTATTGTTTGTAGATTTTTTGATGATGGCCATTCTGACCGGTGTAAGGTGATATCTCATTGTAGTTTTGATTTGCATTTCTCTAATGATTAATGATGTTGAGCATTCTTTCATGTGTTTGTTGACAATCTGTATACCTTCTCTGGAGAAATGTCTGTTTAAGTCTTCTGCCCATTTTTGGATTGGGTTGTTTGTTTTTTTGATATTGAGCTGCATGAGCTGCTTGTAAATTTTGGAGGTTAATCCTTTGTCAGTTGCTTCATTTTGTCAGATGTTTTTTGAAATCCAGGTAAATGTATCTCTGGTATCTTCCTGACAGCACCCCATAACCTTTGTTTGCTTGTTTGTTTACTTATATTTTTATTGAGATATAATTGACGTGTAACATTGTGTGTGTTTAAGGTATACAGCATGTTGATTTGATACATTTATATATTGCAGTATGATCATCCATAACTTTACACTACCCCATAATCCTATTGTTAAACAAGAGAAAAATACTGCTTTTGTTCTTTTTTAATCCATTTATACTCTGAGTAATCACTTCTTATGTCTTTTTAAATACACAGAAGTCATATACATAATCTATTTTAGAGTTTTGATAGAATTAACACTGACAGTTTTGCATTTAATTTCTCTTAGAGCTTATTATGGACTTTCTGTTTTGGAAGATTATTCTTTTTGGTGGAAAAATGGGAAACGTACCATTTATTGTTGTAATTATTACTAAAAATTATTGGTAGTAGTAGAAGTAGTAGCTGAATAAATCTTTGAAGAGTAAAACTTTAACCAAACAACAATTCTGTTGCTTTGTTGTTCATCTAGTATATTATATGGGAAAGACCCTAGGATGTAGAGTTATACAGACCTGAGTTCAAACCACCCATTTACTGTGTAAATTTGCTTGTAAGTTATTTACCTCATTGAGTGTTTCTTCCTTATTTTCATTTTCTTTCATTTTGGGATCACAGCAGCTGTATTCACTTTTGTTACGATGGTTAAGTTAGATGGTTTTTATAAAGCAGAGTGTCTAGGCTCTCAAAAATGTTACTGGTCAGCCCTCTTGAACATAGTTTAAGACAAAACAAAACAATAAAATGCTCAACTCTGTGTCTTAGTCTGTCATAAAAAGGCCTTAAAGAGTCATAACACTATTTGATGTTCATCCTTTAATATGGGCCTCTCTTTTTATTGTTTGTACATTAAAGTTTTTTTAAAAAAAGAGTATAATGATTTTCCTCTGTGGTTTTGGCTCTGAATTGAAAAACAAATTGAAATGACCCATTAATTTTGAGCCGGTGCGTTCTCAGGAGGTCAGACCTCTCTCTGAATTATTTTTAATCTCAGGATTTTATTTTGAAAAAAATCAAGCTTATAGAAAAGTTTGAGGAATAGTTCAATGAACACCTTTATCTAGATTTCCCAGCTGTTATTATTTTGCCACATTTGTGTGCTCTTTTCTTTCCTTCCTTGCACATGCGCTGACACACACTTTTAGTTTTTTAACTGAACCTTTTAGGAATCCTAAATACCTCATGCATGTCTCCTAAGAACAAGGACATTTTCTGAATAATATAATGTGCAGGGAATTTAACTTTGATACGATGCTGTTATCTAATCTATAGTCTGGAGTCCAGTTCCTCAGTTGTCTTGCTGTGTCCTCCCTCTCTCTCTCTCTCTCTCTCTCTCTCTCTCTCTCTCTCTCTCTCTCTCTCTCTCTCCGTTCAAGCTCATCCAAGGATTTTATATTGCATTTAATTGTCATGACTCCGCTCTCATTGTCTTTCACAAAATGGCTCCCTGAAATTTTGAAATCTGCCTTTTTAGAGCTCTGACTGTTATCCCCAACAGTGGGGCAGTTCCCGGTTATCACCTGTTATGAGTTCTTACATTGTATGGGCATGTCCACTGTCTGGTCACGATGCCCCACTGATTGCCATGTATTGCTTTCACGGACTGCTGTACTTGCTCTAATATGTCATTATTTCTTATAATAGAAGTGAAAATGGAGCTCCAAATTATGAATTGACTAATTTTCTTTTCACATGTAGATAATTAGCCACTCTTCAATTTTTAGCCTTAACATGAGCATTGAATTTTATGGTATATTTTTAACAGATCTAAAATCTTCTAATTTTCCCTAAACTAGCATTTAGAATAATTCAGAGGTGAAATTAACTCTTTGAATCTCACACACCCACTGTGTAAAATGGCACATTAAAAACTCAGTAAAATCACCCCAGACAGAAATTGATTAGAGACTGCTGAAGTCCCCAAGAAAAGTAGTAAAATCGCAGAAGTTCAGATCTTGTCTTGAATCTGATTCAGGGAACATATGCTTCCTTGATTCAGGGCACATATGCTTCCTTCTGTTTCGTTTTGGAAAGATTTTGTAGACTTGGTATTCGTTGTTTTTATTTTAAAGTTATTTGACAAGAGTTTTTAACCCCCAAATTATTTTTTCCCAGAGGTCATTCTCCTATTTTCAAACCAGTTTGCTAGGATGAATATATTTACATTTATATTTTGTTATTAGAAGCTCATTTCAAGCTTGGTAATCACCAACATTAGATAATGCATTCCAGGAGAATACTACTTTAATTCATTTACTAATCTGTTCGGCAGACGTTTACTGATTCTTTACTTCGTGCCAGATACAGTGCTAGGGATGCAAGAAGAGTGAGATAGGGCCCTTAGGAAGTTCAGAGTCTAGCAGGGAAGCTGGCTATGACTCAGAGTGTGCTAAATAACACAGTATCCACAAAGTGAAAAGGAGAAAATGTATAGTTGTTCCCGGGCATGGGGCTCACAGAAGGGGTGCCATATGAGCTGGTCTTTAAGGCTTATGACATGGGTTTCAGCAGGAAGATAAGAGTATTTGTGTTTTATCACTAGTAGGGCTATTTTTACTATAAGTCCTTTTTCATAGTATGCTGCTCTGCCCTTGACCTCTGCCATCAGTCACCTGTGGCCTGGAGTAAGCAGATGCCCAAGGCCATGGACAGCAGCGGCTGAAGGCCAGGAGTTATTTTTGCCTTTAACTTAACCATTGCTTCAAAATGTTAGCATCTCTCTTATCAGGGGAGGCAGTATAGGCTCTGGATTCAGAGACCTAGGTTGGAGTATTTGCTGTGCTACTCACATATCCACTTAGTAAAAGTGTGTGTGTGTGTGTGTGTGTGTGTGTCTGTTGGTCTTAGTTGCCTTGTTTCTCCAGGTAGAACATGGAGATAATACCTGTCTCACAGAATGATTGTAGTGATTAAACAGAAGATAATCCATGAAAACCACTTCACACTGTATTCTCCCCAGCTTAGATTCACACTCTCAGCCTGTTGTCCACATGGGTCTCCTAGACGGGCAGGGGGCTCCAGGAGCCTGGACTGGATTTGAGGGGGGTCAGAAGTAGCTCGTGGACTGCAAAGCTTGACACAGAGAATTCTTTAGAAAGATGACACCCCGAGTGGGGCTGAGATCAAGAGTCAGACAGTTCCACTGAGGCAGCTGGGTGAAAGCAGAGGTGCCCACGCTGGGCAGAGAGGTGCACCTGGAGAGGGCCTCTGAGAGGCCACAGCACAGGTCCCGGGGCTCTTTGGCGGGGGGAGTGGTTCCAGACACCTCCATCCCTGTTCTCTTTCTGTCCCCAGGCTCCTGTTAAAACAGACCCTCCCCTGGGATTCATCACAAGTCAGAGCAGGTGAGCAGAGCAAGTGCTACTCCCTTGGCACCCTCAGCCTCTTCCTGTCTCCTTCCTCTCTGGCAGTACTAGCTGACTAGTGCTTCTGGCATGCAGCGTGAGACAGAGCCCAGTGGGCTGCACGGCAAGTGTTCAGTCTCTGGTTCTTTTTTGTTAGGCTCAGGAATGCTGATGCACTGTCTCAAGGTCAGTGGGAGATGATCTCTTGAGCTTTATTGCATTTTCTCCAAAGTTCTCTCAGAGACCCCTGGGGAAGGAAAGAGAGAGGCAGTAGTAAAACCTTGATCTACAGATTGGGGCTGGGCAGGACGTCTCCTCTGCTCCTACAGTGTCCTCAGACCAGCAGATGTGGAGGGATTTGAAAGATGGCACGGAGGCCTGTGCAGCCTTCTCAGCCCCTTGTGTGCCCCAGTCCCTGGACACTGCCTATGAAACGGACAGGAGGAGAGAGAGTGGACATTGAACTTATCGCAGCCATCCTCTAAGTGAGATCAGAGTGGAGGTCACTGCTCTGCAAACTCTCTGTGTGAAGGACCAGTTCCTCCTGCCCCTTCTCCCCCAGTCCACTTCAGGCCCTTCCTTTTGTAAACGGTAGTGAAATTGCCGCGGTGGTGACACATCGCTGTACCAGTTGTAATAGTACAACTATTACTATTAGCTGCTCCCGCTCTCTGGACTTGTCTCACTGTATACACTGAGATTTAGGTGACATGACCTCGGTGTGATCTGTATGAGACATGAAAGTTCTCATAAGAAGCTTTATAAAGGGAAAATGCACGTTTATCTAAAGGAACTGATGATTAAAACAAAACCAAAAACCATATTTTACCACTTGGGCATTTTGTAAGAGCAGACTGCAATGTGAGTGGTGCCCTTGGACAGGTAGGATGCTGGTGTGCGGGGGAAGGGAGGGGCAGGCCGGGCCGGCCTCAGGTTCGTGGCACGCGTGTCCTTACCTCTGCTTCCGGCATCCATGTGCCTCCTCACGTTGGGAACGCTTCACGGGCTTCGCTTGTCTGGCCTTGGGACAACTCACCCCGCACCATGTTCCCCACCACTCAGCACTCTTTCTTTCTTTCTGGATGCCATCTGTGAATAGAGTATGCATCCATGCTGCTCTTACTATTACACATCGTTTGATACCGTGATTGTTCTCGTGTCTCTTTCCCTCTACTAAACCGTGAGCATCCTAATTAACGAACTGAGGGAAAAGGGCATTTCTGGATGAAGTCAAAGAAAAAAAAAGAATGGAAAGTAAGGAAATGGGCATCCTAGAAAAATGGGAAGAATTGGCCAGATGTATTATAACGGGGTTTAAGATTCCAGAGGAGTCATGACCAGCGTGTATTAGTTGCGGGGTGAGACTGCTAAAGTGGATATTGGATGAAGCTTTATTGGAGTCAAGGAATTAAAAAGAAAATTGAGGGTGGGCATGGACATTGATGTGTTCTGTGATGCTGGCAAAACTGGAGTGGAAAGAAGACAGAGCTAGATGCCGGTCTGGAGAGTACCTGAATGCCACAAATCTAAGGGGAGCAGGGCATCGGCGAGGAATACCACGTCTGGTCTGGATGCCAGAGTGGGGAGCCAGGGGCACCCCTCACTATCATGCGGATCCCACTGTGTGTAGGGGGTGGGACCTTCTGAGAGTGGCGGTATTCTTACAGTGGAGGGGGGCAGGGGGGTGTCCCACAGGTCAGCTGTTGAGCAGATATTTATTGAGCAGTTAGCACCACGAGACACAGTGCTGGGCGCTGGGTAGAGCAGCAGTAAACATGCCCTGCCTTCCAGGACCAGTGGGGAAGCTTAAAGTGTGGAGATGAAATTAGGGAAAGGTGGTTGTCTGGAGGGTCTTGCATCTTGTGGATGACCAAGGATGACAGAGCAGAGAGGGCAGAGTTGGATGGAGGGTGTTTCGGTTATAGTTTATTCACTGTGAATGCTTGTTTAACTAAACTTTCTTTAAGGCTAACTCTATCAGGTTCCCAGTGAGAGAAACGTAACCTTCTGATGTTTACCATGAGTACGGAAGGCAGGAGGTGTAGAAGCGAAGAGCTTGGAATGGCCAGTCTTCCATTTATTGATCCAATATTCAATGAGAGCCTACAACATGTTTTGCACTGGCTGGGCCAGAGGCCAACAGACGTAGTTTAGGATTTTTAGTTGCATCATTGTTTAGCTCTATGAACTTGGTCAGCTTACTTAAACCCTCTTCTGTAAAAATGGATTGTTGTATTTCATGAAGAGATGTAGGCAAAGCTTTCTTGCTGTTTTTTTTTTTTTAAGCACAATGCTGACACGCAAGTGCTAAATAAACTTTTGTATATCGTTAGGCTCAATTTGTCAAATTTTAATCTAATGAAAATGCCACAATATTAGTATCTATGACATTTTCTCCTATAATCTCTCCCTCTTAATTCTAATTGGCCAAAGTGCATGATTCAGTGTATCTCTTATAGGTAATTCCCTTACTTCAAATTTGGATTAACTTAATTAACACTGTATTGATATTTGTGGGGAGATGGGAGAGATTTCTCTTAAATGTAACATCCTTTAGATTTTTTTTTTTTTTTTTTTTTTTTTTTGTGGTACGCGGGCCTCTCACTGTTGTGGCCTCTCCCGCTGCGGAGCACAGGCTCTGGACGCACAGGTCCAGCGGCCATGGCTCATGGGCCCAGCCGCTCCGCGGCTGGACAGGGGCACGAACCCGTGTCCCCTGCATCGGCAGGTGGACTCCCAACCACTGCGCCACCAGGGAAGCCCCATCCTTCAGCTTTTTAGATAAAAATGGAAAAGCAACTTCAGTCTTCCCTAAATTATAAGCTGTATGATCTGCTTTTTAACATTTAACCTTTAATTTTAAATGGGTGTATGTACAGCCCTCCCTTCCCCCCCCTTAATCAGATTGAACCAGCTGCTTCTCAGAGCTGATTACTGGAGAATGTTACTGTCATTGGATTCTGAGACTCTGTGAGGCCAACAGTGTCTAGCTAATCATTTGATCACGTTTTCTGAAAATTAATGGTACAGTTAAAAACCACAGAACGTATCCAAGTAATAAGCGGGTTTCACCACCACCAGCATTTTTTCCTATCTTCAGTCTTGCATTATTAAAATCAGAGAACATTGATTTTGTTGTTGTTTTACATAAGATTGTATAATCAAATTGCTAAAAAATGAAAATATAGATTAATGGTATATTGTTTTCAGGATGGTAGAAAAGAGGAGCCTTTCATTTGAAAGACTAAACAGCTTAAATAATTGTATCATTATACATGTTTCATGGAATTAAGCATGTTATCATCTTTACTGACCTTCATCAAAAAAGGTGGAACTGACCCTCTACTTAGATATTTTAAAGCAGAATTCTCAGTTATAGCTCCCATTTAAGAACAGATGCAGGTAGTTTGATATGCTCATTGCATAACATAAATAGGGTACCAGACGCAAAGTGCTCCAGAAAATGTACATGGCTTTCATGCTGTAGGGTTCTTTTCACAGCGGAGTTTCAACAGGTTGCTGAGTGGTGAGCTGCTGTAGAAACTGAAAACTTCAACTCTTGTGGCTTTCTAAAAATAAACTGCTACTTTCAAGTTACCTTTTTATTTGGTATTTTCACTTTATTCAGATTTTGTGGCCCTCTTATAGCGTTGCTTTTCTTTTCTTCAGCACATTTACGTGAAGGGGACGATTTAATCTATTTTAAGTAACTTTCTTAAATTTGAGAGCTATTCTGGGAATTAGAATAGTGAAAAGGCTTATAATCCAGAATTATTTATTTATTATTATTTATTTTATTTATGACTTATTTATTTTATTTATTCTTATTGGTTAAAAAAATAAACATTCATGTTATATCACCTAGGCAGTTAAATTAGAAGTTAAATAAAATTGAAGTTTTTCTCTAGTTAAATCTTTCAGAAGGGATTCTTCTTGTTAAACTGTATAATCAGAGGGACTGGTGTCTCTTGGTTTGTTGTTGTAGCTGCAGGAGAGTCACCCTGTATGTCTCATCCTGGACAGAGATTCAAAGGCAGAGACCATTACATATTCTGAAGGCATCCTGTGAGTCCTGTTAAAAGATAAACTGAGGCATATTAACCACTTCAAGAGTTTACTTGAGCAAAAATTGATTTGAATCAGGCAGCGTCCCATCTAGCAGATAGAAAGGGGCTCCGAGGAGCTGCCCAAAATGAAAGAGTTTTATGGGCAGAAGGGAGTGGGAACAAGGAAGTTACACTAGGAAAAAAGTGAGTTGGTTATTGCAAGGTCCCTTTCCTTTAGGGAGTAGCAGGGTCTATCAGGCGGATGACCTCCCTAGGGCTGACCAGGCAACTCCTGATTGGCTGATTTAAGATTCAATTTCTGGGAGAGCAGAAACTGTAATTAAGTCAAGTCTCACTTTGGTGACCTGAGGCTTATTAGAGGCAACTCCATTTTGGGCCTGTAGTCTTGTTTTTAACAGTCATGAATGTTTTTCAGGAATTTATAATTCCTAAAGCTCTCCCCCTTGCTTTCGTCAAAGAATAAATCTCTCTAACGAGAAGTTGCTCAAAAGCTTATTCAAAGGACCATTTATTTTGGTTATGAACCGTCGTAATCTAATTGTGAAGGTATTGTAGATGGTGATGATGATACTAAAATATATGCAGGATGGACTGTGTGCCAGGCATTGCTTCTTAGCCGCCTTCCCCATGATAACCCACGAGAATCACTGCTACCATCTTTGAAGGAGGGTTTCTTATTGTCTCCATTTTACAGGTGTGAAAACTGAGGCACAAGGAGTTTAGCATGCTTAAGGTCATGTTTTTATTTTTTTAATATGATGAATTTATTCTTTAAAATTAAATCAGAGTTTTTAACAGTTTTATTAAATGGAAGTCACAAGCTAGTAGTACTATAAAAATCTTGGATACTTCACAGCCAAATCATGCCCTTGTTTGTGAAGATTCAGGAGTACACTAAATCGAACAACTCCTAGCTATATTTCCATTACAATTTTCATCCTGAATTTTGAAATTATGTTATATATTTTATACACTAAATTCCAACAAAGTAAAGGAAAAGCATTGGTTTCTAGTACCATTCTAGCATTGTATTTCTACACATACTCGTACAAACGAAGCATTTAATTTATTGTTGTTGTTTACTAACAGCCAAGGTTAGTCAGGTTTTCTGTGCCCAAAATTACAGAATGGTTTACATTCTGATGCTTTTAGCCATCAGTTTGAGTGATTCAGATTTTTTTTCTTATTTTTCTTTCTTAGTATTAGAAAAGGTTTATTAAAAAATCGTCACACTGAACTGGTGTATCATGTGATGCTACCATTTATTAAAACCAACTTTTCCAAAGTGGTCCTTATACAAAGTGTATAAAAAGCAGTTCCTGGTGTGACTTATGCTCTGCCTCTGCCCCTTGACATCTTGATTCAGATTAATTTCCATCTAAATTTAAGTATTATCCCCTTTCCTTTTCAGTTAGATACCTGAAAATACTGTGTTGCCACCCAAATTAATGGATAAGTATCTGGAAATATTATAAACCATGATACTACTTTTTTATACATAGAATTAACTACATTTTTGGAAACGATTTGCTTGCAGTTTAGTTAGGTTTATTATGTCTCTTTGTTTCTCCCTGGAGAAGGAAAAAAAACTATTAATATTGGGAAAAATCAATTTAGTTTATATTGTCATGACTACCATCTGTATGCTTTTCGGATGTCTGCAAATCAAACAGCAGATAATGATGCAAGTATACCTAAGGAAGGTGCTTAGAACTGAGTAAGTCATGTTTGCTTGCTTTATAGAGTTGTATTATTGCAATTATGGATCCTCTAGAAAATAAAAAGACCTAGTTACATCTGTTTGTATAAACTAGGAACCACTGAGTCCAGCACTCTGAGCAGTCTAAAAACAGTATGTGAGATGCTCCGTGGGGACAGAAGGGAGAGGGTGAGATGAGAAGCACCAGGGGAGGTAGGCATGGACGGAGGGGAGGGCCGAGAGGTGGTGGTTTGTTCATTTTCTCCGTGTTGATTTGAAATCATTTTCAGCTCTCCCTTATCTTTGGCAACAATAAGTCAGCGTCTTGTTTTCTGTTTTTTTGGCCTTTTTAATGATGAGGTCATTTCCCACTATATATTAAGTGCAACTGTTAATATGTTTCTAAAATGGAATCTTTGTGAATCAGTAGCCATGTTTTTTATAGCTGTAATCAGTGCATAATGTACCTTTTATATCATTTAAAGATTTTTTTATTATAAAGTTGGTACATGCTCATAGTAAAAAGTCAGATGGTACAAAGGGTATAAAATGAACACTACAGGTGCTTGTTTCTTCCATTGTTTCCAATCATTGTCCTGGAGGTAACCACAGGTAATGGTTTCTTGAGTACTTTCCTGGACATTTTTATGCACATACATATTTAGTTAGAATTAAAATTATATCCAGCTTTGCATATTGCCTTTTTCATTTAACAGTGTGCCCTGTACTACTCTTCATGTCCTGACATCTAGAGGTACCTCATTCTTATTTTAATGACTGAATGGTATTCTATTATATGGATACATTAAAATTTATATAACAGGCTGTTTACATTTTAGGTACATGTGTCTTTGCATGATTGTGCAAGTACATCCATTGGATATATTTCTAGAAGTGGAATTGCTTAGTCAGAGGTATGAGCGTGTGAAGTTTGTGTAGGCATTGTCCAATTGCCCTTTAAAGTAGTATACTAATTTATACTCTTATCTTATGTTTAACATATAATTGCAGAATTTTAAAATTTGTATCAATTCGATAGATCAGTATGTTTTAGTTGGCATTTAAAAAAATTAATGAGTGAGGCTTGGCATCTTTTCATTAATTTTGGCCATTTGTATTTATTTTTCTGTTAACTGCCTGTTCAAAAAAATTTTTTTTTCCCTTACTGATTTAAGTGTTTGAGCTCTGAGGTCAGATGGCTTTGGGTTCAAATTTGGGCTTTGCCATTCACTAACTGCTTGACCTTGAGAGGGTTGTTTAGTCTCTTTGAACTTTCGTTCATTTTCTGTGCTGGTAAGAGTACCTAACTCATGGGGTATTCTTAACTAATTGATGAGATAATCAATGTAAAATATTTAACCCATTTCCTAAAGAATAGTAAGAATATAATGTTTCCTAGTAGCATTACGAGTACTACTGAGATTTTTTTTTTTTAACTAAGAATAGAATTTGTCAAATACCTTCATGGCATTCATACAAGCATTTGTTTTTTTCCCTTTTAACATAAGGATATGATAAGTTGTATTAACAGATTTTCTAATATTGAACTATCCTTATATTCCTAGAATGAATCTGCTCGATCATAACATCAATTATTAATTGTGTTCTTAAAATATAACTGACACATATCAACTATTATTATAGTACAAGTCAAAACACATTTTGTAACACAGAATTCAGCTCTGAATTTTAGGTATATTTCAGAGAACATTGTTGAATATGCTTTCCCGTTTTAGGTGAATAATGAGAGATCAGAACTAGGAATTATCTATTTAGAAACTGTTGGTTGAAGCACCTCGTAACCCCAACAAAAGGCATTAATTATGATTCAGATGTACTAGTCAGTATATATAACAAGCAACCATTGTTCTATCCAAACCATAGAGCAAGAAATGGCATAGGGAAATGACATTTTGTTTCTGCATCATATTTTCATGTTCTTTGAGATTATATATACTTCAGGGCTTTTAAAATAATAATCACAGTGTAGTTTTATAAAACTGCAAAACACTTTTTCATACATAGGAAATTAGTATATGTTCTAATTTGTGCCTTTTAAGGACATGTGCAGCTCTGAAATAGTATGTTGTATTGTTTCGATGACTCAAATCCTGTTACTTAAGGTTAATTTTAGATTGGGAATCTAGCAGAGAAATGAAGTAAATACATAAGGAACATTTGTGTAAACCATTTCTCATGGTTTTTCTTCCCAAACCATTTTCATCCATAAAATACTGACTTCTTTTTTTTAATTCTTCCTTTTTAACTTCAGAAGTACTAAGGGCATTAGAAATGTGGTATGCATGAGGTAAAGATATATTATATTGAAAAGTTAGGATTTTAGTTCCATGCTATGGGTCCATTCTGTATACAAACTTGTATATAATTAGAACCTGGAATTCCACTGAGAAACCCTTTGAATAATCATAATAGCTACCATTTATTGAGGGCTTACCGTAAGCCAGGAACTGTTCTGAGTGCTTTGCATGTCGTAATTAATTTTATTCTTAAAGCACCTCTGTAGAACAGGTAGTGTATTGTCCTAACATTACAGGTAAGGAAGCTGATACACAGAGGTTAAGCCCTTGTCCAGGGTAACAGCAACAGAGGTGCAAGACAGGATTCAAATTCAGACCTTCTGTCTGCCAACCCTGTGCTCTTTCAAATACTCCATTCTGCTGACGAAGATGGAACTACTGCCATTCAACAAATATTTATTGAGTGTCTTCAGTGTGCTGGAAGTTCTTTTTTTTTTTTGCAGTACGCGGGCCTCTCACTGGTGTGGCCTCTCCCGTTGCGGAGCACAGGCTCCGGACGCGCAGGCTCAGCGGCCATGGCTCACGGGCCCAGCCGCTCCGCGGCCTGTGGGATCTTCCCGTACCGGGGCACGAACCCGTGTCCCCTGCATCGGCAGGCGGGCTCCCAACCACTGCGCCACCAGGGAAGCCCTAGAAATTCTTAATTGTAGATCTGAGGCATTGCCATGGTGAGCAAGATACACAAGCTCCCTGCTGTCATGAAGAGTACTTTCTTGTGGAAATAAAATAAAGGCATAAACTCCATAGTTTATGAAGGTCCTTCATAGGTATAGCCAGTTGTGTTTTGCAAAGGTATTTTATAATAACGATGAATGTTGTTCCCCTTTTCTCCGTTTACCTAGTTGGTTCATGAATCCCTGTCTTGGCTATCCGTGATATGTTTTGTTTTTATGTAGACCCAGGAGACTGGGCATTGTAGGGGAAAATTCCTGTGCTTTGGCATCTGAAGTTGTGGGTAAGAATCCATGCGCTCCATGGTGTGCTAGCTGTGTGCGAACTCTGGCTTTGGTGTCTTCATTTATAAACTGGGCATTGGATGCCCTACCCCCTACAGTGGTTGTTAGGATTAAGTGAGCTCAGGTCCCTAGCACAGTGTATGACATAGAAGGATCATCTGTTAGTTTCCTACTTTCTATACATTTTCTAGTCTTAATAATTTCCAGTGAAAGATACAAATGCAGGTAGAGGGAATAAATTGAGTTCCCTGTAAACGATGTTTAACTTTTTTCTCACCAGAATGCTGTATTTGTTCAAGTAATTTTTGTTTGAAATCATCATTTAGGCAAGTGTTGAAGAAAGTTGATGTTGCAGAATAACTTAGAATTAATATTCAAAAAAATATCTCTTGAAAGAGTTAAGTATAAAAAATGCATCTTAACAGACTGCTTTCTCAAAATTTTCATTGGTATATTATATTACTGTGCTAGAATTTACTTCTTGTTCTGTACCATAAAAATAATACGTTTTAATTTCATATTGCTTCAGAAAGATACTGCTTCTTATTTGCTTATACTTAGTAATACCCATATTCGTTTCATTAGAAACATTTGTTTCTGATATTCAGTAACTCAGTGTAATGTGATAATCAGATTTGGTTGTACTGTAGTGAGTTCTTGATAGAAACCATACCTGTTAATTAAATTATTCATGTGTACACTTAATAACCTTGGCCCTGTATCTAGTCTGTCGCTGGATTAGTGCGGACTTTCACTGTGGCTTTCCCTTTCTATTTCTATTGGCACCGTACCACTTACAACACACGTAGGTCGCTGTAACAAGGCTAAGTAATCTCTTGCTTTAGTCTTCCTTCTTTTTCCTAATGCATCTGGCACATCTTTGTCATAATATCCTACGTATCAAACATCATAAATTCTATACATTTTAAATGGATATTCGACTCAAGGCCCTGAAGAACTTAGACTCAGTTACCCTGTAACCCTGTTTTCTGTTACCCCTAACTCAAACCTCCCCATCCAGTCTAGCTGTGGCTGCCTACTGTAGTGTAAACATTCTTTGATTTAAAATATGCCATGTAATCCTCTCATCAACTTTTTGAGTAAGTTATTATTTTTATCCCCGTTTTGTAAACAAGGAAACTGAAGCACAGAGAAGTTAAATAACTGGTCCAAAATCCTTCAGCTTGTCTGGGGAGTAAAGCTTGAACCCAGAGAGTTTCCCTATGGGTGTGTGTTCTTCAGCACAGACTTTCTTAGGGACTAAAGCCCCACTCAGGTGTCATCCTGAATAAGAATCTGTGGGGTGACTCAGTTCTTCACTGAGCTACTCATGACACCTGTTGGCATGGGGGAGAATGCCTCTCCCAGGAGGTGACATTCGGGCCAACAGGTAGGAAGCACAGGGTGGCAGGGCTTGGGGGGAGCGTTCCAGGGAAATTGTGTGTGCAAAGGACCACAGCTTAGTCTCATTCATAGGCGAGGGTGAATGTTTATCTAGTCTACTCCGTCCTTATGTCTTTTGATAGCTTAAGCCAAATATGTCAATCTATTTTTCAAGGTTTATTGCTCATGTGATTCTTATACAGCTGGCATTTATTTAATCACAGCAACTCTGTGAGGTAGGTCTCAATAGCCACATTATACTGCTGAGAAAAGTTGAGATTGATAATGCTTAGTAATGTAAAGAGGTCACACAGTTAATAAGTGGCAGGAAAAAAGTGGTAGAGCTGGGCTACACCTCAGTTTTTTGTAAATCCCATGCCCTTTCCCCACACTGTCGATCAGTCACTCTGTATTACCACGGATAATAATTTATACTCCTGTCGTAGATAAATCAATCTCCCTAAGCAGGATATAAGCTAGTAGGGTGCAGGGACCCTTTTTAGTACTTTATTGTCATAAATACCAAGCACAGCTTTACAAATAGTCAGTAGTGAAAGGTCGTTTGCGTGTGTTAGTTTCGCTAAAGTTAGAGGCATTTTGCTTATAGTAAAACAAAACTTTAATAGTTAAAAAATGAGTTGTTTGCAGAGTGCATGTGTCATTTTCATAAAAATAATAAAACTATTAAAAATACCAGTCAATGGTTCTGAAATCCATGGAACATAAAAACTAAATTGAAGGGCTTCCCTGGTGGCGCAGTGGTTGCGCGTCCGCCTGCCGATGCAGGGGAACCGGGTT
>NC_041218.1:92787950-92800582 GCF_002837175.3 Physeter macrocephalus
CGGCTGGGCCCGTGAGCCATGGCCGCTGAGCCTGCGCGTCCGGAGCCTGTGCTCCGCGACGGGAGAGGCCACGGCAGAGGGAGGCCCGCATACCACAAAAAAAAAAAAAAAAAAAAAAACTAAATTGAAGACCTAAGGCCAACCTTATTTGTTCTGCAAGACAGCAAAACTTGGTGGAAGAGAAGAATTTCAGTTTTGCAGACTACCTTTATCATTTGCGTTCTCTGACTAATATCATAGATAAAGAATCATGGGTACCTCTGTCAGAACCATACATGGTCCCCGAGTTACGTATCACCCACTTTTGTTGTTAGAGTTCCATTGAATAGTCATTAGATTTTGAAGGTGTTGTTTTGCAAATACTGTCAAATACTATCAATGACTTTTGCAAATACTTATCAATGACTGCTGTATGGTTTTATTTTTAGTTATTTTTGGTATTGGTTGGACCTTTATTATCTTGTTTTCCTTATTGTCCTGATCTTTCTGAACCAGTGTTCCCCTTAATTTCTGAGGTCTCCTTGATTGTGAGTGACTGAAATGCACGTTGAATTCCATCAAGTGAAATTGGAAAGTTTATTGAAATAATGGTGGCGGTGGGGTTCTCACAAAATCATCCAGCCACAGGGAGGGCAGGAGTGCAGCTGGGCACCTGGCACCTGGGCTTTGAACACTGGGAGGGATCTCCCCATCTCTTGTCTGTGATTTTCTCCCCTGCTGTAGGCTGCTTTCTCTACATGATGGGAATATGACCACAACAGCTCCACACTTTACTGCAGTAGCCCCCAGAAAGAGTCCCACCTGACATTCCCTCTGGTTCAAGCCCCCCAAAGATCCCGGGAAAGGGTTCTAATTAATTAGCCCAACCATCCTGGATTGACCTGGAAGTTGTCTCGTTTTCCTGTCAGGGGTCTGCTAGGTCACAGGGCTTGGAAACCCTGACCTCCCCAGGGAGTAATTTTATCTGCCCTATTTTGGGTTATTAGGATCCTGTCCACTACCTGATTCCTAGGCTAGACTGGCTGCCCTGAAGAAGCCCTCTGTGTTTGTGGAAGGCAGCTTCTCCCATGGCTCGTGAACTTCCTTTCCAGCCTAAGGGGACATCTGCAGTGTACTCAGTACCTTTGCGAATCAGAGACAGTTGATGAGCCCTGAGCTCTGGGTGTGAGGGACTCTCCTGTCACTTGTTTCACCACTTGCCTGTATGACTGCAGGTGACCCATTTGGATTTGTCTTTTTCTGTTGAGAAACATTACCTTTTCATGATAGAATAATGCTTTACACGCAGAGTGACAGTAAATAACAATACCAGACAAATGTCGCTTCTCTTTAAAAGAATGGAACTATTATCTTGAATATCAATTCATCTGGGTACTAATGGAAAACGCCTCGAAGAAGAAATAATACTTTATATTTATACAAGTTTTTCTAAGAGATAAAATGGGAGGCTAAAGGTCACTGTGATTTTCCTTTCATAAACTTTTTTGATGTTATTTTCTTCTGAACATTAAGAGCAGCTAGCCACCTGGCTCCTTCGTATTTTGTAGTTATTGAATTTTTAAATTAGATTGGATTTTTTTTTTCTAGACTTGCAAGGGTTTGTAATTTGTGAGAGAACTGCTTTTTTGTGCAAAAAAATGTTTGTTTTTGGAATGTTTATACTCTGATAACTGTAGAAGAGATGGCTTTGTATCTGGTTGGTTGTGCTGTCCGTTCAGTTAAATTAAAAAGCATTTACCATTAACTCAGTATTTGCAAGACACTGTTCAGTGAGATTGCTAAAGATGTGTAGGATTCAGCTTGTGCCCAAGCCTGTGGAAGAGCTGACCTTGTACCCATGACTGCTCTACCAGACAGCTGTAGGACGGCACAGCAGAGCTGGGTTATGGTGCCACCACTCTGATTCCATAGTATACACTCTACAGGGAGCTTGTGTGCAAAGGAACAGAGGGACAGTCCACTCAGTGAGTTTGTGCCCTCAGTGGGTGAGGCGGAGATGGGGGGTCTCCCCTTCTTGTTGGCTTGCTCAGTTCCGGTATGCCTCTCAGAGTAAGAGCACTTCTAGGGTTCAAAGGAATCCATTTGCCACACAACATGGCTTCTTAATGTAAGCCAGCAACAACTTCTGCTGCTCAACAGAAGAAGAAGCAATCTGTTTTAATGCTGGAGAGAAAAGGCATTGTTGTGGACTTAGAACTATATGGCCATCTTCAGCAATGGCTTCCTATGGGATTTTCAAGAATAACATTGACTGTTGGAGATGTGGCCTCATATAGTGTTTAGAATTTAGCCCCCCACATGATTCCAGTGAAATGAAGATACAAATAAGGTGCATTCTGTGTTCCTATCTAGAAGGGAACCTTTAATTCTAACTTTCGTGCTTGGGCAAAGTGTCAGGGAGGATGTGGCATTTGTGCAGAGCTTTGAGGAGAGAGTAGGATTTGATAGGTGGGAATGGGTAGTGGAAGGGATACATTTCCAGTGGGGAAACCACGTGAAATAATAATGTGTTGAGATAATAGTGAATAGTCTCATAATGTTCGAAATATATGGGCTTTATTATAGTAGGAGGAAAGTCTTGAAAAATGGGTTAGAATCAGATCATGGTGAGGGGGGGAGTCCTTGAAAGACTTGGTAAGAATTTGGGCTTTATTCTGTATGTTGTGGGAAGCATTAAAAATTTTGGTCAGAGATATCATGCCCAAGAATGGTCAAGATGGGCTTCCCTGGTGGCGCAGTGGTTGAGAGTCCGCCTGCCGATGCAGGGGACACGGGTTCGTGCCCCTGTCCGGGAAGATCCCACGTGCCGCAGAGCAGCTGGGCCCGTGAGCCATGGCCGCTGAGCCTGCGCTTCCGGAGCCTGTGCTCCGCAACGGGAAAGGCCGGGGAGAGGCCACAACAGTGAGAGGCCCGCGTACCGCAAAAAAAAAAAAAAAAAAAAAAAAAGAATGGTCAAGATGGATTCCTGATGTTTCAAAATATGTCCATATTGTCCTCCCCGCCCCTTTCACCTCAGTTATTACCCAGGAACAAACTGAGAAGAGGTGATCTCTTCCTGGGGATAACCACATGGAATGATCAGACTGCCTTACTCAGGTGTGTGAAGTAGGAGGAGTGGAAGGAGGTAGGGTTAGACTGTCAGCTCACTGTGCTGTTATTGACATATGTGTTATATATGTTACAAACCCAACAGTTTGGTGTTATAATTATTGCTTTGTGCAATCCTGTCTTTTAAAGTAAAAACTAAGAGAAAAAAAGAGCAAATGTGTGTATTTATACAGTCTTTTATATTTACTCAAATGTTTATCTTTTCTGGTGCTCTTCATATCTTCCTGCTGATTTGAGTTAGCCTCTGGTGTCATTTCCTTTCAGCCTAAAGGACCTCCTTTAGTATTTCTTGTAGGGCACATCTGCTAGCAACACATTTTCTTAGTCTTTATTTGTCTGAGAATGAATTCATTTCACCTTCATTTTTAAAGGATAGTTTTGCTGGATGCAGAATTCTTGTGAGAATCTTTTTCTTTCAGCAATTTGAATATGTCATCAGTGCCTTCTGATCTCCATTGTTTCTGATAAGGTAACCATTAATTATTTTATTTTTCCCTTATATATGATAAATCTTTTTTTAGCTGTTTTGAAGATTTTTTAAAAATTTATTTATTTATTTTTGGCTGTGTTGGGTCTTCGTTTCTGTGCGAGGGCTTTCTCCAGTTATTTTTATTCATTCTTTTTAATCTCTTCTTTAGATTGAATTACTTCTGTTGATCTTTCTTCACGTTTCTTGATTCTTTTTTCTGCCAGCTCAAACATGGTGAACCCATCTAGTGAGTTTTTCCATCTCAGTTATTGTGCTTTTCTATTTCAGAATTTCATTTGTTTCTTTATCATAATTTTTACCTCTTTATTGAGATTCTCTTTGTTGAGTTATTGTCATCATACTTTAATTCTTTAAACATGCCTTCCTTTAGTTCCAAAGCATTATGGTTTGCTTTGAGGTCTTTGGAGAAGGCCAACAGCTGGGCCCACTCAGAGACAATATCTATCGACTGCCTATTTTCCTGAGTATGGAACACACTTTCCTGTTTCTTTGCATGCCTTACAAGTTTGCTGAGAGCTGGCATTTTAGATTATATTTTGTAGCAATTCTGAATTCTGATTTACTCCATCTCAGGCTTGTTTCTGCTGTTTTTTTGTTTAGCAGCTTTGCTGGGCTAAATCTATGGACTCTGTCTCCACCATGGTGTGTAGATGCTAATTTCTCTGCTTTTTAAATTTTTTCTTTTTTAAAATAAATTTTATTTACTTATTTATTTAGTTTTGGCTGCGTTGGGTCTTCGTTGCTGCGCGCCGGTTTTCTCTAGGTGCGGCAAGCGGGGGCTACTCTTCATTGCGGTGCGTGGACTTCTCATTGCAGTGGCTTCTCTTGTTGTGGAGCACGGGCTCTAGGTGCGCGGGCTTCAGTAGTTGTGGGTCACAGGCTCTAGAGCGCAGGCTCAGTAATTGTGGCACACGGGCTGAGTTGCTCCACGGCATGTGGGATCTTCCTGGACCAGGGGTCGAACCCATGTCCCCTGCATTGGCAGGTGGGTTCTTAACCACTGCGCCACCAGGGAAGTCCTTTAAATTTTTTAATTAAAAAAATTTTAACCCTGGCTCTCCAGGGTTAGCCCCTGTGTCTGCATGGCTTAGTGGTCAGTCCATGATTGGTTAGAGGTTATAGTCAAATGCCTTTAGCTGATGGATCTCTGTGTGAGTTGGGGAGCATGTTCAAATGTCAGGTAGCATTTTTTTCCCCTCTGACAACCATCAATCTGTTCTCTTTGTCTGTGAGTTGGATTTTTTTGTTTGTTTGTTTGAAGATTCTCTACATGTGAGATCATACAGCATTTGTCTTTGTTTGCTTTATTTCACTAAGCATAATGGTCTCAAGGTCCATCCATGTTGTTGCAAATGGCAAGATTTCCTTCTTTTATGCTGAATAGTATTCCATTGTATGTAAATACCACATTTGCTTTATCCATTCACCCGTGGATGGACATTTAGGTTGCTGCCATGTCTTGGCTATTGTAAATAATCAAGACAGTGATTTTGTTTTCTTCAGATAAGTACCCAGAAGTGGAATTGCTGGATTGTATGGTAGTTCTATTTTTAATTTTTTGAGGAACTTCCATACTGTTTTCCGTAGTGGCTCCACCAATTTAATAATGCACAAGGGTTCCCTCTTCTCCACATTCTCACCATGGCTTGTTATTTCTTGTCTTTTTGATAATTAATAGCCATTCAGACAGATGTGAAGTGATATCTCATTGTGGTTTTGATTTTGCATTTCCCTGGTGCTTAGTGACGTCGAGCATCTTTTCACGTACCTGTTGGCCATTTGTATGCCTTCTTTGGAAAAATGTCTCTTTGGATCCTATGCCCATATTTTAATTGGATTGTTTGGGTTTTTTTCTCTTGAATTGTTTCAGGTAGTTTTAAAGTGTATCCTAACGTCTGACTGCCATCTCTGTGTTCTCTGCATGTGCTACAGTCTCATGGACAGCCGGGGATATTTGGATAGCTTGGGCCCTGTCTGGTTTCTCCTGTGTCCCCACACAGCCTTCCAGTGGGCCATGGTTGCTTGGAGAGCTTTTGAAGCTCTTGTGTGGTTTTCTCATTTTAAAAAATTTCTGGTTAGTCTGTTAGTGTGATGTTTGCTGCAGCCAGGACCACAACCTCCAGCTAGGTAACCTGCTAGCCGTGCTGTTTGTCTGCCACCGTGATCACCATTGCCAACTGTGTTGCTGGGCATGGAGTTTTTTGCACTTTACTCTTAAGTTAGCCTTCTCCAGAGGCAAAGCTGGTAAAACTACGCTGCTGACCATGCTGGGGCTGGGACCTATGGGGTAGCAGTCCTAAGCAGCAATGCCATAGACTCCCTGTGAAATAATGGAAAAATGTATACTAGTCTCTGTCCCCAGTTCCTGGTACAGGGCTCCTAAAACCTTTGTGATTTTGTAAGTCGTAAGAGCAATAGAAGCATCTTTTGTCCTAATGTTTGGTCTTTGATCCTTGTTTCGAACACAGAGCTCCCAAATCCTTTGAAATTTCTTGGGTGATAGGAATGACTTTGTTCTAACGAAGAGACTTCTGGTGGGCTTGGGGATAGCTTCAGGATGGGGGCTGGTCACCAGGAAGACCAAGCCATGATTAGAAGCTTGGGACTTTCAGCCCTACCTGCCATTCTCTGGGAAAGGGAGAGGGGCTGGAGATTGCATTAATCATCATCAATCATGTGATGATGATCAGGCTATGTGAGGAAGCCTCCATAAAAATCCCCGAAGTAGGGCTTCCCTGGTGGTGCAGTGGTTGCGCGTCCGCCTACCGATGAAGGGGAACCGGGTTCGCGCCCCGGTCTGGGAGGATCCCACATGCCGCGGAGCGTCTGGGCCCGCGAGCCATGGCCGCTGCGCCTGCGCGTCCGGAGCCTGTGCTCCGCAACGGGAGAGGCCACAACAGAGGGAGGCCCGCATACGACAAAAAAAAAAAAAAAATCCCCGAAGTACAGGGTTCAGTGAGCACATCTACATGCTGGGAGGGTGATGCACCCCACCTCCACGGGGACAGAAGCTCCTACACTCGGGGCCCTTCCAGCCCTTGTCCTATGTATCTCTTCATCTGACTGTTCATCTGTACCTTTTATCATATCCTTTATTATATAATATACTGGTAAACATGTTCCCCTGAGTTCTGTGAGCTGTTCTAGCAAATGATCAAATCCAAGGAGGGGGCCTTGGGGACCTAAAATATATAGCCACGTTGGACAGAAGTTGTGGGTAACCTGGGGACCTACTACTTGTGATTGGCATCTGAAGTGGCGGGGGGTCTTGTGGAACTAAACCCTTGACTTGTGGGATCTGTTGCTAACTCCAGGTAGATAGTGTCAGAACTGAATGGAATTGTGCACATCCGGCTATTGAAGAAGGATCGGTCAGTGTGGGAATCGGCTCTCTCACGTGTGGTGTCAGAAGTATTGTGAACGTAGGTAGTAGCTGAGAGTAAAGGAAGAACGCAGGAGTGTCTTTACGGTTCCGCTGTTCTAACTTGAGGTTCATTAGTTTTTCAAGAATAAATGCTTTTCAGTTTGTATGCCTTCAGTTGATTTCCAGAGTCCTGAAATGTTTTTGTTTTACTTTTTTTGTGAAAATTGTATTTTGTTTTATCATTGCTTTTGGGGTGAGGAGTTGCCATACTCCTCACTCTGCTGTTCTGAACACCTGAAGATGTTTTTTTAGTATTCAAGGTGTAGAGGAAGCCATATTATTAGAAGGTTAAGGTAGACATCAAGTCAGTATTTTTATTTTATGTGAAAAGTTCTATTAAAAAGAGTTCAGGGCTTCCCTGGTGGCGCAGTGGTTGAGAGTCCGCCTGCCGATGCAGGGGACACGGGTTCGTGCCCCTGTCCGGGAAGATCCCACGTGCCGCAGAGCAGCTGGGCCCGTGAGCCATGGCCGCTGAGCCTGCGTGTCTGGAGCCTGTGCTCCGCAACGGGAGAGGCCACAACAGTGAGAGGCCCGCGTACCGCAAAAAAAAAAAAAAAAAAAAAAAAGAATGGTCAAGATGGATTCCTGATGTTTCAAAATATGTCCATATTGTCCTCCCCGCCCCTTTCACCTCAGTTATTACCCAGGAACAAACTGAGAAGAGGTGATCTCTTCCTGGGGATAACCACATGGAATGATCAGACTGCCTTACTCAGGTGTGTGAAGTAGGAGGAGTGGAAGGAGGTAGGGTTAGACTGTCAGCTCACTGTGCTGTTATTGACATATGTGTTATATATGTTACAAACCCAACAGTTTGGTGTTATAATTATTGCTTTGTGCAATCCTGTCTTTTAAAGTAAAAACTAAGAGAAAAAAAGAGCAAATGTGTGTATTTATACAGTCTTTTATATTTACTCAAATGTTTATCTTTTCTGGTGCTCTTCATATCTTCCTGCTGATTTGAGTTAGCCTCTGGTGTCATTTCCTTTCAGCCTAAAGGACCTCCTTTAGTATTTCTTGTAGGGCACATCTGCTAGCAACACATTTTCTTAGTCTTTATTTGTCTGAGAATGAATTCATTTCACCTTCATTTTTAAAGGATAGTTTTGCTGGATGCAGAATTCTTGTGAGAATCTTTTTCTTTCAGCAATTTGAATATGTCATCAGTGCCTTCTGATCTCCATTGTTTCTGATAAGGTAACCATTAATTATTTTATTTTTCCCTTATATATGATAAATCTTTTTTTAGCTGTTTTGAAGATTTTTTAAAAATTTATTTATTTATTTTTGGCTGTGTTGGGTCTTCGTTTCTGTGCGAGGGCTTTCTCCAGTTGTGGAGAGCGGGGGCCACTCTTCATCGCGGTGCGCGGGCCTCTCACTGTCGCAGCCCCTCCCGTTGCGGAGCACAGGCTCCCGACGTGCAGGCTCAGTAGCTGTGGCTCACGGGCTTAGTTGCTCCGCGGCATGTGGGATTTTCCCAGACCAGGGCTCGAACCCGTGTCCCCTGCATTGGCAGGCAGATTCCCAACCACTGCGCCACCAGGGAAGCCCCGAAGACTTTGTTTTTGACTTTTAACAGTTTAACTAAAATGTGCCTAGGTATGAATTCCTTTGTGTTTATTCTAGGCTATGGTTCATTGAGCATCTTGGATCTGTAAGTTAACAGTTTTCATAAAGTTTGAGAGTTTTTTGGCCATTATTTTTTCCTGTTTTTCCTACGTCTTTCTATCTTTTTGTGGAGCTGCCATTATGTGCAGGTTAGTATGCTTGATGTTATCTTACAGGTCTCTGAGGCTTTCTTCATTTTTATTCATTCTTTTTAATCTCTTCTTTAGATTGAATTACTTCTGTTGATCTTTCTTCACGTTTCTTGATTCTTTTTTCTGCCAGCTCAAACATGGTGAACCCATCTAGTGAGTTTTTCCATCTCAGTTATTGTGCTTTTCTATTTCAGAATTTCATTTGTTTCTTTATCATAATTTTTACCTCTTTATTGAGATTCTCTTTGTTGAGTTATTGTCATCATACTTTAATTCTTTAAACATGCCTTCCTTTAGTTCCAAAGCATTATGGTTTGCTTTGAGGTCTTTGGAGAAGGCCAACAGCTGGGCCCACTCAGAGACAATATCTATCGACTGCCTATTTTCCTGAGTATGGAACACACTTTCCTGTTTCTTTGCATGCCTTACAAGTTTGCTGAGAGCTGGCATTTTAGATTATATTTTGTAGCAATTCTGAATTCTGATTTACTCCATCTCAGGCTTGTTTCTGCTGTTTTTTTGTTTAGCAGCTTTGCTGGGCTAAATCTATGGACTCTGTCTCCACCATGGTGTGTAGATGCTAATTTCTCTGCTTTTTAAATTTTTTCTTTTTTAAAATAAATTTTATTTACTTATTTATTTAGTTTTGGCTGCGTTGGGTCTTCGTTGCTGCGCGCCGGTTTTCTCTAGGTGCGGCAAGCGGGGGCTACTCTTCATTGCGGTGCGTGGACTTCTCATTGCAGTGGCTTCTCTTGTTGTGGAGCACGGGCTCTAGGTGCGCGGGCTTCAGTAGTTGTGGGTCACAGGCTCTAGAGCGCAGGCTCAGTAATTGTGGCACACGGGCTGAGTTGCTCCACGGCATGTGGGATCTTCCTGGACCAGGGGTCGAACCCATGTCCCCTGCATTGGCAGGTGGGTTCTTAACCACTGCGCCACCAGGGAAGTCCTTTAAATTTTTTAATTAAAAAAATTTTAACCCTGGCTCTCCAGGGTTAGCCCCTGTGTCTGCATGGCTTAGTGGTCAGTCCATGATTGGTTAGAGGTTATAGTCAAATGCCTTTAGCTGATGGATCTCTGTGTGAGTTGGGGAGCATGTTCAAATGTCAGGTAGCATTTTTTTCCCCTCTGACAACCATCAATCTGTTCTCTTTGTCTGTGAGTTGGATTTTTTTGTTTGTTTGTTTGAAGATTCTCTACATGTGAGATCATACAGCATTTGTCTTTGTTTGCTTTATTTCACTAAGCATAATGGTCTCAAGGTCCATCCATGTTGTTGCAAATGGCAAGATTTCCTTCTTTTATGCTGAATAGTATTCCATTGTATGTAAATACCACATTTGCTTTATCCATTCACCCGTGGATGGACATTTAGGTTGCTGCCATGTCTTGGCTATTGTAAATAATCAAGACAGTGATTTTGTTTTCTTCAGATAAGTACCCAGAAGTGGAATTGCTGGATTGTATGGTAGTTCTATTTTTAATTTTTTGAGGAACTTCCATACTGTTTTCCGTAGTGGCTCCACCAATTTAATAATGCACAAGGGTTCCCTTTTCTCCACATTCTCACCATGGCTTGTTATTTCTTGTCTTTTTGATAATTAATAGCCATTCAGACAGATGTGAAGTGATATCTCATTGTGGTTTTGATTTTGCATTTCCCTGGTGCTTAGTGACGTCGAGCATCTTTTCACGTACCTGTTGGCCATTTGTATGCCTTCTTTGGAAAAATGTCTCTTTGGATCCTATGCCCATATTTTAATTGGATTGTTTGGGTTTTTTTCTCTTGAATTGTTTCAGGTAGTTTTAAAGTGTATCCTAACGTCTGACTGCCATCTCTGTGTTCTCTGCATGTGCTACAGTCTCATGGACAGCCGGGGATATTTGGATAGCTTGGGCCCTGTCTGGTTTCTCCTGTGTGCCCACACAGCCTTCCAGTGGGCCATGGTTGCTTGGAGAGCTTTTGAAGCTCTTGTGTGGTTTTCTCATTTTAAAAAATTTCTGGTTAGTCTGTTAGTGTGATGTTTGCTGCAGCCAGGACCACAACCTCCAGCTAGGTAACCTGCTAGCCGTGCTGTTTGTCTGCCACCGTGATCACCATTGCCAACTGTGTTGCTGGGCATGGAGTTTTTTGCACTTTACTCTTAAGTTAGCCTTCTCCAGAGGCAAAGCTGGTAAAACTACGCTGCTGACCATGCTGGGGCTGGGACCTATGGGGTAGCAGTCCTAAGCAGCAATGCCATAGACTCCCTGTGAAATAATGGAAAAATGTATACTAGTCTCTGTCCCCAGTTCCTGGTACAGGGCTCCTAAAACCTTCGTGATTTTGTAAGTCGTAAGAGCAATAGAAGCATCTTTTGTCCTAATGTTTGGTCTTTGATCCTTGTTTCGAACACAGAGCTCCCAAATCCTTTGAAATTTCTTGGGTGATAGGAATGACTTTGTTCTAACGAAGAGACTTCTGGTGGGCTTGGGGATAGCTTCAGGATGGGGGCTGGTCACCAGGAAGACCAAGCCATGATTAGAAGCTTGGGACTTTCAGCCCTACCTGCCATTCTCTGGGAAAGGGAGAGGGGCTGGAGATTGCATTAATCATCATCAATCATGTGATGATGATCAGGCTATGTGAGGAAGCCTCCATAAAAATCCCCGAAGTAGGGCTTCCCTGGTGGTGCAGTGGTTGCGCGTCCGCCTACCGATGAAGGGGAACCGGGTTCGCGCCCCGGTCTGGGAGGATCCCACATGCCGCGGAGCGTCTGGGCCCGCGAGCCATGGCCGCTGCGCCTGCGCGTCCGGAGCCTGTGCTCCGCAACGGGAGAGGCGGAGGCTCCCACATGCCGCGGAGCGTCTGGGCCCGCGAGCCATGGCCGCTGCGCCTGCGCGTCCGGAGCCTGTGCTCCGCAACGGGAGAGGCCACAACAGAGGGAGGCCCGCATACGACAAAAAAAAAAAAAAAATCCCCGAAGTACAGGGTTCAGTGAGCACATCTACATGCTGGGAGGGTGATGCACCCCACCTCCACGGGGACAGAAGTTCCTACACTCGGGGCCCTTCCAGCCCTTGTCCTATGTATCTCTTCATCTGACTGTTCATCTGTACCTTTTATCATATCCTTTATTATATAATATACTGGTAAACATGTTCCCCTGAGTTCTGTGAGCTGTTCTAGCAAATGATCAAATCCAAGGAGGGGGCCTTGGGGACCTAAAATATATAGCCACGTTGGACAGAAGTTGTGGGTAACCTGGGGACCTACTACTTGTGATTGGCATCTGAAGTGGCGGGGGGTCTTGTGGAACTAAACCCTTGACTTGTGGGATCTGTTGCTAACTCCAGGTAGATAGTGTCAGAACTGAATGGAATTGTGCACATCCGGCTATTGAAGAAGGATCGGTCAGTGTGGGAATCGGCTCTCTCACGTGTGGTGTCAGAAGTATTGTGAACGTAGGTAGTAGCTGAGAGTAAAGGAAGAACGCAGGAGTGTCTTTACGGTTCCGCTGTTCTAACTTGAGGTTCATTAGTTTTTCAAGAATAAATGCTTTTCAGTTTGTATGCCTTCAGTTGATTTCCAGAGTCCTGAAATGTTTTTGTTTTACTTTTTTTGTGAAAATTGTATTTTGTTTTATCATTGCTTTTGGGGTGAGGAGTTGCCATACTCCTCACTCTGCTGTTCTGAACACCTGAAGATGTTTTTTTAGTATTCAAGGTGTAGAGGAAGCCATATTATTAGAAGGTTAAGGTAGACATCAAGTCAGTATTTTTATTTTATGTGAAAAGTTCTATTAAAAAGAGTTCAGGGCTTCCCTGGTGGCGCAGTGGTTGAGAGTCCGCCTGCCGATGCAGGGGACGTGGG
>NC_041218.1:92800856-92826692 GCF_002837175.3 Physeter macrocephalus
GAAAGGCCCGCGTACCGCAAAAAAAAAACAGAAAAAAATAGTTCAGTTTTACAATAATATCGTTAATGAGATTTTTTTTCCTAACTACTTTCTAATAAGTTTTTGTACCTTGATTCTGCCAGTTAAGAAGCTATATGTTTTTAGGAAGTATTAAATTATAAAAGTAATTTTGAAAAAGGATTAGATGCATTTAAAAGAAAGACTGATTTTTAGCAAGGTAACATTATGTTTTTAAGAAGCCCTTTTATGTTTGAGATATGAACGTTTCAAAGAGTTTTACAATCATCTCTTTTTGGAAAAAAAAATCCTTTACTTCTGATTATAAACACAGCACATTGAAAAAGAGGAAAACCTAGGAAGGCACAAATAGGAAAATGAATCATCACAATCACACTTCGAAGAAAAAAACCACCATATGAACTCTGGTGTCTCCTCTGCAGACTTCATGCATACTATTTGTGGGCTCAGGTCATTTATCTGTCTTGAAACCTGTTTTTTTAAACAAACAAACAAAAAAACAACCTAATTCAGATTTGGTGAACATCTTCCTATGTTATTAGATATTTTTGTAAAACACAATCTTTAAATGGATGTAGAGTATATCAGTAGTATGTATGGATATCTATCATAATTCATTTGTTTATTGTTGGGAATTTACATTTCTTCTGTTTTCAGCTGTCAGGATGTCTTCAGATTAGATTACTTGCAGAGCACTTGCTGAATTGAGCAAGAACATTTTCAAGGCTTTTAATAACTATTTTCAGACTGACCCCTCCATCTCCACCCCACCCCCTTAGAGTTTCACAGCAGCGTATGAAAAAGTTCACTCTAAGCTGTACACCCTCTCCAAAATGAAATTTTAGTAAAATCATGTCATTTTGCTAATTTATTAGATTTTAAATGCTTAATTGCTATTTTATTTCTATATCTCCTATCTTATCTTTATATTTTTTAAATTAAAAATTCTTTTAAATTCATTATCATTTATTGCCTCGTAAATCTTGACTTTTTTTTGAAGTTTCCCTTTAAAAAATTAGAAATGGATTTTTTCTTTGCTCAGAGAAGAAAATCCTACTAAGCTGTTTATTAGGATTAATTTCTTTTGACTTTAAATAATGAATAAGGTAGACTGACTTGCTTTTACTTGTATATATATATATATATATATATATATATATATATATATTACAAGTGTTTGGATGTTAGTATGCATTGTCCTGTTACGGTTAGATGATATTTTTCTAAAATAGCATTGAAATTCTTATTAGACTTCTGATAATCACATAGAGAGACTTAACTGAAAGATATTCCTGTAATGCTTACATTTAGTTTTATTACTAAATCTGGAAGCTGGGAATTGACTAAACTATTTTCCTGTAACTCTGGCTATATTTAAGTCCAAATATCACATCCAAGAATCATATTGACAAATGATACTGGTTCTGAAAGTTTATTAATAAATTAGAAGAATCTGTAGTTTTTCTGTTCCTGTAGTCCTCTCATAGGCACATGTTAGGCAGTGTTAGTCTCAAAAACAGTAAACAAAATTATTTTCAGGCTTTAAGTAGCTCTGCTGTGTCTGAAGGACAAAATTCTATTTTGATAAATATATCATTCTTTATCAGCTAGAACTTGTATTCATATTACTTTAATGTGATTCAAGGTCTCAGACCAATGCCAAGAGGTGATCACATTATCTGAACAACAGAGCATTTGCACAAGTTCTTAGGAAACTGTTTGCTGGCCTTTTAATCAAAGAATTAGAATTCTTTTTTGATTTCTCTTTGGCTATTAATTTCTGAAAACCCATACTATGCATCAAATATAATGCTCAGAAGTCTTCCTTAGACCATTTTCAGCAAAGCATAAATATAATTTCTATTACACCACTGTCCTCTAGTACAAACAGATCCACTTGCTGTCTGCTACTTAATAGTTCTGGAGAATATCTTTGAGGAATTGTAGTGACTAGTAGCAAGCACATACAAGGGCTTTGAAGTATTAATGGTTATCAAAATATGTTCTCAGAATTATTATTAAGGCTCTTTTATTGTATCTATTTGTCTTACTCTTGGTCATTTGTCAGTTTTTATACATTTACTTAAAGAACATTTGTTTGGAATATAAGATCTGGAAAATATATGAATATATGATCTGGACCCAGAAATTGGGTCCTTTGATTACATGCATTTGACCTTTCTTGGATCTTCACATTGTTAATTTTCTTAAATCCTTACTAATGGAAGGAATGTCAGTAGCTACGGGGGACCATTGTTCCATGTGAGAGGGAGTGAGGGCACATATGGTGTTTCCTCCGTTCTCTGAATCTCACAGGCTACTCATAGCCTATGAACAGTGGTATTCTGTAGAGTATTTGAGCCTGTCCTATTCTGGATTCCTCCTCACAGAAACACTTCATGTTGATTGACATGCTTCTTTTTATAAACCTGTTGAATGCTTTGTCCTCTTAATTGTGTCATACTCCTTATAAATGAGTTAATTATGAAAAGAGGTGATGGATATTTTATAGACTGAATGTATATGGGTTGAACATGTGGTGGAAAGAAAATGGATTGGGGATGGATTCAATGACTGAGTCCACGTACTTCAGAACTAAAGTTTTTCATTGCTTTGGAACCCAAGTCTAGAATAAAAATTTACTTACCATGTGTATATGGGTTGTGACATAATTAGTCCTTTGTTTTTCCTTGGGAGGCATTTTTGAAGAAAAATTTACACTTAAAAGATATACAGTTTATATACAACATTATGTTAGTGTCAGGTTTACTACATAATGATTTGATGTTTCTATACATTATGAAATGATCACCAGGATAAGTCTAGTAATTATCTGTCCGCATACAAAGTTCTTACAATACTATTGACCATATTCCTTATGCTGTATATTACATCCCTGTGACTTATTTATTATATAACTGGAGGTTTGTACCTCTTAATCCCCTTCACTTATTTCATCCACCCTAACACCTCCCTTCTGGCAATCACTTGTTTTGTTCTCTGTGTCTGTTAGTCTGTTTTTGTTTTGGCTTGGTTTGGTTGTTTTGCTTCTTAGATTCTGCATGTAAATCAAATCATGCAGTATTTGTCTTTATCTGCATGGCTTATCTCACTTAGCATAATACTCTCTAGATCCTTCCATGTTGTCACAAATGGCAAGATTCCATTTTTTTATGGCTGTGTCATATTTAATTGTGTATGTATAAATGTATGTATATATATTTATATATACACCACATCTTCTTTATCCATTTGTCTATTGATGGACATTTAGGTTGCTTCCTACATGTTTTTTAAAAAACAGATTAAAGAATGTTTTGGTTTCTGTAGCTTTAATCATAGGAAAATAGCAAGTGATGGGCAAATTCTCATTTGTTTGAAGTTCTCTGTTGCTGCTCGTTTATGTATCTTAGTGACACTGATCCAGTTGTCCTGAACATGGTGGTTTACTTGTGAGGTGTGAATGGTTCTTGATAAATATAACTAAATCACTTTGCTGTACACCTGAAACTAACACAACATTGTAAATCAACTATATTCCAATATAAAATTTAAAAAATTTTTATAGAGAACCAGAAGATGGTTTTGAGGGGCTGATTCTTAAAGCCCCATTGATAACCTTGGGGAGAGGTAAAACCAACTAGATTAAGTGGAAGCTGTATTTCTTTCATTTCACCAAGACAGGATTGTACAGTTAAGTATCTTTGCTAAAATCTTAAAAATTTTTCTGGGGCTTCCCTGGTGGCGCAGTGGTTAAGAATCTGCCTGCCGACGCAGGGGACATGGGTTCGAGCCCTGGTCTGGGAAGATCCCACATGCCGCGGAGCAGCTAGGCCCGTGTGTCACAACTACTGAGCCTGCACGTCTGGAGCCTGTGCTCCGCAACGGGAGAGGCTGCGATAGTGAGAAGCCCGTGCACCGCGATGAAGAGTGGCCCCCGCTCACTGCAACTAGGGAAAGCCCTTGTGCAGAAACGAAGGCCCAACACAGCCAAAAATAAATAAATAAATTTATTTAAAAAAAAATTTTTTTCTGACATGAACATAACTGATTTGGGAATTAAATATTCATTTAAGTACTATTTAATGAAGCCTGCTAACATTTCTGCAAGGTAGGTTCAGGATGTGTATATATTGCTCTTTTTGTATTATAGCTGAAATATAGGCAGTAACATAGTAGATTATAATGAGTCTTAAAAATTTTATTTATTTTATTTTTGGCTGCATTGGGTCGTCATTGCTGCACATGGGCTTCCTCTAGTTGCAGCAAGCGGGGGCTCCTCTTCATTGGGGTACTCGGCTTCTCATTGCGGTAGCTTCTCTTGTTGCAGAGCACAGGCTCTAGGCGCGTGGGCTTCAGTAGTTGTGGCACGCGGGCTTAGTTGCTCCGCAGCACGTGGGATCTTCCCAGACCAGGGATCGAACCCGTGTCCCCTGCGTTGGCAGGCGGGTTCTTAACCACTGTGCCACCAGGGAAGCCCCTGTAATGACTTTTAACGTTTTGATGCAGGAGATAGTAAAATGTTAAGTTATGTATTGAATAACTGAATAGTAAATTAACGCAGTGGTTAAGAGCGGCCCTGCCGACGCAGGGGACATGGGTTCGAGCCCTGGTCTGGGAAGATCCCACATGCCGCGGAGCAGCTAGGCCCGTGTGTCACAACTACTGAGCCTGCACGTCTGGAGCCTGTGCTCCGCAACGGGAGAGGCTGCGATAGTGAGAAGCCCGTGCACCGCGATGAAGAGTGGCCCCCGCTCACTGCAACTAGGGAAAGCCCTTGTGCAGAAACGAAGGCCCAACACAGCCAAAAATAAATAAATAAATTTATTTAAAAAAAAATTTTTTTCTGACATGAACATAACTGATTTGGGAATTAAATATTCATTTAAGTACTATTTAATGAAGCCTGCTAACATTTCTGCAAGGTAGGTTCAGGATGTGTATATATTGCTCTTTTTGTATTATAGCTGAAATATAGGCAGTAACATAGTAGATTATAATGAGTCTTAAAAATTTTATTTATTTTATTTTTGGCTGCATTGGGTCTTCATTGCTGCACATGGGCTTCCTCTAGTTGCAGCAAGCGGGGGCTCCTCTTCATTGGGGTACTCGGCTTCTCATTGCGGTAGCTTCTCTTGTTGCAGAGCACAGGCTCTAGGCGCGTGGGCTTCAGTAGTTGTGGCACGCGGGCTTAGTTGCTCCGCAGCACGTGGGATCTTCCCAGACCAGGGATCGAACCCGTGTCCCCTGCGTTGGCAGGCGGGTTCTTAACCACTGTGCCACCAGGGAAGCCCCTGTAATGACTTTTAACGTTTTGATGCAGGAGATAGTAAAATGTTAAGTTATGTATTGAATAACTGAATAGTAAATTAATATTTGAATGGAAGTTTTAAGGAAATGGTAAAGATTTCTGCTCAGAGTTTATGAGGCTTACTCTGTAGATTGATTGATTGATTGATTGATTGATTTATGGCTGAGTTGGGTCTTTGTTGCTGAGCACAGGCTTTCTCTAGTTGCGGCGAGCGGGTGCTACTCTTCATTGTGGCGCGCAGGCTTCTCATAGCGGTGGCCTCTCTTGTTGCGGAGCACGGGCTCTAGGCACGCGGGCTTCAGTAGTTGTGGCTCGTAGTCTCTAGAGCGCAGGCTCAGTAGTTGTGGCACACGGGCTTAGTTGCTCTGCGGCATGTGGGATCTTCCCGAACCAGGGCTCGAACCCGTGTCCCCTGCATTGGCAGGAGGGTTCTTAACCACTGCGCCACCCTTACTCTGTAGATTTTTCACTGTTTGTAAGTAAACTGTGAGGTTGATTTCAATACTCTCTTTCTCCCTCCCCTTCTAAGCCCCTAATAGAGAGAGAAGGAGGGAGAGGAATCCTTGGGTTTAGGGCCATCAGACGGTGTTCTCTCCTCTGGGCACATGGTAAGATCACACTTCCATGTCTCCGTGACGTTAGGAAAGATCATGTCACTTGTCCTATGAAATGTGATGTACATTCCTTCTTGGCAGAGGTGACATGCATCACTTCCACTCTGAAGCTTTGGGAGCAGAGGGGAGGAAACATTCTCCAGTATCCTCTTGGGGTCTCTGGCTGGGCTTAAGAATTAAACTAACAAGATTAAGAGAAGAAAAGCATATAAATTTTATTGAAGTTTTACATGTACACGGGAGCCTTCGCAAGTAAATGAAGACCCAAAGAAGTGACCAGAGCAGGAGGCTTTTACACCTTTTAGACAAAAAAACAGTAAATTTGTGAAGAATTGACAAGACAAAGGGATTTGGGCTGTGGATAATTAAATGGTGAAGGAGTAACAAAGTTTGTTTATACAGCGTTCTCTGACCCGCTGATAAGAATGTCTCCCTTCCTCCTGGTATAGGGAGAAGGTATCTTTCACATGGGAAGTTTATCTCCTACTTTCAGGGAAGAAAGGCAGGGGAGGGGGGTGAAGGTCAGAGTGACCTTTCTGCTTCTGACATTTTCTCAAACTCCCTCAGCCTAAGATAGTATGCCAGTGTGCCATGTTTTGGGGTACCATGTTTTGCGGTGCTGTGTCTTGAGCCCCATCAGGAGCCAGTGAGTAATTTGCCACTGTCTTGGGGACTGGTGACATTCTAAATGGTGGCAGCTCTGTCAGCCTGCATCCCTCTGTAAAGAACAAACGGGGCAGAGTACCCACTGTCCTGAGATGGACATATAGTGTAGGCGAGATGTAAACTTCTGTTGTTTTAAGTCACAACGATTTGGGGATGCTTGTTACTGTAGCGTAAGCCAGTCTACCCTGACAGATGCAGTTTCCATAGGTCTAAGGGGCAATGAAGAGATATTAAAATAACTATTCATTTCTTCAGCCATTTTTGTTAACATTTACTGTGTCCCATTCACTCTTCCAAGTGCTAGAAATACAGCAGTGAACAAAACGATCTCCTCTTTTCTCAGGATACTTCTTCCCATTCTTCATTAACTATTTAGGGAGTCTGTTTTTTTGCAAAGCCTTGTTCTCTGAGCAGCAGGTCACCCCTTTCTCTTCTGTGCTCCTACATACTTTGTACACACCTCCATCGTGGCACTAATGTTATTGTGGTTATTCTATTTCTATTGTTTTCTAGGCTGTGATGGCCTAGAGAACAAATGTTTTATACATGGTACATAGTTCTATATAATTTTATCCACAAGTACCTACTGTATAGCACAGGGAACTATACTCAATATCTTATAATAACTATAATGGAAAAGAATCTAAAAAAAGATACATGTATGTATAGCTGAATCACTTTGCTGTGTATACCTGAAACTAACACAATATTATAAATCAACTATATTTCAATAAAAATTTAAAAAATAAAGTGATATAAAATACATAGATGTAACAACTTACATAGTATAATACAGAGTGATAATATAGGTACTTTGCATCGTTCTTTTTGCATCACCTCCCACATTTCAAAAACTATTTTTTTGAATGAATAAATCAGATTTCCTGTGGGTCCTTTTGCTTGAATGTGATTTGGGATCTAAATGTGACCTTCTGTATTGTGACATATTGTCCAAATGCCTTTGCTTTTTGAATTACACTCTAAGGTGATCACTGATATGTCACAGTGGATAGGTACCAAGTTACCTGGGCAAAAATGTGAGTGAAGCAGGGAGGGGGAAAGTCTATGGCTTGTCATTGTGCCTCTTCCCTTTACTTACTTACAACTAGAATACCTGTATACCAGTGGTGCTCAATCTCATTTTTATCATTGCATCTACCCCAAGTCTTTTTAGACTTTTTCTCCCTAAATGCCACACCCCCCCATGAGATTTTAATACGACGGATATACTATATATCTGGTTAAGAATTGTATGTATATCTGTGTTTTATATTGAAAAAAAAAGGGTTGTTGTTTTTTTCACCCCTTCCTCCAGCTAATCTTCTTGTTTGAAAATGCATGCCTTAAACTAGTATTTGTTAAAGGTACATTTTTTTCCCTTTGTAGGAGGACATTTCCACTTCAATAAGCTAAGTTTAACCATATTGAATCAGAACTCTGTTGTCTAATACACCTGTGCTTTTATAATAGCTTTATTTTAATCTGATTATCATTTAAATAAGTATGCTGGAATCTTAGTGTATTGAGAACATTGGGAAAGTAAATTTCATATATTTTGTAGAAGTCCATTTTTCCGTAGGTTTTTGGCCTCTAAACCATGCAGTCTTTCTGTACAGGCCACATTTGCTTTTGATTCCTTCAGCAAATATTTATTGAGGGTATACTGTGTGCAAGGCTCCGTGCCAGGTGCTGAGGCCCAGTGACTCATGGGGCTTGGTCTGCTTCCTTTATTCTTTGTTAGCTTAGTCAGACCACACAGGTTATGTAAACTTGTCCAGGTCACAGTTGTTTTGACTGTACTGATTTTTATACATTCCTGACAAAGTATAGTGGGCACTTGGTGAAAAACCCTGGGAGTTGGTGTAATCCCTTGTGCGGTATAATAAGGGGGCTCCTTGGTCTTTGTCCCGGTGCCTGGCACAGAGCTTCCAAAACCCTGGGGATCTCCTGAGTTTCTTTGGTGTGCTAACCAGTGATTCTTGGCTCGGGGGCTCCTGGATAACTTCAGAATGGGGGCTGGTCCCAGAAAGACCAAACTTTGATTGGAAGCTTGGAACTTTCAGCCCAACCTCGGAGAAGGGGAGAGAGAGTGGAGATGGGTTTAATCACCAAAGGCCAATGATTTAACACTTGGTGCCCATGGAATAAAACCTCCATAGAAACCTCTAAATGACAGGGTGCAGAGAACTTGCAGACTGGGGAGCACATCAAAGAGCTGGGAGAGTGGCACACCCAGAAAGGGCATTGACCCCCTCCCACTATATCTTGCTTTGTGCATCTCATCCATTTGGCTGTACTTGAGTTGTATCCTTTATAATAAACTGGTAAGAGTAAGGAAAGCATTTCCTGAGTTCTGTGAGTCATTCTAGTGAATTATCAAACCTGAGGAGGGCGTCGTGGGAACCCCCAGTTTACAGTTGGTTGGTCAGAGGTATGGGTAGCTTGGGAATTGTGATTGGTGTCTGAAGTGGGGGCGCTCTTGTGGGACTGAGCCCCTTAACTTGTGGGATCTGATGCTAACTGCGGGTAGATAGAGTCAGAATTGAATTGAATTGTCGGACATTCGGTTGGTGTCAGAGAGTTGGAGAAATGGTGTTGGAAAAGACAACATGTATTTGGCACCAGGAGGAAAAAGAAACCCTTGCCCCTTGTCTATCACACTGTGTGTGTGTGTGTGTGTGTGTGTGTGCGCGCGCGCGCACGCAGTGCATGAAGAGATTGAGGGCCAAGCCCCAGAAGATGCAGACCCAATATAGTTCTCATTTCCCTGTTCTGTCCTGCAAACCCTGACAGTTGTCTGGCTACACCAGTGCACATTACACTGTCTTCAATGTGGGAAACTGCTTAAATTCTTGGAGCATTCTAGATGACTAATGTATTATCGAAATACGTATATGCACAACATGACAGGAAAAACTCAACGTAGGGTTCACATAAAGAAAAAGACTCTGCTCTTCATTACTGTGTAATTGCCAAACAAAGAATAGAATATATAGCTTCAGCTCAATTTCACATTGCCCAGGAGGGAAGGGGTACAATTCAGAAAAAAATTTGAGGCAGCTCAGGTTATCTGGAGGCTTTGGTTTGAGGGTCCATCCAGACATAGTCTTTCATCCATTCATTCCTTGTATAGATATTTACTGAATTCCTAATCTCTGTGCTTGGCCCCTTGGTGAACAAGACAAAAGGTCCTCATCTTCACTCAACCTCTCTGTCCCCATTATTTTGGACAAATGGTGTAGGATATTTTAACAAAAAAGAACAACTTTTTATTCACTCATTCATTCTACGTGTGTTTGTTTGAGAGTGTATAATACAGGTAGACTATTGGGAGATATTTAAAAGAGGCATTGTGTTCGCCTTCAAGGATTGTCAAGCTTGTTTGTTCATCAGTCAGTCATTCATTCAGAAAAATGCATTAAGCCAGGCCCTGTGCCAGGTCAGTGCTAGGGAAATACAGAAATGAACAAAGCACACAGTCAGTCCCTGAAGGGCTGCAGTTCCAGCCTGAAGGGGCAGCAGGTGGTAATGTCTTTGGTAGAGTGAAGTGTGGTAGGTGATGGTAATGAGCTGTGCCCACACTCTAGGGACAGTGCAAAGAGAGCACAGCAGTGGGGTATCCTGAGTTAGCCCTGTGTAGGCGAGAGGTCAACATGTGACTCTTAATCTGACTTTTTAGTTGGGGCTGGAGAGAAGGGATGGCTTGGAGAGGAGGAGGAGACTGTGTCAGTGAAGATAAGGAGGTGTGAGCCACCATGGCTGTGCACAAAACTGCAGGTGCTGTATTTTGATTTGGGTGCCGGAGGTGGCAGTAGGTGAATTTTAATATAGTGAAACAATTGCACATCAGTGCTAAGAACTACCTTGTAATATTGGCACAATAAATGGTTCAGTGAAATGGATGGCCCAGAAATAAACAAGCAAACATGTGACAAGGTAGGTATCACAAATCAGAAGGGTGTTCAGTAATAAATAATACTGGGGCAATTGATAAGTTATTTAGAAAGAAAATAGATTCTTACTAGTGATGATTTTTAGTCAGCATTTAGGGGCTTGAAACTTAGAAATTAGAGGATTAAGATTTCATTCTGTGAATTAAAACTTAAGATCAACACTAATGGGTCAAGGCTGTATATAAGAGGTTACCTTAAAGAGCATAGTATCTTACCGACGCTATCAGCTCACTGAACGTATAGATCCTGTGACAGTGGCTCACTTCACGGGCCCCACCCTCACAGGGCCTCTAATTTGCTTTAGTGTTCTGCTCTTGCCCTCTTAAAAATCTTAACTTTTGAAAATGGGCGTATATTTTCATTTTGCACTGAGCCCTGCAAATGATGTATCAGTCCTGCCAGTGAGGTTGGTCAAACGTGGAAACAGAAAGTTACGGAGCCAAGCTTTAGAGGTGGATGCTCTCCTGCTTTTACGAAAGTTGCAGCGACACAGTTCAAGAGTCTGGGCCACATGAGCAGGACCATGTGTATCGTGTATGGATGCCTTGGGCTGTCCCAGACTGATGCGTTAAATAGTCAATTTATTTGACAAACTCTCTCTTCCTCCCATCTCCTTCTCACCAAGGAACCTTTTAATTGTGATTTGGCTTCTCCTGTGGTCTTCCTGCAGGGAGAGAGCTGGCTGGTCACGCTGACTCCATACTGATTCGGGAAGTTAGTTACTAAGCTGCCATTCTGGTGATATGCATCAGTGAGGTTCTTTAATGGGAGCCTGTCCCCGGAAGAAGGTACCCTTCTGTTAGGTTTCTGAGGCGGAACACTGATGTCCAGGCATTGAGCTGGTGAATTCACCAAAGCCGTCAAGCACAGAACAGTGGTTAAGGACAAGGCCTTTGCATAAAAAGGAATGAGGTTCTAACACCTGCTACAACATGGATGAACCTGGAAGCCATCATGCTAAATGAAATAAGCCAGCCACAAAGGACAAATATTATATGATTCCACTTACGTGAGCTACCTAGAATAGGCAAATTCATAAAGTCTGAAAGAAGATTAGAGGTTACCAGGGGCGGGGACAGGAGGAATGGGGAGTTGTTGCTTTATGGTTTCAGAGTTTTTGCTTAGAGTGATGAAAAAGTTTTGGATATAAATAGTGGTGGTGGCTGTACAACATTGTGCATGTACTTAATGCCACTGAATTGTATGCTTAAAAATGGCAAATTTTGTGTTATATATATTCTACCACAGTTTTTAAAAGTTAATAATGTAGTATACCAAAAAGCATTGAATGCGTGCTTTTCATGGGTGAATTGTATGGCATGTGAATTATATCTCAATAAAGCCGCTTTCTAAAACATTAAAAAAAAAGAAAAGAACAAGGCCTTTAGAGTCAGCCAGACAGCCCTAGGGTCAAGTCCTGTGGTGCTACAAGATGATGTGCGATGTTGTGTGATGTTGGCCAAGATACGTAACTGTGCCCTGTTCTTTCATCTGCCAGGTGGTGATATGACACCTATCTTAGGGTTGTTGCGAGATTGAAGGGGAAAATATACACCAGGTCAGGGTTTCTCAGCTTCAGCACTGTTGACATTTTGGACCAGGTCATTCTTTCCTGGGGAGTGGGGGAGAGGGAGCTGTACTGTGCAGGGCGGGGTGTCTAGCAGCATCCCTGGCCTCCCCCAGCAGCTTCCTCTTAACCCCCCACAACTGTGACGACCAAAATGTCTCCAGACATTGCCTAAATGTCATGCTGGGGGGCAGAATAGGTCCTGGTTAAGAAGCACTCACTGGCCTAGGTGTATAGAGCAATGCCTGGAGAAAAGAAAGCTACCGGCAGGTTTTGTAATAATAATGACAGTCGTTGAACTAAAGATGACAATACTCCTGAGACCATCCTGAGGCCCCTGGAAAGACATTTGTCAGCCTTTCACCTGTCCTCTGCTCTTTAAATTTCTACATCCATGCCAGAATCAAGTCCACATGGATTAAAGGGTCAATGTAAAAAGGTCTACCTTAACAAACTGAAAGAAGAGAAGTTACAGATCTGTAGATTTGCAAATAAAGAAGATTTTACAAATACCAAACTCAAAAGCAGTGGTTACTTTTGTGATGTTTAACATTGGGTTTAAATCATATTGGGGAATTTTCTTCCTTGATGTCATTACATTAAAAACAAACAGCATGCATAATTGGTAAAAAAAAAAAAAAAGACAAAAACAAAAAAAACTTGGTAATTATAGTTAAAAAGCAAACTGGAGGGAATTCCCTGGTGGTCCCGTGGTTAGGACTCCGTGCTTTCACTGCCATGGCCCTAGATCAATCCTTGGTCGCGGACCTAAGATCTTGAAAGGCACATGGCGTGGCCAAAAAAAAGCAAGCTGGATAAAATGATTATAAGAAACATGACAAAGTGGTATTGAGAAACTGGTATAAGTCAAAAAGAAAACCAAATGCAAAAATAAATGCCTCAGACATAGGGACAAAAGGAAATACAGTCAGCTTACAATCATTTAAACGTTGTTCAAATTCAGTAATACTTAAAAATTTAAATCTTTTTTTCATTTAAATTTGCAGAGATTTTGAGCATTAATATCTAAGTCTGCGGTACCATTTAGAGGAGTCTCCTTACACATTTCTTATAGGACACTGGATGGGTATAATCCCATTGGGAAGAAACATGGTGATAAATATGCCTTAAAAGTTGTCATACCTTTTAGCCCCCAAAATAACATTTGGGAATAATTCCACAGCATAATCTGAAATGTAGACAAATATTTATGCATGAAGATGTTTATTGCAAGGTTGTTTTAACAGAAGCCAGCTTCGCGTCTAGCATTAAGGGTGTGGTAAATTATAGCTTATGGTAAATAATTAGCAATCCTTAAAACAATATTTATAAAATGTTTCCAATGGCATACAGAATTCTTTAGTGTTAAATGAAAAAGCAGGTTTTAAAATTGCGGGTGCGGTATGAACTCAGCTCAGAATAAAGACTGGAAAGGAATATGCAAAATATTAATAGTATTTGTTCCTGGAAGATTGAGTTATGGATAATTTATGAAAGTTACTCATAACTGCTTGATTAAATTGATCATTTCAAAGCAGACTTAGACTTTATGTGTGTGTGTGTGTGTTCTTTCAGGTAATTTTTTGATCTTATGCATTTCTGTAGCTTGGAAATGAAGGTGAAAGAGGTTAGCTATGTTTCTCTGAATAAGAGAAAGGAAGCAGTTATCAGTGTCTTAAAGTGCAGCTTTATATTTTAGTAAATTCCTTATAAATTGCAATAGCAAACTGGCTTTGGGGGCTAGACTGCTTGCCCTGGATGAGGTGAATTAATGGTTTTTTATACCTCAGCACTCTTTTTGTTCACTGCTTTTTAAAGATATATTTATTGTAGCATGTTTCTTGGTAAAGGAATCTTTAAAATGTCCATTTTTATTTTTATAGTATGTGCAGAAGCTTATAATCCTGATGAAGAAGAAGATGATGCTGAGTCCAGGGTATGTAATTTACTGAATGTGTTAATTTAAAATTATACTCCCATATTGGATGAAGAAAATAATAATAGAAAAGATGTTAACAGGCATATAGGTTAACAGGAGGCATAATGGAATTATTTTGACTGTTTCTTTTCCTAGTCTTATCTCTGATAGTTTACTTCTTTTTCATGTTCTGTATAATTACTTCGATCCAAAGCGTCTCTCTCTTTGGATAAGAGGAAAGATGAACATAAAAACTCACTGAAGTTGTGGTTTTATTTCTCTTGCAGAAATATAGTCTGTGATGAAAAATGTTTTTAGCTATCTTTCCCAAAGTGATAATGTTATTTTTCTTAGACAAGTAAGTATTTCTAGGAAAGAAAAACGCTGGGAAAAGCCCTCTGCTGCTACTGTTTTATCACAACAGAAGCTTACTCGGAAACAACCACAAAAAATCACAGTAAAATTACATCTGAAATGTCAGTACAGCAGTTATTGTGTTTTAAAGTCTGAGTCTGCTAGTTTGCTCAGAAGCTTTCTTGGAGGTCTTGATGTTTTTGCAAGACTTTGTCCAGTTTGGTTTGAAACAGTTTTTAAGCTGTGTCCTTTAGCTCCATTCTCCTATTATTTATTTAGTAGAAAGTAAACTCAATAGGAGATTACTGAGCCTGGAAATGGAAAGTAATCATGTACTTTTTTTTTTTTTTGGAGTACATACTTTGCAAAAGTTTCTTTTCTTCTATTTGGCCTTAAATAAAAAGAAAAATCTGTTTCTGTAGCTCTGAAAAATACTAAAGTAAGATTGAGTTTTAATATAGAAAAGCAGATACTGGATCCCTAAGTCATTACATCTTTAAGCTCCCTGAAATATAAATAAAATCCAGTGGTAGAAAGATCAAGAGCTTTAAATGACACAGAAGATTTTGGAGAAAATCCCATTTCACTCCTGTCCCCACGGGGATTCGCAGCACCGGACTTGCAGTGTTCATTTCTCAGTACCATAACTTACGTATTTTGATCAGGTCCATAAATTCCAGTCTGAAAATTATGTTGCCTTAGGATCAAGGTATCGTCTCTAATGTGTAATGTGCTGTTACCCCTCCATGTAGTCTGAAAAACCCTCCCCTCTCCTACACTTTATTTATGTATCTCGCAGAAACACTAGTGGGTGACTTTGAAGACAGCGTTCTTTGTGTATAAATGTATATGATAAAACTTGGTAATTGAGATGTTTGATGAGCTGGTTTAGCTTAGTAAAAATCTAAATTGAAAAGAACATTTAAAAATACAGTTTGAAAACAATATACAGTATCTCATAGTCTCGAAAACTGTTAGCTACCATTTGGTCCACGTGACTGGTAAAGTGGTTTGGCTGGATCACTCCAACTAATTTCTAACAGTCTTGCTGGGGAAGCTATACCAGTTAAAATTCATTTGGCTGTGGGAAAGAAACAATCACATTGAGATAAAATACAGAAGAAAATATTGGGGAATTATTGGACATATGCTTGGAAATCTTGTAGAATTCCTGAAAGTGTTAAAGAAAACCCTAGGCTGTGGCTAGCAGGCAGGAGCCAGCCCCCTCTGGGGTCCTTCCACAGCATTCGTGTAGCACCTGAGAGTATCGGCATTGAAAGGGACTCAGCTTCCCGTCATTCTTATTGTGTCTCTCTCAGTTCAAAATCCCAGCTTCCCCGCGGAGAGTTTCTCACAGACCTGACTTTGGCTGGGGCACCCCACTTATAAATGAGGGCATCCTGCAAGCCCACTCTTGGGCATATACCCAGAGAAAACTCTTAATTCAAAAAGACACACGCACCCTTATGTTCATAGCAGCACTATTTACGACAGCCAAGGCATGGAAGCCACCTAAACGTCCACTGACAAAGGAATGGATAAAGAAGATGTGGTACATATATACAAGGGAATATTACTCAGCCATAAAAAAGAATGAAATAATGGCATTTGCAGCAACATGGATGGACCTAGAGATTATTCTATTAAGTGAAGCAAGTCAGACAGAGAGAGACAAGTATCATATGATATCACTTATATGTGGAATCTAAAAAAATGATGTAAATGAACTTATTTACAAAACAGAAAGAGACTCACAGACATAGAAACAAACTTAGGGTTACCAAACGGGAAGAACAGGGAGTGGGGTGGAGATAAATTAGGAGTTTGGGATTAACATATACACACTACTATCTATATATAAAACAGATAACCAACAAGAACCTACTGTATAGCACAGGGAACTATAGTCAATATCCTGTAATAACCTATAATGGAAAAGAATCTGAAAAAGAATATATATATGTATATATATATGTATATATAACTGAATCGCTTTGCTGTATACCCGAAACTAACATAACATTGTAAATTAACCATACTTAAATTTTTAAAAAATGTTTAAAAAATAAATAAATGAGGGCAGTTCCTAGAGAAGGAGGCGTCTTTGTGGGTTGGGCATTCACCCCGAGTTGTCCCTGTAACACCCTTCAATGTTACTTTATTTTTTAAAATTAATTTATTAATGATATATTAATCATTATAATGAAGTGTCTTGGGTTCTCCATTAGGTTGACTCTTCTCTACTAAAAACTGTAGTTTTTTTAACATATTAAAATATTTTAAAATAAAATATTAAACATTTTAATAAATATTAAATATTTTAATATTTTTTTGTCTTAGATACTATAAGGCACTTGTACCATAGCCCTTGGAAATGATTATTACAGATTTCAAAATTTAATTGGCTCTAAACCGATACTGGAAAATGTCTGTAAGGAAAACATGAAGTATATTTTGATAAACTAACATTTCATTTGGACATTTTGACTTATTTCAGAGACCCTATTTATATTATCAAATCCCAAAATCTCAGAGTAGTATAAATAGATATTTATTCTCTGATATGTAGTCAAAGAAAATTCGAACACTTAAGACTGATTTTGGAAAACAACAAATTAGATTTTGGTTGGAATACCTTTAACAAATGAAAATGTAAGGGTTATATACATCTAGCATGTAGAAACTGGCAGAGAAGAGATGGTAAATTTAAGAGTGGAGCATTTCTTTCTTCTGTTATTCCATGAAGTGTTTTGGGAGTGCCTTCTGCATATCTGGCCGGGTGCTGGGTATACAGTGGTGAGCACGATGGAGTTCTTGCCATCTTGGGGCTTAGAGTCTAATAGCAGAAGCCGACCACAAGCTAGTAGATTAACAGTCACAAAATATGAAGTGCTGAAAGGACAGTGTAACAGGGTGTAGGAATTAAAACCAAACCAAACGCCCCAGATCAACAGCGTCCCTAATGAAATGGAATATTTGGAGAAGGGCTCCTTGAAGTGAGACCAGAGGATGTACGTGGAGAGTGTCTTGCCAAAAGCCCAGGAGTGCATTTTGGGTTGACCCAAGCCCATCAGAGTGGGAGGAGTCGGAGGCTCTGAATAAAGGCAGGTGTGGGTGAGGCTGAGTGGCTGAGGTGAGGGTGGAGAAGGAGGGCGGATTAATTCTCTGTGAATGTGATGGACTCCATTGAGGTTTTAATCTGGAGAATGCGGTGTTCTGATTTAAAGTTTTAAAAGATTACTTTCAGCTCTGTGTGGAGAATAGATTGGACAGGTATGAGAATAGATTGGACAGGTATGAAAATATCTTGTACAGACTTCCCTTGCTTAACAAAATAGATTCACGGTGTTTCCTTTAAAGAAAACATGTAAGTCAGTGTTACTTATTGTTTTTCTAATTTTTTTTAATTGAAAGACAACAGAGGTTATGGCAGGAGTTGACAGACTTTTCCTGTAAAGCTTTTTTTGGGGGGAATTTTACTATTTTCAAAGAATAAATACTTTAGGCTCTGGGGGCCGTGCTGTTTCTATCACAACTATTCAGCTCTGCTGTTATAGCAGGAAAACAGACATAGACAACACATAAATGAAAGGCTGTGGCTGTGACCCATGAAAACTTTATTTCTGGACATTTGAATTTGAATTTCATATAATTTTCATGTGTCAGGAAACAGTCTTTTGATTTTTTCCCCCAATCATTAAAAAATGTAAAATCATTCTTAGCATAGGGGTCATGCAAAAAGAAATTTGGCCTTCAGGCCATGGTCTGCTGACCCTGGTTTCTAGTATGAACTCTGTGGCCAGCCTACAGCTGGGGTGAATCCCAGCTCTACAGCTTCTGAACTGTGTGACATGGAAGAAGTTACCTGGGCCAGTTAATTTTCTTCCTTTTTTTCTCTTGAGAGATCACACAGTATTTGTCTTTCTCTGTCTGACTTATTTCACTTAGCATTCACCTGCTTCATGGGGTCTCTTACTAGGATAAAGCTAGTAATAAAGCCCTTTTTAAATTTTTAAAGCCCTTAAAACAGTGCTCGGCACATAGTAAGTGCTACATCAATATTTGTTTAACTAATAAGGTTTTTATCCTGAAATCAGAAATAAATTTTAATAAAAAACAAAGTGGCCTCTAGTATAATAAAAATCACATTCGGGCACATTTCCGAGGCCTTAGTTATCCAGATGCAGATCTCATATGTCGGATCACACCAAACCCAACAGAAGGAAATGAGTCTGTAGAAGTAGGAGAGTGTCTTCTGAGCAGGGCAGGGGAAGCCAGAGCTTCAAAGATTCACCCGATTTCTGACTGTTTGCTTTCCAGGACGCAGAGCAGGATTTTCATGGCTGGGGGTGGAGGCTATGATAGATAACGGACTCTGGGCACTGAGGAGTGATGGCAGGGGAGAGGGAAGAAAGGAAGAAAGGAAAAAGGGAAACAAAGAGGAGAGCAGTAGACAGGAGTAGGGGTGGCAAGATGGAGGAACAAGATTTGGACATATGAATTCATAAGAAGAGCAGTAGCTGGAGAGAGAAAGAAGAGGAAAAAGGTGGGTTTTAAAAAATTTTTTATTGACGTATAGTTGATTTACAACGTTTCAGGTGTACAGCAAAGTGATTCAGTTATATATATAACTTTTTCAGATTCTTTTCCATTATATATATGTATATATATTTTACATCTTTATTGGAGTATAATTGCTTTACAATGGTGTGTTAGTTTCTGCTGTATAACAAAGTGAATCAGCTATACGTATACATATATCCCCATATCCCCTCCCTCTTGCGTCTCCCTCCCACCTTCCCTATCCCACCCCTCTAAGTGGTCACAAAGCAAAAGGTGGGATTTTGTGTGAGGTGTTAATACAAAGTGAATGGGTCAGGAGAGGAAGACTTCCATTGATGACAAGGGTAAAGCAGGTATAAGCTGGTGTTAAAAATGATTTTAAAAGACAGTTTAAGTGATACAAACATTATTTAACACTGCACGAAGTGGGCAGTCTCCATTCCCAAGGGTCCAGAGAGCTGCAAAATGGGGTGGAGGGTAGGAAGCTTTTATAGGATAAAGAGTAAGGAACAAGGATGAGAAAAACAGAAAATAAATAAGGAACAAGGAAGTAAGCGTAGAGCCCAGATTTGGCTTGGCTTTTGGGGATTGGCTGACTGGATATACTGTGTTTCTGGCAAGGCGGGGCATTTACAGGGACACGGGAGTTCTCTAAGCTTTGGTTTGCTGATGTGGCACCCCGGGCAGAGGTGGCTCCATCTTGGGCCTAGGAAGTCATTTCAACATCCGCGACACATTATTCCCAACCTTTTCTCTCTGAGGATAGAGCTTCTCAGCAGGCAAATGTTTATGATTGCTTCAGTTCGAAGTTCCAGATGGCTTTTGTGAAGTGAGAGATAACGTTTTGTTTTATTGTGTTAGCCTTCCTTATTTTAAGGAGGCACGTGTGAATTTTGGTTGGCATGATTTAGTTCATATCCAAAATTTTAAAGTTTTTTGTATAGCAATGGGTTCTTAGGCAGGAGGATCTGCTTTTTCTGGGTCCACGTGCCGTCGTAGAATCTAGGTTGAGGTGAATATTGATTAGACAGGAAACAAAAGTTTGCATATCCCTTACCCTTAGGGGAAAAACTGCAGCAACGTCCTCTCTCACTGGCTAATAGTATGTAGCAGTATACTGTGTATACTGCGTTTTTGTGTGCGTATAGTATATAAGCAGTACACACATAAATGGTACACATACACTGTACGTTTCCTCAGTTCTTCTCGGGCCTCTGACTTCTAGCCATCTGAGGTGGGTTTGAGATGCCGATTTTCATCTCCCGTTGTGAGTTTTGATGTATTCATGGGCACAGAGCTCACCGCTGCCCCATCCTGGTGGCTGTGATGGTGGGGCTTGTGCTCATCACCGTCTCTTCCAGTCACTCTGTGTGTGAATGTTAGAACAGGGAAAGGTGGTGTATGCGTCTCCAGGAGACCAACTCGATGTCTTCTGCTTTTAGGACCATGTCTTGCCTCGCAGCCTCATTTTACAGTTACACAGTACCCGCGCTCACAGAAGAATACGGGCCTTCGGGGCCAGGCCCGTGAGCCTTGTGCTGTCGGAAGGTGCTCCGGAGAGTCGGCCGGCCGCGCTTACAGGGCGTTCTGTTGGCCTTTACCCTCGGGAATGAAAGTTTCTGAGCAAATAGTACACTGGTTTTCTTTGAACTCGTTCTCAGATGAGCGCACCAGGACTGTTGGGTTCATTCTCCCTGGATCCATAGTCTCCTTGGTGTGACAGTGCGTGATTGCTTTGCTCCCTGTGGAAAATCAATCTCCGTGGGCGTAGTTAGTATATATACATTGTGCATAAAAATGTATTTAACGTCTAATGCAATATACAGGTAAGAATTTACTCACTTCTAGAGACTTTATCAAGTTTTGAAGGAAAGTGCTACATCCTGAAAGAGTATTAAATTCAGTGGTAAAGAGTATGAAACAGTATTAAAGAGTATTAAGCAGAATAAAGGCAGTCTGTAGATTTTCAACATAGCTGTTCCGACATGTTGTCCTTTTGTGTGTTCCCGCTGGCTGGAGCCTTGGTGTCTTTAGTGATTAGCCAATGCAGACCCTCACAGAATGAACTTGCTAACCTGGGGGAAACACTCCTTTGAAAAACTTTCAAGTACTGTATTCATGAATGTACACCACCTCCCTGAGACAAACTGTATTACTTTCCCCTATTTAGCAGGCTGGTAGTTAATGTCTAGTCACCTAAAGTGAACCTCAGCACTAACCGTTCTTCCTTCTAATATCCTGCTAGGAAATTTTATCCCTTATGAGCAAGGTGAGTAGACTAATTGTTAATTTGGTGTCCTTTTAGATTATACATCCAAAAACTGACGATCAAAGAAATCGATTGCAAGAAGCTTGCAAAGACATCCTGCTCTTTAAGAACCTGGATCCGGTAAGATAAAATCTCAATAGTAGCAACGGTTTTTTTTCAGTGTCCATGTGGAGAACCGTGTAGGATCTTGGATTTCACCCTGTTTACAAGCTAACATCACCCAGGGCGACGTAAAGGCCCCACTGCAGATGTCTGCACACGCAGTGGGTTGTGTTCTAGGAGCTGGGGAGGTCACTGCTGTCATAGCAAGGAGTGAGCGCCTGTTTGTCGGCGGAAGGCTTCTCATCCCTCCAGGTTACTTGCTGCAAACACAGCCCTGAGAAGTGGCCCGGGTGAAGAGAGGTTAAGACTTTGCATTCTTCACCCACTCAACAGGAACATGTAGGGATGTGCAGGGCCCATGGGGGAATGCCTCCTTCACCAGTCAGTAATAGCCATTATTTTAATGTATGACTTTCATATTATACATATTTTTAAAGTAAAGTTTTACTTGGCTTTAAAGGTAGAGGGATTTATTTTTCTTTGTAAAGATTTTGAAATCTCTAGTCTTTGATTTGGGGTGTATTTCTAGAGTGACCGTACTGTTCAGACTTTGCCCTTCACCCTGACCTAAATGCTCTGCTTTCTTCATCACGGATTATGCTTATTCACTGCTAGATGGTCATCTGGGAAAGATCCCCTGCTGCCATGTTCCCCATGTGAAACCTGAGTCAACTTTGGTAACTTACCTCGATTCTTTTTTCGGTCAAACTCAACATCTTAATAGTTTTCGGATTGATGCCCTAGAGAAGAATGCATTAATCAAGACCCACTCTTTTAAGATGAGGTCTTTTTAAAAAGGCCATTTTTATAAAGAGGAAAGTACTGCTTTATATAGTGTCTTCTATGCTGGGTCATATTATACCCTGAAATTATTTTTAAAAGCTCTTTTGTTTCTAATACCATTTATGCTAATGTTATGTCCTCCAGGATCACAGATTATATTGTGTGACTTTGGAGATTTTATTTTAGGGCCACATGATACAAGTTTTGTCCACTTTGATCCACATCCTCTAGAGTTATCACCAAGTCTGCAAAACTAGGAGCTCTAAAGAAAGGGTTGCTGGTGGTTCTCTCTCATAATGGAAGAATAAGAAATGGGATTAAGATAGAAAATTTAGGAATTTCGTTTATGAATGAAAAATCTTCCTGGTAGTATTAAATAGTAGAATAAGTGACTAAAAGGAACTTGTGAAATTTTGATGGGCTTCCAAGTAATCTCAGATTTCATTTATCTAGAATGATAATGATTCTGTGAAATAAAGGACATGAAACTATGATGTCTAATGATCTCCCACCAGAATGAGACCAAATAATTATTAGTGGAAAGATACAACTTTATGTGTGTGTATAAGATGATAATTTTGCTATTGGAACTAAACTAAGTATTTAATTCTATTGCTTCAGATACACACAGCAGACAGCTGTGAAATTAATCCTTAGTTTTGTCCTTAGGGGTAGGCTTCAGCCAAGAAGGTTCTCTATTTTCAGGCCAGAGCTTTGCGTGGGAGAATTTCAGGGTCACCAAAAACAGTGCTTCTCAAGCTTTGATATACCTATGTATCATCAGAGGATCTTGTTAAAAATGCAGATTCTGGTTGAGTAGATCGGTAGTGGAGCCTGAGAGTCTGCATTTCTCACAAGGTCCCAGGTGATGGCAACGCTGTCAACCCACAACCATACTTTGAGTAGGAAGGACCAGAGCCCAATGTGAAAATGTTCGAGGTCAGTATTTTGGTACTATCATATGCTGTTTTGTTTGCATGCTTCCCTATTCAATTCAACCAGTATTTTAATGATTCAGCAGTGACTGAACGGTGATGTTGCGGAGTCAAACACTAAGTGATGAGCAGGCATGAGGGAAATCACTGCCAGTTATAATTTCCTGGCATGCTGTCTATTCTATTCTATCCTCTAAATTAAATTGATTTTTCTTGCCATTTCAACTTTAACTCTTTTAAAGCATTGTGAAAATTTTGGTTGCATTTAAAATAATTAAAAAAAAACTTTTCCTGGTGTATTCTGGCAGGGAGCATCTTTAATTAAAATGGTTATTTTTATAAACGTAGGCATTTTTTAAGCCTTTTTTTAAATTTCGCTGCTCTGATGAAGGTCTTCAAAATATATATTTTAAAGGTCACAGTTCATAGGGACAAAAAAGAAAAAGCCCGTTGATGAAATTACCAAGTTCATAAGTTATCATTATTGAATGTTTTATAGGGAGGAAGTAAATATATTTATATAGTTGTTTCCAAAATATCTTTTTTTGATTTTGAGCTCATACCATCTTGATTTATTTCCCTACTATCTTAAATCCTTCTGAGAATGATACAGAATATAAATAACAATTAATTCTCAGCAAATAACCACCTGGAATAAGAAATTTATCCCCAAACATAGCAGATTGAAGATTTTCAGTTAAGTTCATATTTTAAGCAGCTTTCTAGTTTTTTATCATATACATTTTTTGTCATAACCCAAATGCATTTAAATTGAATTACATATTCCACTTATATAATCTGCCTATCATATAGCAGCTCCTTTCAGGTCAATTCCTTGACCAACCACTGTGTTCCAGGGCCTGTATGAAGGCATAGGATGCCGCAGAAATACTTAGACATGGCTCTTGTGCTCTTGGAACTTATCATTTAGTGAGGGATTCAAATACACATACAAAGCAATTTGGTAAAACATGATAAATGCTGTAATACGGTCAGGGTGCTATGAGAGGATGAGGGTCTCTCAGCCCCACCTGAGGATCCAGGAAGCTGGAGAGGCCGCCTGAGATGAGCCTCAGAAAATGAGTCGGAAATCGCCAGTTGAACGAGAAGCACAGAGCGCGTTAACGCTGGAGCCTAAAGTGGAAGACATCCAGTGGTGGGGCTCAGACGTGCCTGCCGTGTCAGGAAGGAGCAGCGTGGCATGCGTGCCGCACCGTAGCAGTGGACACACACTATAGGCAGTAGCATTTTAAGCAGAGAAAGTAAGTCAGGTGTGTCTGAGGTCACTGTGGTGGCAGGGTAGGGGGTGGAGTTAAAGGCGAGAGACGGCTAGGTCAGGAACAAAGGAAAGGAGCTCAGTGAGGAGACGCACCGCTGTCCGTGCCAGGAAATGGATCCAGGGAAGAGCCATGCTGCGGTCCAGGGAGAAGAAACGCTCCCCACTAAGGAGGAGGGGGGAAGGGATGGTTTCATAAAATACTCAGGACGAGCAGGAGTTGGTACCTGCTGACTGAATGAATCGAGACCTGACAGAAATAGTCTCGGATGACCCCCAGTGTCTGGCAGCGGAGGTGGTACCGTTTCCTGAAATGGAAAAACTTGGAAGGAGGAAGGGGAAGCCATAATTACTAACCAGCAAGAACAGTCTTGGCTTTGCATCCACTATCTCACTTGACTTTCCTAAAGGCGTTGTTTAGCTTGAAAATCTAGCACCTCCTAGACCTCAGAACAGTTTTCCTTGGAGTTCTGTATATTCATACATTGAGCACAGCATTTATAATTATTAACCTCTTTGAAGATATTCTTTTCATGAATATTTTAATGCTCGACTCAGTAGGCCATTTTTCTTCTGAAATATTTCTAATTTTAGGCAAACTGAAATAATCTTCTTATGCTATATGATAGGCTCTTTCATTAATGGAGAGTAAATTGTTATTTTTTAAGGGAGTCAAAGCCCTTTTACCGAGCTCAGTCTCTAATTTACATTCTGTAGGCGAATAAGATGTGGATTTCCTACAGTAGCTGTCAGTCACCGAGATAAGCCTCTGCATATTAAATATTTCCTACGTTCTTTTCACTCTGTGCATAATTATGGGGAAATTACATTTTGATTGACTAGAACAGACACCTGTCACACAGAGAAGTTCTAAAAGAAATAGATGTTCTGTATTTTATCAGGGATTACTTTTTCATTTATCCATGCACAAATTCTTAAGCTTGATAACGTTTTAAAATGCAGCTAATTCCAAGATAACAAAAAAAATTTTACTATAGCGCTATATTTCATCTTTTTCTCCACTTGACATTCAGGGCTAGAGCTAGCAATCAATAAAGCTGATAGTTCCCCTCCATCTGCTCTACATGAGTTGAAATATAAATAATAAGCAAAATAAAATATTAGTAAACCATTTAATCAAACTTCATAATTTTGATAGGTGACCGAATGTCGCCTGGGTTGATGAACTCCCAATTAGCACCACATCGAGAAGGCACTGTCTTACTGCCCCCCATCGGCTTCATCTTCAGCCCTGGCTGCTGTTTCACACATAGGTGCTAGAGCTCACACGGGGACCCAGGGAGGGGATGAAGGCCACGTCCTGCAAACCCATCACCATCTTTCTTCTCAAAGTTTTTCTTACCCACATAAAGATGTAATGTTATGGGCTTCCCTGGTGGCGCAGTGGTTGCGCGTCCACCTGCCGATGCAGGGGAACCGGGTTCGCGCCCCGGTCTGGGAGGATCCCACATGCCGCGGAGCGGCTGGGCCCGTGAGCCATGGCCGC
>NC_041218.1:92826785-92845453 GCF_002837175.3 Physeter macrocephalus
GTGAGGCCCGCGTACCACAAAAAAAAAAAAAAAAAAAAAAAAAAAAAGATGTAATGTTATATTCTCTGTTTAAATGGAGAGTTTGGTTTGGTTTTTGGCGCAGTGGTTGAGAGTCCGCCTGCCGATGCAGGGGACGCGGGTTCATGCCCCGGTCCGGGAGGATCCCACGCGCTGCGGAGAGGCTGGGCCCGTGAGCCATGGCCGCTGGGCCTGCGCGTCCGGAGCCTGTGCTCCGCAGTGGGACTGGCCACAACGGTGAGAGGCCTGCGTACCGCAAAAATTAAAAAAAAAAAAAAAATTTAAATCAGTATGCATATAGAATTTACAAAAATTCAAAAGGAACAAAAGAGTAGTCAGTGAAAGGAGATCTCCCTTACATCCCTGTCTCCCAGCAATCCAGTTTCTCAGGAGCCAAGTTCTTTTAGCGCTATCATGCATATATTTCTAGGGTTACTCTATGTATATACAAATATATTCTTTTTAAAATTTTTGTGGCAGCAAACTCTACACGTAGAGTTCTTGCCCAGTTTTTTTTTCTAACAGTTTATCTGTATTTATAGAGTTTTCATATTCTTTCTTAAAATTATTTTTATCAGTATTTATTTTTATAAAAGTTTTAATTGGTAGCTTTTATGTATTATAAAGCTAAACCATGAAAACACATTGCGTTTTGCTGTTGTCTAATGGATTAACATTGTATATACAAGGGGCACCCCAAATAATATTGAAAAAGAAGAACAAAGTTGAAGGACTCACGCTTGCCAACATCAAAACTTTTACCTCAAAGCTGCAGTAATCAAAACTGTGTTACTGGCATAGGGATAGACATACAGAACAATGGAATAGCATTGAGAGTCGAGAAACAAACCTATACATCTGTGGCCATTTGATTTCAACAAAAATGCCAAGATCATTCACTGGGGAAAGAATAGTCTTTTCAATAAATGGTGCTGGGACAACTGGGTATCCACACACAAAAGAACAAGGTTGGACTCCTACTTCACACCAAGTACAAGAATTAACTCAAAATGGATCAAAGACCTAAATGTAAGCTGTAAAACTATAAAACTCTTAGAAGAGCTTTATAGAAGGGCCTCGTATTCAGAATATAGAAAGAACACTTAGACTCAACCACAGAAGGACAAACAACCCAACTTTAAAATGTGCAGGGTTCTTGAATAATAGACATTTCTCTAGAGAAGATATACAGATGACCAATAAGCACATGAAAAGATTCTCAGCATGGTTAGTCACTAGGGAAATACAAGTCAGAACCACAGTGAAATACCACTTCACCCCCACTAGGATGGGTATCGTTTTTTTAAAAAGGAAAATAACAGGTGTTGGCAAGGATGTGGAGAAATCGGAACCCGGTACATCGCTGGTGGTAAAGTAAAATGGTCCAGGCACTGTGGAAAACAGCTTGGCCGTTTCTCAAAAGGTTAAACAGAGAATTACCATATGACTCAGCAATTTCACTCCCAGGTGTAGATCCAAAAGAATTGAAACAGGTGTGCCAATAAATACTTGTATATGAATGTTCATAGTCGCACTATTCACAATAGCCAAAAGGTGGAAAGAACCCAAGTGTCCATCGACAGGTGAACGGGTAAGTAAATTGTGGTGTGTGTTCGTATATATATATAGTGGAATATTATTCATCCATAAAAAGGAATGAAGTATGATATATGCTATAACATAGATGAACCTTGAAAACATTATAATGAATGAAGTAAGCCAGACCCAAAAGATCACATATTGTGTGATTCCATTATATGAAATATCCAGAATAGGTGAATCCATAGAGACAGAAAACATATTGGTGGCTGCCAGGGCCTAGTGGGAGGAGAGAATGGGGAATGACTGCTTAACGGGTGCACTGTTTCCTTTTGCGGAAATGTTTTGAAAGTAGGTACAGGTGGTGGCTGCACAATTTTGTGGCCACTAGTCCACTTTAAAATGGTTAATTTTATGTGACATAAAATTTTACTTCATAAAAAATGTATATATAATCCATCCGAACATGTTGATTTACTTTAGTTTTAATATTTAATGGTTAGAACACACCTGAAGGATGAGTTTGGGATTAACATATACACACTACTGTATATAAAATAGATAATCAACAAGGACCTACTGTATAGCACAGGGAACTATATTCAATATCTTGTAATTACCTATAAGGGAAAAAAATCTGAAATGTATATGTATAACTGTATCACTTTGCTGTACGCCTGAAACTAACACAACATTGTAAATCAACTATACTTCAATTTTTAAAAATGGTTTAAAACAATCAGCTGTTTACAGAATCGATCACTGAAGCACCTCCTCAAAATCCCTGGCTTCCAGAAAACAGTTTGAAAACCACTGAACCCTTTTGACAGCATGTGGAAGATGGGGGGCCTGTCTTGACAGGCCCAGGGAGCTCATCTCTTTGCCCTGTCACTGCTAGACAGCTGTCCCTCTTAGGCAGGCCTTTACGTTGTTCCAAAATCTCCAGAAACTTCCACCCAGCAGTCCCAGTTCTGGCCTCTGGAATCACCGACATCATCATTGCGGCAGCAGATAGTATGTGTTCGCTGAAGTTCCTCCTACAGCAAGCAGGGTTTCAGATTTCCTGATTGCCCTTCTTTGAGCGTTCTCATGGTTGTCAGCAACTCCAGTAAAAGATAGGGTTCTTAAAATCTATACTTTTTTTTTTTATAGCTGCATAGCTTTCCAATGCATGGATGTATCAAACTTATTTATTCGGAGCCTTGTAGATAAACTTGAGTTTTCAATTCTTTGCTATTACAATGCACATTTTGCAGTGAAAAATGCCCCTGCACATGTCGTTTCACAGATGTGTTATAGAATAACTTCCTAGACGAGGAATAGTGAGGTGACGGGTAGCGCGTTTGAAATGATACCGACTGTTGACAGTGCGCCCTCTGAGGCCCGTTCCCATCAGCCGTCTGCAGGAGGAACCCTCCTTCCCACACCATCTCCACCAGGGTGTTAGTCTAACATTTTTATCTTTCTGAATCTGGCAGGTGAAAAAGGGTATCTCCTTTCAATTTTGATTTGCATTCCTCTTTATTTTGAAAGAAGTTGAACATCTTTTTGTGTTTTTAAGAGCTCCTTCCCCCTTTTCTGGAAGCTTTGCAGGTCAGGTCTGTATTTTTTTTTTTTTTTTTTTTAACATCTTTATTGGAGTATAATTGCTTTACAATGTGGTTTGTTAGTTTCTGCTTTATAACAAAGTGAATCAGTTATACATATACACATGTTCCCATATCTCTTCCCTCTTACGTCTCCCTCCCTCCCACCCTCCCTTTGATGTGCTAAAACCACACTGTCGTGTGGGTGTGGAGGTTCTGGTCCTTGATTGTTCCGGGCCCTTGAGTGAGCCCTTTCAGTCTGAACACTTAACATCCTGTGGTTCTGGAAAATTCATCCCATATTTCTTTGATTATTTTCTCCCCTTTGTTATCTCTAATATCACTTTGTCTGGAACTTCTGTCTTTTCATCTGTCGACTTTCTTTGAAGTTCTTATTTTAATTTACCTTCTTAGTTCTTTTACAAGAAAATTCTGTGATGGGGGGTACATGTTACACATTTGTCAAAACGCACCAAGTGTACAGCACCGCACCAAGGGTGAACCCAGATGTCAGCTGCGGACTTTGTGTGATAATGATGGCAGTGTAGGTTCATCACTTGTAATAAATGTACCTTCTGGTGGGGATGTTGACAGTAGGGGAGAGGCTGGGGGGAGGCAGGGGGTTTATGAAAACTCTTTATGCTTTTCGCTCCTTTTTGCTGTGAACCTAAAACTGCTCTCAAAAATAAAGTATTTAAAAGGAAGAAAAAATTTTGGTAATCATGTTTTCAGTTTTCAACTTACCCATTTTTCTCTGATTGGCTCTTTTTCTAGATATCCTGTTTTTCATCTCATGGATATAACATTGTCTTGAACATCTCTGGGTATACAAAGTAGAACTTTCTGAAAGCTCATCACTGTTCTTGAATTTTCTAGCTCATTTGGTGTTATACTGCTGTTTATCTTAGTCTTGTAGGCTACCAGAGGGGCCACGGAAAGCTGATGTGGAGCCCTGAATAAGTATGGCAGAGCTGTCCACCAGTGTCCTGCTGGTTGAGTGACAGGGGGCCAGCTGTTAACATGGGGGAACCCCTCATCCCAGCAAGTGAAGGTCCTTGTTCCAGGGCACCAGGCTTCACAGTAGCTGTTTAAGTTCTCTCTTATTTATTTAGTTTCTCCCAAGAACCTGACTCTGATCTTTTGTCCGGGAAGAACTGGGGTTAATATTTGGTTGCCAGGTGTTCTTTGTTCAGAGTTGAGGCATTTGGAAGGAAGGTATCAACTGATCGTGGAGGATTTTGAATTGGTCTACCTCTTTCAGCTGTGTCTCAGTCCCGTTCTGACCGGACCGGGTGTTTCCCAGTCTGGAGCCTCTGGAGCTCTGATAGGTGGTCAGCCCCTCCACACTGCAGGCCCACCTGACCTTCTCCGGGCTGCATGCTCTCTCAGCCCCCATTTAACTTCCCTTTGCTCTAGAAATCTCTCCTCCAGTTTCCCCTTCCCATTCTCATGGTTGTGGAGTCGTACCTTGATAGTCTCTATGAAATGTTAATGGTGTCTCAAAAAGAAGAGAATCACACATGGTCTGTTCATGCTCTGATCCAGAATATTTTGTTTCTTCAACCTGTGTTTTCCGCTTGCATCTTTTTCCCCCTGCATCTTTTTCCCCCTCTAACCTGTCTTCAGCTCCTTAATTTGTTTATAATAGTAATTGATTTTGGCCTGGGAGTGACTTGAAGCCTTCTTATGACTTCTGACTTTTCTGTTACTGTGCACCATACTGTTTCTCCACATCCAGTTGTTTTTAAATCTTCAGAGGTTTTTGAATTGTTCCTGTATTTGTTCTGAGGAAAGATTTCTTTTGCCTCCTAGTTGATTCTCACTAGCCGAGGTTTATTCTTAAGCCTTGACAAGCACCCTTTAGCAGAATAAAAATGACCGGGGCGCGAACCCGGTTCCCCTGCATCGGCAGGCGGACGCGCAACCGCTGCGCCACCAGGGAAGCCCCATCCAGTTGTTTTTAAATCTTCAAAGGTTTTTGAATTGTTCCTGTATTTGTTCTGAGGAAAGATTTCTTTTGCCTCCTAGTTGATTCTCACTAGCCGAGGTTTATTCTTAAGCCTTGACAAGCACCCTTTAGCAGAATAAAAATTTTTAAATAGTTGTTGACTGATAGGTTTGATGTTTCTGGCTTCAGTTTTAATAAATCTGTCCTAGGGAGGTATATGGTTGCTTCTTGAAGAGAACCTTAGTGACAAAAGATAGTGATGGACTATTGGCTACAATCGTTTTTGGTTTTGCTTTTGTTGGTTTGGTTCTATTTTGGTTTTGGTGCTAAACCAAGAAGGATTGGAGTCAGGATTTAAATTCACTAAATATTTAGGTACTCGCTATAGAAATTCTAGTGATGACTAAAATAGGGAAGTGTTTTAAAAGTTTAGGTATCTTTAAAAGACATTTGCAATAGTTCTTTATTAACTTGATCATTTTAGTTGCTAAGGTTATATTTCACAAGGTATATGATGGCTTGATGGTTAATTTTTCATACTAAAGTGGTGATAGTTGCAAATATTCTGAAATAGACTAATTATAATTACTTTTATTCAGGTACTGAATATGAGAGTAAATATATAATCATCTGGTTTGTATGTGGTGAGGAGGACTATTTTGTGTATTTTATTTGACAAGACTTAATGGCGGTGATGATATTTCCATTTCTTTGAGCTTGTTCACAGAAGTATAAGCTAATTATGGATCTTTAACTATAAAGCTAAACATGTTCTAGATAAACCAAGATTGTCTTTTCTTTTTTTGAAAAATAGGAGCAGATGTCTCAAGTATTAGATGCCATGTTTGAAAAATTGGTCAAAGAAGGGGAACATGTAATTGATCAAGGTGATGATGGCGACAACTTTTATGTAATTGACAGGTAAGTTTTGTGTAACTTCACTGCTGAAAGGTATGAACCTTTTGTGGAAATCTCAGTGGTTATTATAACGACTGACAGATTAACGTACGATAACTGCTATTGCCTCTTTACCCTTATTCCTGTGTAACTGGCCCTACACAGCTACGGTGAACCCATGCAGTGAAACCGTGCTACATCATGGAAAGAGGCATAGTGTATGGAAGACTGGTGACTTTTGGTTAACCTAGAAATCTGTCATTTACTGGGAGCCTCCTCATTTGTTAACTTCTAATTGAGAGGTAGTGATGCCTGTTACAGAGTTAGAGATGGCTGTTACTGGGAGAATAGCAGCATAATACAACATCTGGGATATTGAATCCGTATAACTCAATCTGTTATTATGTTTTCTAAAACGTTTCTTCTGTTATTACTTAATGAAGTAAAACATGCTAATGGCTTGAAAGATTCAGATATTTCAGAGGGGCCTAAGGTGAAAAGTTAGTCTCTCTTCCTACTGCTTTAGCATCATCTAATCAGCAGTGAGTAATTTGCGTGTCTTTCCAGAAATTGTTTATGCATTATTATATTTGTCTATTAAAAACTCTGTAGAGAACTTATTTAAGTGAGAAGGCCTGCATTTATATTGAAAATCTAATTTCAGAAAATTTAAGTTGTGCTTGACTTCATCCAAGAACAGTGTGCTTTTCAGATGTAGAGAGCAAACGTATGGACACCAAGGGGGGAAAGCGGGGTAGCTGGGGGGAATGAATTGGGAGATTGGGATTGACGTGTACACACTGATGTGTATAAAATAGATAACTAATGAGAACCTGCTGTATCAAAAAATAAAAAAAAGTTAAATCAGCTATAAAAAATTAAAATAAAATAACATAAAAAAAAAAAGAACAGTGTGCTTTTAGCAATACTTAGGTAACAACCCTAAGATGTAAAAGGTGCGCAGCCGGGACTGAGTCTTCATTTCTGCACTTCTGTAACATGGTGGTGAGGTGTTGTTGAGACGTTTGGATTCCCCAAGCACCCCACCACCACCAACGCCCGCCCTGTTTGCATGGAACACAGATCATCTCCCAGCCTGATTTGTCGGATTACATTTGCTTCTCTGGGCCAAGTTGTGTTCTACTCAGAGGCTCCACAGAAAATCACACCCCCCGCCCCCGTCCGCTTAGCCCTTGTTCCCTGATCTGGGCTCTGTGGGTGGTACCTTTCATGCATCAGTAGCACATGCTCTCTGAGTCTCTCAGTCCCTCATCCCTAAGTCCGTGGTGACCCGGGAGAGCTGCACTAGCCAGGGCTGGGGCTGGACGCTATGATTTTAGAATTGTCCCACGTGTAAATTAAAGTCATGATTCTGGTACCATTAACAGCTTTCATCAACGAAACACCTCAGAAATTCACTCAGCTGTTTAATCGTATTGAATTGTAGGGGTCTATGTGAACCCCAAAGGTAGTACGGGAATAATTTTCTCTTAGTAGGTATTTTGACTATAAAAACGCCTTACATTTGTATATAGCACCTTCCCTTTTCAGTTAGATCCTCGTCACCCTTTCGACAGGTGACAATTTTCAGGCCCACAGAAGTGATGCGAGTTGGCGAAGGTCACCCAGATGATGAGTGTGGAGCCGACCCAGCATCTGGGTCTCTTGGCCACTGTGTGTGCTCTTTTCGTGGCTCTGCCCTGCCCAGGGCCTCACGTTCTCAGGGGAGAAATCTATATGAAAATGCAGCACACGGTATTGTAGCAGATTTTTAGACTGATATGATTTCAGCTGGACTAGTAGCTCACTATACTTCTTGTCAACACATTTGTTGTGTATTTTATCCTAGTCAAAGTAGAAAACATAGAAAACAGTTTTAGTGCAAACGTGTAAAGAGTATAAATAGAAAAATTAATCTATACTTGAAAAATAACTTCATGAAACAAATTCCAGAGGGTATCCCTGAAACCGCCATTCTAGCCGTGAATTATATTAAAAGCCAGTTATTCTTATTCATGAATATCTTTTGTCTCTAATATCTTATGTGTTTGCTTTTGTTGTATCTTTACCATTCATAATCCTTTCTTAATCTTAAAAGCACTCCCTGTTTTGTCTTTGCTAGAGTTTAGCCAACAGAATAAAGCCAAAGAATTTCTCCTGTCTGCCCTCACAGGTGTTTCAGTAAGCCTTGAAACCGTGTCCTCTGATAAGATACAGTACATGGAAAAACAGTTCTCCACAAGAAGAATGCAGTTTCCAGAAATATAGGATCTGGATAATATGCAGCGCAGTGACTGTTTTACTTGCCTAGAAAAAGAAACCCAATTAAAAGATAAGCACAGAAAGACTATAAAAAGACCAGGATCAGATATTTAGCCTGAATTTCTACCACTTTTAGATGGTGGGGTCAGTCTAACATGAAGGGCCAGATGGTATAAAGAGCCAGAGAGTAAATTTCGCAGGCTTTCTGGGCCATGAGGTCTATGTTGCAGCTACTCAACTCTGCTGTCATAGCACAAGTCACCTACAGAGAATGCAGAAACCGCCGGTGTGTTTGTCTTTCCAATAAAACTTGATTTACAGAAGCAGGCAGCCAGTCTTGGGCCTCAGCTTGCCGGCCCCTCCTGTAGATTATAAAGGACCCTGTAAGTACTGTACAGCAGTGCCTGACCAGATTGTTAGAGCTATATTCCTTTTAAAAATTATTTTCTTCTGATCTCAAAAGTAATACATATTCGTTTTAGAAACAAAAACTCTTTAATTACATAGTGAATGTCCCTAGAATCCTCCACAATTGTTATACTCAGAGATCACTGCAATCAGCGGATTCACACGCATTCCTTCAGATGGTTGTCTTTGCATGTTGCATTTGGTTGCAGTCTTAGTTATATTTTTATCATTTATTTCAATACCTTAAATATTTGTCATTTAGTCTCATTTGCCCCAGACGATGAGACAACAGACACATGTATGGGCCTTACCCTTGTCCCGTGGATGGTCTCTTCTTCCTGCTTGTCTGGAACTGGTGCTGTCTTTTTCACATATTGATGCCCTTTTATTACTTGTTGTCATTAGAGGGGACAGGAAAATAAGAGCCCATCCTCAGCTGTCACCCTTGGGTGTGTCCTCGGTCTCAGGGAGGACTCCCGTTACCTTCCTGTGCCTGCGGAAGGCTCCTAGTGCACCCACCCAGCTTCTGCTGCTGCCCGATGCAAAGATCTCTTCAAGGACGTAGAAGAAGCTGGGAGCAGTGGCATATCTGGGAGGAAACTGAATGGCTGGGCCAGGGCACTATTCACCTTTCTAGACATTTAAAATTTTAACTGGGTGAATGTGTTATGATGTCCCAGCAATAAGACTAAGCAATAAATGATTTTTTTTAAGAAAAGAATGAGGTTGCATTTCCCAGGGCTCATGTTTTATCGTGATGAGATTTTACTTGAATTACTTTTACGTCTTCTCTTCCACATGTGCAACAGAGGAACATTTGATATCTACGTGAAATGTGATGGTGTTGGAAGGTGTGTTGGCAACTATGACAATCGTGGGAGTTTTGGCGAACTGGCCTTAATGTACAATACGCCCAGAGCAGCTACAATCACTGCTACCTCTCCCGGTGCTCTGTGGGGCTTGGTGAGTGAAGTATTTATTTGACCTGAATGTCATTTGTAACAATCATTATGAGAGAAGCCAGGTGGCTACAGTATTTTAGTTCTAATAGGTAGATTTATTGGGGATCATCATCAGTCATCAGGGAATTTATTAAGCAACTACTAGATGCTGAACTGTTGGACACTAGGACTGTGCTGAGTTAAATCTTCATGTTCTTTTCGCAAATTGAGTCAGGAGTTTAACCTACTGGCCGTGGGAAAGACACTCAGATCCAAAATGTTCCTCTTTTACCCACTCTTAAAAACCAACCAGCCACACAAACAAAGGCTTCAGTGCTGTTTTTTCAGATAGCTATCTGTGGTAAATATTATCATCTGTGGTTCCCAGAGTGTGGTCCCCTGACCTGTAGCATCTCTATCACCTGGGAGCTTGCTAGAAATGCACATTGACGCCCCGCTTACTGAGTTCAGGCCCGTTGACTCAGAAACTCTGGCGATGGGGCCCAGCAGTCTGTATTTGAGCAAGCCCACTGGGTGATTCTCACGCATGCTTGAGAAACCACCATAAACTGAGTCTCTCCGCGCTGTATAAATTGATTGGTAACAACTTTGCATTGCCAAGCAGCTGTGTGGAGAGAAAGTACTTGGTGCCTGTGCTTCTCACGTGGATGCACATCAGAATTTCTTGGAGGTGTTAAAAAAAAAAATTCTCTTACCTAGGCCCTACCACAGACAAACTTAATCAGACTCTCAGGGTTGGGACTCTCAGACCTGGGCTTTAAAAGAAAATTTCTTAATGGTGCTGTTTCAACAAGACTTAAAAGTTGGTTTAAAGACATTTGGGGGACTTCCCTGGCAGTCCAGTGGCCAAGACCCCATGCTCCCAATGCAGGGGGCCTGAGTTCAGTCCCTGGTCGGGGAACCAGATGCTGCATGCCACAACTAAGAGTTCGCATGCTGCAACTAAAGACCCCCGCACACCACAACTAAAGATCCCACGTGCTGCAACGAAGATCCCATGTGCTGCAACTAAGACCCGGCACAGCCAAGTAAATAAATATTTTTTTAAAAAAACAACATTTGGGTTGCGGGGGAAGGAGATTCTTTTCATAGATGATCTTAGGATGCAGAGTAGCCGACCCAAGGCAAGCTGATTCTGGACTGTGTTTAATCTGGTGCTTAGGGATCACCTGGGAATCCAGTTAAAATGCAGATTCAGATTCACTGGGTCTGGGATGAGGCCTGTGATTCTGCATTTCTCTCCAGCTCCCAGGAGACACCAGTGGCTGCCGGTGCCCAGAACACACTTTAAACAGCCCTGATTTAAAGGGAGTGTTGACAATACTTGTTTTTCCTTTTAAATTGTTGAAAACATCCCATCCTGTAGTTTTGACACGCGTTTACTCGGTTATTTCTCTCAAATCCTTTTGTGGAAGGAGACGAGGTTGAAGTAACAGGAAGTTTGCTAACAATCTCCTTCCCAAGGACTGTAGCTTCAGAGAAGTTACACATTATTCAGTCACCACTCAGCCTTTGACTCCGATGTGGATCCAACTGATAAAAATAGCTCTTGATCAGAGAAACAAGACGTATTGTGCATTTCTTCTTATTAGACCTAGGCAGTTGCTGTTTTCTTATTTAAAAATGTGATGAGTCACTTTTTAAGTGGTGGAAGCAAACTTGGAATTGTTTCAGGTGGAAGGGAGCTGAAGTGTCTTAAGGGCTATCAAAGATTTGAATACCCAACGCCAGCAAAATAAACACTCTAAACCTGAGTGGACTTGGCCCCTAAGAAGCATTTGCCTGCCCTCACAGCCGCGGGTCTCTATCTCTTTCATTAAGGAAGGTATCATTTAAAATTTAATCATCTTGATAGGGTTGCCAGCCAGGGTCAGACTGTCACATGGTAAGGAAGCCTTCTCCCTGCAGGTCCTTGGAACAGGGTCACACACTTAGCGGGTCGGCCCTTTGAATACTGATAGTTCTCAGCCCTGGAAGGAACCTTAAACTAGGGACAAAGGCCCGGCATTTCCCAGTGCATGTGATACTTATGTTCTCAGGTAGGGTTAAGCATTTTCACAGATTTTTTTACTAATCTGTACATGTTTCAAGCTTTATGAAAGTGGGCAGTTTGTGATGATCACCTTGGGGATGTGCATAAGTGCAGTAGGTGTTTTTAAAAAACTATAATAATTAACATAATCAATTAATACTTCAAACCTGTTTTCTCAGCAGCTTGCCTAACTAGCCCCCTTTCAGCAAAAGCCGAGTAGAAAAGAGATTTTACTTTTAAGACCAACAGGTTGGAGCTCTGCCACATAAGTGCAGGTGTAAAGATAAGCAGATCTCAAGAGAAAAGTCCTTTGTAGAATAGTCTAACTTTGTAAATAAGACTAGGTCACTGTTAGCCTTGGGGGATTAACTGATCTACAAGACCATGCTGGTGATTCAGAGGGGCAATGATTGATTGAAATGACTAGGATGAAAACATTTGAAATGGGACTTTGTGGATTTTATTTATATGTCACAGTGGGTGTGAAGAGGTGGGCCACTAATAGAAAATTTTTCCTGAGACGTGTAGCTCATTACGGTTAATTTCTAAATTGCTAACCTATTTCTAGTCTTCTCTGTTTTGCAGTAAACTCTGTTCATAAAATGGTGTTGCATCTGGTTCCCAGACCTGATTCTATATCAGAATCACTCGGGGAGCTTTTACGAAATACAGATGATTATAGAGTCCTATATGCAGAGATTTGGAGTCATTAAAGTCTGGGATGTTAGAATAAACCTTTTTTTATTTTTTATTTTTTTTTTAATTGAAAGCCAACATTTTACAGGGGTGTAATACATTTGTAATATAAGACTCTTTCTCCCAGTACTCAATTATTATTGAGATACTGTGGAAGGGCCCTACATTTTTGCTAATTCCCCTTTTAGCTATTTTAAGTAATCAGTAAACAATAACTTAGATTAAAACCCAATACCCAATATTGAGTCCTTCAATTTCTACCTGTTTTGTTTGATGGATTATCGGTGAAAAAAGTCATTCTCTGGAAAATTGTTATTTCTCACCAGTTTTGTTGCCCTTAAAGATTAAACTTTTTTCAGAAGCAGAACAGCTATTTCTTTTCCTTTTTTTTTCCCAGTCCTATAGTAATTTTCCTTGTGCACTGTGATAATCCTCAGGGAATTTGAGCAGAGAACCATAATTCTATTTCCTTTTTATATTAGTGTATATCACCTTGTAGTATATTGTTTCTGATTTGAAAGTTTAGCTGATCCTTAAATTCGACATGTCTGGTAATTATAGTCCTTAAGAACCTCTGTAAAAACATAATGAGGAGGAACCAAGATGGCGGAGTAGAAGGATGTGCTTTCACTCCCTCTTTTTTTTCTTTTTTTAAACATCTTTATTGGAGTATAATTGCTTTACAATGGTGTGTTAGTTTCTGCTTTACAACAAAGTGAATCAGTTATACATATACATATGTCCCCATATCTCTTCCCGCTTGCGTCTCCCTCCCTCCCCGCTTGCGTCTCCCTCCCTCCCACCCTCCCTATCCCACCCCTCTAGGTGGTCACACACAACAGCTGATTCTGATGCAGAACCAGACTTGGAAATTATTTCAATATTTTTACTAATTATCTTGAAAATTTTTCTCTTTTTAAAAAAATGATTACGAGTACAACAAGTCCAAATTACAGCCCTTATAAAATTGTAGTAAACTAAATTGGAGAACAGGATGTTTAATTTCCTAGAGACTTACATCCTCACTGGTATTTTTCTCCATCGTATCAGTTCATTTAAATTCAGCCCTAATATGTTGGCATAGTAATTTATTAATTAAAGAACATATCCCAATTAATTTTATTTTATATTAAGATGGTATAGTTATCAGTGTATGCCGAAGTAACATAATTCTAGGGGCTCTTAACTGAGAACTAAAATAACGTTTTGTAGGAATTTTTAAAATATAAAATTTGTAGGAAAACCATTTTTTGAGCCGTTACCTTTAAAGTTTTCCCTAGTTCCTTAATTCAGTGTGGTATCTTTGAGGTTAAGTAGTATAAACATAGGAACATTTTAGAATGATGAGCATGATAAAACACTGGAATCAGAGTCTACTCAAGAAAGTTGTCGTTTTTCTGTGCACCTTTTGTAAAAGGTGACAGAAACCCTAGAGTCAATAATTTTTCAACATCTCTTCACATTGTACTTTCATGATTTAAAAACATTTTCTAATACTGGTTTTCATGTATTTTTTACCGCAACCCACAAGAAACACATTAGGAAATGTCACCCCCAGTGCATGTGTGTGTGTGCCTTTGTGTATAACTGAAATAAATATACAACTCAACACTTTACTAAAAGGGATGCGCACTCAGATTTCCTCTTCTGGTGGTTTTTTTTGTTGTTGTTGTTGTTGTTTTAATAAAAATGCTGGTCATGGGTGAAGGGAGTCAAAAGGTACAAACTTCCGGTTATAAATACATCCTGGGGATGTAATGTACAGCAGAGTGACTACAGTTAATAATGCTGTATTGTATATTTGAAAGTTGCTATGTGAGTATATCTTAAAAGTTTTAATCATAAAAAAAATTCTGTAACTATGTATGGTGACGGATGTTAACTAGACTTATTGTGGTGATCATTTCACAATATGTACAAATGTTGAATCATTATGTTATATGCCTGAAACTAATATAATGTCGTATACCAGTTATAACTCAAAAACAATGCTAGTCATGTCCCACCGAATTGTAACACTCCAGGGCTATTATCTATATAGCAAAAGAACTCAGTGCTAGTTTGAACTCATAGAAACTGAGTAGAATGGTGGTTGCCAGGGCCTGGGTGGGGGGAGGGGGGTGCAGTTATAAAATGAATAAGTTCTGAGGATCCAGTGTACAAATGTTGATTATAGTTAACAATATTGTGTTACATACTCGAAAGCTGCTAAGAGAGTACATCTTAAACGTTGTCACCACAAAAAAGAAGTGGTAATTATGTGAGGTGATAGAGGTGTTAACTAACCCTACTGTGGTAATCATTTGACAATATATATCAAATCAACATGTTGTGTACCTTGAACTTCCACAATATTCTGTAGGTCAATTACATCTCAAAAGCTGGTGGTGGAAAACGAACAAGGAGCTGGTATGTTTTTTAAATGGTGCGACAGCGCCACATAGTGGGTGTAGCCCGCCAGTTACATGTTGGTCAGCTCTCTGTTCTGAATAAAAAGTAAACTGTTGCTTTCTTTAAAAAACATGAATATGGTTCTATATTTATGCTTAAAGAAATAAAAATCTGAAATGAGTCATATTAGAAGTGTAGTAATGTTAATTTTCTATTTCAGAATCTTCAATTATTGTTTGTTCCTTACAGGGAATAAAATGAAACTATTTCTTCAAACTTTGTTTCTCCATGAAGTCTACCTTTTAACTATCTTTGTATTTGATATTCTGCCTTTAGGACAGGGTGACCTTCAGGAGGATAATTGTAAAAAATAATGCCAAAAAGAGAAAAATGTATGAAAGCTTTATTGAGTCACTGCCATTCCTTAAATCTTTGGAAGTAAGTATATGTTTGTGCTTTTATTTTATTTTGCTTTAAAAGATTCTGTTTTGTTAGGAATACTTAGTTCTGTAGAAGGTTTCTTTGAATAATAATCTATCCATATTTTCATTTGAAAAGATTACAGTGTTTTTATAGCTTAGTATCTCTTTTACTGCCTGTAATTGCATTTGTCTTGTCGTTTACAAGTAATAGACCCCTAGGAGCATCTATAGCAGATTTATATGTGATCTCTATCTAAAAGCAGACTTAAACTAATCACACAAATGTAGGCAATAGCCTTTTTAGGAAGAGGTTATCTAAATACAGAATGTCCTCACTGGCCTCTCCTTCTTTATTCCTTTCCTCCTTTCCTCTTAAAATTGACAGTCTAAGGTCTCTCTTTCTTTTTTCAGGCTACACTTATTCACATGGTGAACTTGGCAAATCCTCTGGCTTTAAATGTCTGTTATGGTGATGCTTCTTAAAATTGACATCACCAGGCAAGGCCCCGCCCTTGAACACCAGGCTCATTTATCTAACTGCATATTTTAACATTTCTTCTGGGATGTCTAAAAGACATCTCAAACCTAACACATCCCCAACCTCCTTCCCTCTCTTCCCCACCCTAGCGATAGCAATGCCATCCTTCTAGCATCTCGGCCAGAATCCTTGGGGTTGATGGACCAGTCTGCTAACATGTCTCTTTGTTGGCTTGTCAGTATCCACCGAGTAGCAATTCGGGCCACATTTCAGAATGCATATTGGGCAGCTGATCTTCTCCAGCAGCAGATCTCTTTAAATAAAAATAGGTCAGGGGGGTTGGAAATTCATTTGCCTTCAGAGCTAGGTACATAAAAAGAAGAAACAGAAAACTTGAAAACATGTGCTGCATCTAAAGAAACAGCTGCTAGTCCACCAGAGTTTATTTTTGCTGCATGGAAATAAGGGCTGAGTGTTGCTGAATGCCCTGATTTTTCGAGAGAAGCTGGAAATTCAAGTTTTTATGAAAAATTTGTTTAAAATGCTGGCAGTTAATTAATATAACACACACATGCACACACACAAACCCACACACTGCTTAATTTATTTGGCCTGTAGGCTACCATTTTTAAATCCCTGAAATAGTTACGATTACCTGATTAGTCTATTTAATACAGTTGTCCCTACGTTTCCACGGGGATTGGTTCCAGGACCACCCCGGTGGATACCAAAATCTGCGGATGCTCAAGTCCCTCACGCTGGGCCCTCCTTAGCCCCCAGGTTCCATATTTGTGGATACAGAGAGCCAACTGTATATTTGTTGAAAAAAATCTGCATATAAGTGGACCTGCACGGTTCAAACCCATTTGTATTTGTATTATTATATAACAACTGTATTTGTATTATTAAATACAAATACAGTATTATCAAGTGTATTATCTTTTTTTCCTTTACAGGTTTCTGAGCGCCTGAAAGTGGTAGATGTGATAGGCACCAAAGTGTACAACGATGGAGAACAAATCATTGCTCAGGTATAATACTTTTTATGGAATTCACTTTGGGGTTATTTTCCAAAAGACTCTTATACACTGTAAGTCTTGATAAAGTTTTGATTTGTGTATCTCTAATTAGTATGTAATGATGGGTTAAATGAATATTCTATCAAATGACCTGTTAAAAATGGTTTAATTTACAGCCATCAAGCTATTTGAGTATTTTTATTTTTGTAACGAACTCTTAATATGTATTAAATCATCAAATGGATTTCTGCATAATTTTATATTTGTACCTGACATGAAGGTCACATGTATAAAGAATGTCATTTATAAGAGGAAAACAAATGGTAATCACTCCATGAGATTTATTAATAAGGACCCAGAAGGTGCATTGGAAGATGTAGAATTTTGCACAATCGGTTCATTGGCAAAACTTCCTGAGGCTGCTTCCTGATGAAATAAACCAAGAAGGGGACACACTGCACCGTGTACTGTGCTGGTTTCCAGGCACTACAGGAACTAGGGGGCCAGCATGCTCTTTAACCCCTAATGCTTTTCTAACATCCCATTGGAACCAGAAGCAATACATACGTATCTTGGTTAGAACAGACCTACCGAGAAGTAGGATTTGTGAAGACAGTTAAAGTTTACAGATAAAGCATACCAACGATAGTACCTTATTTCCCAGTTACAGTTTTGAAGCATTCATTGCATGATTTAAGCAGATTTTTAACAAATTCTGTAATTTTTGTATCACAATATTACACTGTATTGTAATCTTTATCTGAAATATTGTCTCTTTCGATATATGTGAAACAAGATTCAAGGTGTGTGAGACTGAAAAAAGAGTATTTTATTTTATTTTATTTTATTTTTATTATTTTTTAACATCTTTATTGGAGTATAATTTCCTTACAATGGTATGTTAGTTTCTGCTTTATTACAAAGTGAATCAGCTATACATATACATATATTCCCATATCTCCTCCCTCTTGTGTCTCCCTCCCACCCTCCCTATCTCCCACCCCTCTGGGTGGTCACAAAGCACCGAGCTGATCTCCCTGTGCTATGCAGCTGCTTCGCACTAGCTACCTGTTTTACATTTCGTAGTGTATATATGTTCATGCTGCTCTCTCACTTTGTCCCAGCTTACCCTTCCCCCTCCCTGTATCCTCAAGTCCATTCTCTATGTCTGCCTCTTTATTCCTGTCCTGCCCCTAGGTTCGTCAGAACCTTTTTTTTTTAGATTCCATATACATGTGCTAGCGTACGGTATTTGTTTTTCTCTTTCTGACTTACTTCACTCTGTATGACAGACTCTAGGTCCATCCACCTCACTACAAATAACTCAATTTCATTCCTTTTTATGGCTGAGTAATATTCCATTGTCTATATGTGCCACATCGTCTTTATCCATTCATCTGTCGATGGACACTTAGGTTGTTTCCATGTCCTGGCTATTGTAAATAGAGCTGCAGTGAACATTGTGGTACATGACTCTTTTTGAATTATGGTTTTCTCAGGGTATATGCCCAGGAGTGGGATTGTGGGGTCGGATGGTACGTCTATTTTTAGTTTTTTAAGGAACCTCCATACTGTTCTCCACAGTGGCTGTATCAATATACATTGCCACCAACAGTGCAGGAGGGTTCCCTTTTCTCCAGCATTGTTTTTAGATTTTTTGATGATGGCCATTCTGACCGGTGTGAGGTGATATCTCATTGTAGTTTTGATTTGCATTTCTCTCATGATTAATGATGTTGAGCATCCTTTCATGAGTTTATTGGCAATCTGTATATCTTCTCTGGATAAATATCTTTAGGTCTTCTGCCCATTTTTGGATTGGGTTGTTTGTTTTTTGATATTGAGCTGCATGAGATGCTTGTAAGTTTTGGAGATTAATCCTTTGTCAGTTGCTTCATTTGCAAATATTTTCTCCCATTCTGAGGGTTGTCTTTTTGTCTTGTTTATGGTTTCCTTTGCTGTGTAAAAGCTTTTAAGTTTCATGAGGTCCCATTTGTTTATTTTTGTTTT
>NC_041218.1:92846032-92846567 GCF_002837175.3 Physeter macrocephalus
CTCTGATTGCTGTGGCTAAAACTTCCAAAACTATGTTGAATAATAGTGGTGAGAGTGGACAACCTTGTCTTGTTCCTGATCTTAGAGGAAATGTTTTCAGTTTTTCACCATTGAGAACGATGTTGGCTGTGGGTTTGTCATATATGGCCTTTATTGTGTTGAGGTAAGTTCCCTGTAAGCCACTTTCTGGAGGGTTTTTATCATAAATGGGCGTTGAATTTTGTCGAAAGCTTTTTCTGCATCTATTGAGGTGATCATGTGGTTTTCCTCCTTCAATTTGTTAATGTGTTTTATCACATTGATTGATTTGCATATATTGAAGAATCCTTGCATTCCTGGGATAAACTGCACTTGATCATGGTGTATGATCCTTTTAACGTGCTGTTGGATTCTGTTTGCTAGTATTTTGTTGAGGATTTTTGCATCTATGTTCATCAGTGATATTGGCCTGTAGTTTTCTTTCTTTGTGACGTCTTTGTCTGGTTTTGGTATCAGGGTGATGCTGGCCTCATAGAATGAGTTTGGGAGTGTTCTT
>NC_041218.1:92847067-92847514 GCF_002837175.3 Physeter macrocephalus
TTCTAGGTATTTTTTTATTTCCTCTTTGATTTCTTCAGTGAGCTCTTGGTTATTAAGTAGTATGTTGTTTAGCCTCTGTGTGTTTGTATTTTTTTACAGATTTTTTTTCATGTAATTGATATCTCTAGTCTCATAGCGTTGTGATCGGAAAAGATACTTGACACGTTTAAAGTCCCCTACTATGATTGTGTTACTGTTGATTTCCCCTTTTAAGGCTGTTAGCTTTTGCCTTATGTATTGAGGTGCTCCTTTGTTGGGTGCATAAATATTTGTAATTGTTATATCTTCTTCTTGGATCGATCCCTTGATCATTATGTAGTGTCCTTCTTTGTCTCTTGTAATAGTCTTTATTTTAAAGTCTATTTTGTCTGATATGAGAATTGCTAGTCCAGCTTTCTTTTGATTTACACTTGCATGGAATATCTTTTTCATCCCCTCACAGTCTGT
>NC_041218.1:92848501-92859471 GCF_002837175.3 Physeter macrocephalus
TCTTTCTGGTGGGCAGGACCGCATCTGGTGGTGTGTTTGGGGGTGTCTGTGACCTTATTATGATTTTAGGCAGCCTGTCTGCTAATGGGTGGGGTTGTGTTCCTGTCTTGCTAGTTGTTTGGCGTAGGGTGTCCAGCACTGTATCTTGCTGGTTGTTGAGTGGAGCTGGGTCTTAGTGTTGAGATGGAGATCTCTGGGAGACCTTTTGCCAGTTGATATTACGTGGAGCTGGGAGGTCTATGGTGGACCCGTGCCCTGAACTCTGCTCTCCCATCTCAGAGGCACAGGCCTGACACCTAGCTGGAGCACTAAGACCCTGTCAGCCACACGGCTCAGAAGAAAAGGGTGAAAAAAAGAAAGGAATAAAGAAAAAAATAAAATAAAGTTATTAAAGTAAAAAGTAAAAAAAATTATTAAAAATAAAAAATTAAAAAGTAATAAAGAAAAAAAAAGAAAGAAGAGAGCAACCAAACCAAAAAACAAATCTACCAATGATAACAAGCCCTTACCAAAAAAAAAAAAAAAAAAAGGACAGACAGAACCCTAGGAGAAAGGGTAAAAGCAAAGCTGTACAGACAAAATCACACAAAGAAGCATACACATACATGCTCACAAAAGGAGAAAAAGGGAAAAAATATATATACCTATATATTAAAAAAAAAAGGAAGAGAGCAACCAAATCAATAAACAAATCTACCAATGATAAAAAACTCTAAATACTAAACTGCGAAAAACATAAAACCAGAAACAAATTAGATGCAGAAAGCAAACCCCAAGTCTACATTTGCTCCCAAAGTCCACCACCTCAATTTGGGATGATTCGTTGTCTATTCAGGTGTTCCACAGATGCAGGTACATCAAGTTGACTGTGGAGATTTAACCTGCTGCTCCTGAGGCTGCTGGGAGAGATTTCCCCTTCTCTCCTTTGTTCGCACAGCTCCCGGGGCTCAGCTTTGGATTTGGCCCCACCTCTGCATGTAGGTCGCCTGAGGGTGTCTGTTCTTCGCTCAGACAGGACGGGGTTAAAGGAGCCGCTGATTCGGGGGCTCTGGCTCACTCAGGCCGGGGGGGAGGGAGGGGTATGGATGCGGGGCGAGCCTGCGCGGCAGAGGCCGGCTTGACGTTGCACCAGCCTGAGGTGAGCCGTGCATTCTCCCGGTGAAGCTGTCCCTGAATCCCGGGACCCCGGCAGTGGCGGGCTGCACAGGCTCCGGGAGGGGAGGTGTGGAGAATGACTAATGCTTGCACACAGGCTTCTTGGTGGCGGCGGCAGCGGCCTTAGCGTCTCATGCCTGTCTCTGGGGTCCGCGCTGATAGCTATAGCTCACGCCCATCTCTGGGGCTCGTTCAGGCAGTGCTTTGAATCCCCTCTCCTCACACACCCTGAAACAGTGGTCTCTTGCCTCTTTGGCAGCTCCAGACTTTTTCCTGGACTCCCTCCCAGCTCGCTGTGGCGCACTAGCCCCCTTTAGGCTGTGTTCACGCCGCCAACCCCAGTCCTCTCCCTGGGATCCGACTGAAGCCCGATTCTCAGCTCCCATCCTCCGCCCGCCCTGGCGGGTGAGCAGACAAGCCTCTCGGGCTGGTGAGTGCTGGTCGGCACCGATCCTCTGTGCGGGAATCTCTCCACTTTGCTCTCCCCACCCCTGTGGCTGCGCTGTCCTCCGTGGCTCCGAGGCTTCCCCCCTCCGCCACCCACAGTCCCGTCCCCCCCTTCCCCCCCACCGTGAAGGGGCTTCGTAGTATGTGGAAGCCTTTCCTCCTTCACAGCTCCCTCCCACTGGTGCAGGGCCCATCCCTATTCTTTTGTCTCTGTTTTTTCTGTTTTCTTTTGCCCTACCTATGTACCAGGGGGAGCTTCTTGCCTTTGGGGAAGTCTGAGGTCTTCTGCCTGCATTTAGTAGGCGTTCTGTAGGAGTTGTTCCACTTGTATGTGTATTTCTGATGTATTTTTGGGGAGGAAGGTGATCTCCACATCCTACTCCTCTGCCATCTTGAAGGTCTCTCAAGAGTAATTATTTTAGAAGACAAATAAGTAAATCAATCCTCCCACACTTCCCACATACATACAGATTAGCGCAGTCAGGGATTGGGACGACGTAGAGACAAATTAGAGAACAAGGCTGAGGGTCTACGATATAAATTGAAAAACCGCAAAGTATAGAGCACTTTTGAAATGATTTTTTTTCAGATTACTTTGAAATAATTATAGGTTCACAGGAAGCTGCAAAAAGTCCCATGAACTCTTCACCCAGTTTCTCCCAGTGCATCTGGCATAGCTAGTACAATATCAAACCTAGGAAAGTGACATTGGCACAACCTGCAGGACTTAATTCATTAGTTTTACGTGCAATTTGAGCACGTTTTGAAAGCAAAATTACATGGCTGTCGATAGACCTATTATGATTTAAGATACTTGAAAATTTAACATGAAGCTCTTATGAAAACCTGATACAAAGGTAAGGGAAAGGAGATATGTATACTATACTTAGAGTTTATTAAAGGTATCTTTAGATACTTGTTGTCATTTAAGCATTTATAAACATACAGGTCTGCACTATAGTATAGTATAATCGAGACTCAACATTCCTTGTGATATAATCTGATACCGTATTTCTTGAATTGTACTAAAGAGTTATGAAATACCTAAGTTTCTCCAGAATCACTTTGAGAGGCTTAGGGAAGTCAGTATCTGCTATCTTCTGTAATTATACTACTGTACTTAATTCAGAAGGCATCGTTGGAAGTCAAGGCAGTTTGTTTAAAATCCAAAACGAGAACATGGCTGTGTGTAGTTAGAAATGGCAACACTTTCTTTTAGAAATCTTTTTGGGGCCTTGAGGTGGCTTGTCAGTAAACTGGCATCTAGAGCTTGGTCCCCGGCCAGATGCAGGACAAACATCTGGGCCCACACATTCTGCTCCCTAAGAAGTCTGCTTGCTTTCTTCTCTTTGGGAGTTGCTGGGTTATCTCGGGTCGCCATGCTAATGCTTGTAGATTAGGACACACAGAGTGGCACATTTTAGCATAGGAGCAGCTGACAGAGGCAATGCTGCTGGGAAACGGTGCTAGCATTTCTAACTATGTATGTGCTTTATCCAGGCTGCAGTTCAGGCAAATTCTTACCTCAGTGTTATTTGCCATATTTTCTTGGCTAGTTTTAGCAGATATACCATGCTAGATAGTGTATCATTTCAGATAATTTTTTACAACCGAAATTGTTACAATGTAATTGTCGATCTTAACGTCTCAACTTAGAAGGGGACATAGCCTGCTCCTGTGGGGTTTCACCTTTCAGGCAAATCATGGTGGGATTGATTTCAGGGGCGTGACAGGTACCAGGATTGCTGTCAGCTAAACTTGCATTTTCACCCTCAGTTTTTGTTTTATTCTGATAGGGAGACTTGGCTGATTCTTTTTTCATTGTAGAATCTGGAGAAGTGAAAATTACCATGAAAAGGAAGGTAAGTCCTAAAAATCCATGAAATATTAGCAAGAAACATAATAGATTTTCCTTCTGATGTTTAGACTAAGGTTAACTTTTATTTTTCTTAAACTGAGTCAAAGTTATCACTTTCCATCACCTTGTCAGGGTAAGTCAGAGGCGGAGGAGAACGGTGCAGTAGAAATCGCTCGGTGCTCTCGGGGACAGTACTTTGGAGAACTTGCTCTGGTAACTAACAAGCCCCGAGCTGCTTCCGCACACGCCATCGGGACCGTCAAATGTTTAGGTAGGATTCATGCAGCCCTGGGCATGCTTGCCCTGGTTGAAATCGTTCTGTCTGCATTGTACGTATTCATGTTGTATGGATTATCTTACTGGGTTCGCAAGTTTTATGGTCCCCACAAAATACAACAAGGTTAGGATTCATTGCATTATAAAGTCAATTTGTAGAAGCCGACATTTTTCCTTTAAAAATTTTCACACACTTATATATTGTGTTCTTTTTTATAGGCATGAAATAACATTTTAGTATGTCATTAAAATAAGAATCCTGAGTACCAAGTTTTATAAAGAATTTTTTAAATACACAACATACACTGTGTTCCTCAAAAAAAGAGGCTCAAACAGCATTTTTATAAGGTACACTAAGCTTTGAAGGGAAAGCTGGAATGTCTGTAGGAATACTTACTCATCTTGTACTAGGAATCAAAGGTTCAAGCTTGTCAGAGCACAATAAAATCTTGTTCAGCTGTTTATTACTTCTGTGTACCACACAGCAGCTCAGCAGAAATGCCATCTTCAGCTGGAAGACATCTATATATAGCTGAGATTTTATATATGAGTCATAACTTAGTTTAATTTTATATATGAGACATAACTTAGTTTAATAATGAAAAATATAATTCAGGAGATATCAGTATAGGTGACATTTTCTCTTTTTTTTAAAGATTTATTTTTATTATTTATTTTTATTTGTTTGTGGCTGTGTCGGGTCTTAGTTGTGGTGCATGGGTTCTTCATTGCAGCATGCGGGATCTTTCGTAGCGATGCACAGGCGTCTCTCTAGTTGTGGCGTGTGGGTTTTCTCTTCTCTGGTTGTGGCGCGTGGGTTCCAGAGCGTGTGGGCTCTGTAGTTTGCAGCACGCGGGCTCTAACTGAGGCGCGTGAGCTCAGTAGCTGTGGCGTGCAGGCTTAGTTGCCCCGTGGCATGTGGGATCTTAGGCCCCTGACCAGGGATGGAACCTGCATTCCCTGCATTGTAAGGTGGATTCTTTACCACTGAACCACCAGGGAAGTCCCTAGGTGACATTTTCTTCAAGGAAATGATTCAAAAGTAATTAGCCACTCTGTGCTCTTCATCCACAGTTCAGTAGCATAAATTTAGCTTCGATGTTCTTAAGATTTGCAAATATCCTCAGAATTCTCTTAGAGAATTGACTTTTTAAAAGGTTTTAAATAATATAATATTAATCAAGGGTTATACTTGGGTGAAAAAGAAGACAATTAGAAGCTGACAGGTAATTTCCCTGAGTAGAGGTGTTAGACAGTAGGAGTACAGGCGATGTGAGTGAAATCCCGTTAATTTTTTTCTATAATAAATTATTATATTGACATTAAATTTGAGAAATACAGAAAAGGTAGGAAAAAGTTAAGTCACCCAATACCACCACCACCCAGCAATTTCCACATCCTATTGTAATTCCTTCTCATCTTTTTTATTTGTATGGGTTTTCTTTAAAGTTTTGTAAACTGCTTTTTTCATCCGTTATAGCTTAGGCATTTTCTCATATTTATTACATCAGACTGTAACATTAGGTAAATATACACATTATGAATTATTTAATCATTCCCCACTGTTGAATAATTTGGGGAGTTTTGGCTCCATTTTTGGGGGTCAGGGAGAGCTTTTTTGTGGGGGTGTATGCAGAGACTACTCTTCCACATATAGGACTTTTCCTGAGAAATGCTTTTTGGAAGTGGGTTTTCTTTTTATGGTTTTTGATATATATTGCCAGATCACTTTTATTTGTACTTATTTACATGTACCAGCAGTGCAAGAATGTCTGTTCACTCTATTGTCAACATTGCCTTTTTAACTTCTGCAAATTTGAGAGGCAAAAAAAAAATATTTTAATTTGTATTTGTATGATAGTATGACCATATTTTCATGTGTATATTATAAATTCAGTTTTAGAAAATGCTCGAGATAGGCAAGCTAAGCGACATAGAGCAAATACTTACACAGTGGATAAAATCATTATTTTGGCTGCCGTTTTGAATTGACCATAGTGTAAAAGAATAAAAATCATAAAAGGTAACATTTGGATTCTTCACAACATAGCATCATAAACCCTGAGAAGGGAAAACAAGATAGAAAGCACTCCCTTGCCGCCCTTGAGTTCATATTACTAAGGTGGTGACATCAAAACTAATTTATTTTTAAAATTCCAAGGTCTTGACATAACAGTCCCTCATTCTTTTAACCTGGATCAGGAACCTCCAATAGGACATCATATTGCCAAGGGACACTGGCTGCTTCCTTTCTGAAGTGGAATGTTTTTATCTTTATGCCTTTTTCTTGTATCTGATACTTATCTAAAAATGCCATTGCGTCATTGACATATGCGGAATAGATACCATAAATGTCTTAGAAATTCTGCAGATTTGCAAAGAATGTTATTTTTCTTTTATTCTCCCCTCTTCTTAGCCATGGATGTGCAAGCATTTGAAAGGCTTTTGGGACCTTGCATGGAAATTATGAAAAGGAACATCGCTACCTATGAAGAACAGTTAGTTGCCCTGTTTGGAACAAACATGGATATTGTTGAACCCACTGCATGAAGCAAAGTATGGAACAAGAAGACCTATAGTGACAAAATTACACAGTAGTGGTTAGTCCACTGAGAATGTGTTTGTGTAGATGCCAAGCATTTTCTGTGATTTCAGGTTTTTTCCTTTTTTTACATTTACAGTGTATCAGTAAACAGAGTAGTGATTTAATAGTCAATAGGCTTTAACATCACTTTCTAAAAGAGTAGATCAAAAAAATATCGACATACTGATAAAATGAGTTTCTACTCCACAAAATTATGATTTGACTGAAAGGTTTATTCAGATGATTATAATATACTGAAAGTATCTGTGTTTAAGAAGATAATTAAAGATGTTGTCATAGGCAATGTGTGTTCATTTTGACTCACTCAGATTGATATATTATGACTACGCCCGTGTAAGAGGGAACTTGGCAGTGAATCATGCTATACAGCGTGGCATCACATCCTTTTTACAACTCACTATATATAGTACGTACAACTTAGTAATGTTTGTTTTCGAGTTTTTCTGGCTTGGTAAGTTATGTACTGGCCTTGGCCTATTGGTGAAATGGTATAAAACATCATATGCAATTTTACAACCTTTTCTATTTTTGCAATAAAGTACCTTTTGACTTCTTTGGCATAATGTCAGTAACCTACATATTCCAGTGGTTTTAAGGACAGGCAGTTTAGTCATTACAATAATAGGGAAGACTCTTTTTAGGTGAAAGGTCATTATTTTCCTCATAAAGCATCTATCTATGCTTCCTTTTTCCATTTTGCAGTTCTCTGTATTTGTTATCTTTAAAAATTTGAGTTTGACATTTAATGTCACAAATATTTTAAAATGCTCTTTAAACTTATTTGTTGTCTTCTGAAAGCCTAAGATCTTATTATATATGCTAAAAAAAAGTCTCCGATACCAAAAATATTTGGGGTCCTTATCAACATGCCCTTAGGATATCTCTTTGTTCTTCACTAGATGTACATAATACAATCCTTTGCAGACATCTGCTCCCAGGGGTTTCCTCCAAGGTGGGAGAAATAAATTTTTGTAAGTAAAACATATATAAAGATAAAAGGAATTTCTGTCCATTCCAAATATACCATTAGGCCTTGCCACTTGCTTTAATGTAGACTCTCAAAAGTGCAGAATGAACTCAACTGAATAGATTTTTGTTGACAATTGACATGCTTATTATTCTGCTACATAAAATGAATTTAATTATGTTCAACCAAAGGAATATATTCTTACATGATTTCTAGGCATGACCCCGACCGACGTCTAGAGAGGACATCTGCTCCCAGGGGTTTCCTCCAAGGTGGGAGAAATAAATTTTTGTAAGTAAAACATATATAAAGATAAAAGGAATTTCTGTCCATTCCAAATATACCATTAGGCCTTGCCACTTGCTTTAATGTAGACTCTCAAAAGTGCAGAATGAACTCAACTGAATAGATTTTTGTTGACAATTGACATGCTTATTATTCTGCTACATAAAATGAATTTAATTATGTTCAACCAAAGGAATATATTCTTACATGATTTCTAGGCCTACATGACCCCGACGTCTAGAGAGATTAATTCTAACCAGTTGTTCCCTTTTAAATGAGCAATTTCATTTTGGGACACATGTTTCAAAGAAATATATACATGGGTAAAAAGATTCTGTGGCTAGTGTGGTCTTACTAGAGAATCTTTATGGTCTTGCTTGTATGATGAAAACGTGGTTAAAATATGTTAATCGGATAATGTATATATAAGAAGTATGTAAAGTATACCTTCAGCCACAATTTAGAACAGTTTTAACAATTTTGCAAACTTTCCCGCAGGAAGAGAGCTTACTACATGAAGAGGTCTTGTTTTCTATTTCAGATTTTAAAAGCCATGTCTGCTAAACAAAAAACACAAAGAACCCCAAATTCCTCGTTCATCATTCTGTATTCTCAACTTTATTCAGTTTTTCAAGTTACCTGTTTTGTTGCATAAGCTGATTGTTAACTACAAATGCCTGTTTTAATAAAGAACTCTGACCAAGGCTGTAAATGCCAGTTACATTATTTTCAGTATTGTTGGTTATATTTAAAATTTCCTTATAATAAAGCACACTTTTATAATAAAGTGTTTTCAATGAGTTTTTTTTTTTTTTTTTTCCCGCTTGTTTCTTTAATGTGACCTCCATAGTGCACATTGTACTATGTGAAAAGCATGACAGAGATACGGCATATGTGAAAGGTAAGCCCTGGGCATCATGCAGCAAGGAAGTATGGTTCTGTAGGGCAATAGGTTTTAAAAAATCTTAACTATTGGTCATATGTGATTTAAATAGTTGTGGTATGTTACAGACTAATTCGGCCATTTAGAATAACCAAGTAAATCTAGCACACTAGGGAATTTATGTGTTAAAGTAATTAAAACACCACAAGTTTGAGTTGTGGATGCTATTATTTAATCACAGATCAAGAGTCCTTACTATTTGGAAATTCTCTGTTGATGTTTCATTCAGGGATGCATTATGTCGCTAAGAATTCTGGGAGGACACTCTTTTACCACAAAGGTGCTTCCCTTTATGTAGAGAGAGAGAGTGCGCGTGCGTGTGCGCATGTCCTGCCTGTCGATATGAACTGGGGCTCGGTGCGTATACTTTATTTTTAAATTTTTTTAACATCTTTATTGGAGTATAATTGCTTTACAATGGTGTGCTAGTTTCTGCTTTGTAACAAAGTGAATCAGTTATGCATATACATATGTCCCCATATCTCTTCCCTCTTGCATCTCCCTCCCACCCTCCCTATCCCACCCCTCAAGGTGGTCACAAAGCACCGAGCTGATCTCCCTGTGCTATGCGGCTGCTTCCCACTAGCTAGCTATTTGACATTTGGTAGTATATATGTCTTGGTGCATATACTTTAGCATAAATACTACTTGTGACGCATGCTGTGTGAATGTGCTTGGTTCATTCTTTAAACCCTGGCTAGCAGACTATTTAAAATGCTGCAAGTGAAACATAGGGCATGAAGCAAGGAATTTTGGATTTTACTGAAATATATAGGATTAAGTGCTAAGTCCTTTTCCTTTCTAAAGCATCTTTAAAATATGGATATAATTTTTCCTAATTTTTTTCAAGAAATATTTGTAACAAGGACTAGATGGCCTTTGGCATTCTTAAAGAATATGAATAATGTATAAGCCTAGAGTGGGAAGTAATACATCTGGATAAGCTGTATTATCGAGCTTAAACAACTGAAAAAGGGATTCTCATATCTAAATAAAATGTTAATGCCTGAGAGAAATAGAATTATTAATACATAAGGGAGAAACAGGATTATTAATATATAAGGGAAAAACAGAATGATAAGGAATGCTGCCTTCTAAAATAAAAGTGTGAGGTACAGCCTCATGTTGAATATCAGAAAGAATTTTCATGAGAAGAAATTGGAGGAAAAAAAGAGAAAGAAGGAAATTGGAGAAAGAGTTGAGACAACCTTACCTCTTCCACGATACTTTTCAAGGCAGCCAAACTGGTTGAGCAACTGAAACTATATAGTTGTTAGTCTTTACGGGTATTTAAAAGAAAAACACCTTGAAAATAAAATGAATAATGGAAATGTTAACAATAAGGTAAACCAGGTGTTTGTGGAGGACTTGTGTGCCCAGCAATAATTATGAGAGATTAACAATCCCATTTATATAAGTGAGAAAAATCAATGATTCCATCAAAATCATTTATTTTGTGCATCCATGGCGAACTCATGGGCAATCGAGATCCCTTGCTTCCTCCTGCAATTCTTGGTCTGTCACTTCAACAGAAGAAAAAAACCCACACAGCCTAAAAGTTGTGAGATATTAATATATTTATTTGGGGACCTTACTGAGGGCTACAGCCCAGGAAACACCCTCTCAGCTCTGAGGGACTATTCCAAAGAGGTAAGGGAGGGGCCAGGATATATAGGAGTTTTTGCTGAAAAAACAAAAATGTAGTCAGACATCAAAAGATTACTGCTCATCACACACACAAAAAGATCTCAAGTTAATGATTTTAGTGCTTTTCTATGTATGGGGAGATGCAAGAGTCTGGGCTCATTGAAATTATTCCTCTGATACATATCTTAACTATCTAGGGCCTGTATCCTGTTTTTCTCCATCCTGAATTCCCCTCAGGGCGCACCGGTATGGGTGGCACCATGGCTGCTGGCTTGAGGGCAGGCAACATTCTTTGTTTACTGAAATGGTAGGTAATATTTTTTTGTCCACATTCATATTCTCTTAATGATGATATTATTGAGCCTAGTATATAGAGAAATGTGTATAAAGTTTCCAAGGGAAACTATTTGACCAACAGATCTGGGTCTTCCTGTCCCTTTTTTATGCTCTAAGTTTGTAAATTTAAAGTTGCCTAGGAAATCCTGAAGAAGCATGTAACATTTATATAAGGGAAGATGTGATGGTGGATGATACGGAGGTAATTGTCTCCACCTTAAAAATGAAAGGCCACCTCTTAGGTGTTGTTCCCAGATTCTGATTTAACCACAGCTGGGTCTTGCCGTTTTACAAAAAGATTAAAACGCCACTGCAAAATGTAATACGTGAAATGTTCTGTTAGTACCAATTATAACTGAGTCATAAAAGTAGATGCTTTGGGCTTCCCTGGTGGCGCGGTGGTTGAGAGTCCGCCTGCCGATGCAGGGGAACCGGGTTCTTGCCCCGGTCC
>NC_041218.1:92859481-92951538 GCF_002837175.3 Physeter macrocephalus
GGCTGGGCCCGTGAGCCATGGCCGCTGAGCCTGCGCGTCCGGAGCCTGTGCTCCGCAACGGGAGAGGCCACAGCAGCGAGAGGCCCGCGTACCACAAAAAAAAAAAAAAAAAAAAAAAAAAAAAAAAAAGTAGATGCATTTATTACTCTAAATTGTGAAACGAGCAGGACCTGTGGGGTACACAACAAAAGCCTTTCGTGTCCCGTTTCTTGTTTGTAGGAAAAGGCTTCAGCCTCCTAGACTTTCCCTGAGTTCCAGAGGGCAGATTCAATGTTACTAATTAGGGAAGTGAGGGAATGGGAAGAAAGAAAAAGCAGTAAAGAAACAACAGTGCAGAGAAGGGGCGGGGTCGTGGTTCCTCTTGAAGAGATACACATAACAATCTGGTACATCTCTGAGTTCTTCTACAGGCACTAAGGTCCCCAAGCAGGTGGAGGATGGTAACTTCAGGCTGAGCTCAAGAATCCTGAAGCCCCGCCCTATTACCTCACCAGCAACCAATCAGAAGACAGTCACACCCTGTGCCCTCACCTCAAATTTTGCCTTTAAAAACTCTTCCCTGAAACCCAGCAGGGAGCTTGGGTTTTTTGCTTTTTTTTTTTTTTTTAACACGAGCCCCCCATTCTCTTTGCTTGGCCTGCAGTAAACCTTTTTCTGCTCCAAACTCCGAAATGTTTGGCCTCAATGTGCATCAGGCACTTGGCTTTGGTCACAATTGGAAAAACAAAATGGCTTTTTTTCCTAGGTGCAAGCAGAAGGTTAAAAGTGAGCTGGAAATGGTCTCTGAAAGGACAAAAGCAGGCTTGACTCTTGACTGTAAGAACCCAGAAGTGAAACCCTCTGTGTTTTCTATTTCACATAAAAAAAAAACTTACAAAGTAGAACCCTTGAGTGAGTTTATGAGCAGTAAATATGCCCAGGCAAAATCTTGGATAGAGTTGCTTCTAACTGCTGATTTTCCACCTCTGCCCTAAAACCTACCACAGTCCCTGCTGAGGAACAAGAGAGTGAGCCGTGTATCACTAGAACTGCACTGCATCTTTTAGGCCGAAAGCTGACATTTAATACAAGTGGAACTCTCTTTACAAAATGACTGTATTCTTGAAATGTATATGAATGACATTTTTTAAAGCCAAATAATATCTTAATTATCTTAGGAGAGGTGTTCCCTGTAAAGACATCTTTGGCAAATCTTTTAATTGCCCTTTAAAACTGAACTGAAATATCTTCCATATTTTTATTACTATAGCACACATTTTGATATGCTATGTAACTTGAAGGAGTCGGCGTGTATTGAGACAAATACTGTCTGCCTTTGTGTGACTGGCACTGTGAGGGAATCAAAATGAATTATAAGATAGTGCTTATACGAATAAGAAGATGAGATCTGTTCTCAAAAAATAGTGATGAATCTACACAGCAAGTGACACATAAAGCACATGGAAGCTTTTTAACGGGGTCAACATTCAAAACAACATATAACCTACAGCATAACAAATGATACACTATAAACTAATAAGAAAATTCATGCTGCTTATTTTCTCCTTTTATTCACCTGTTCAGTAGGTACCTCTTTATGCCTGGACAAAACGATGCATACGATATGGACCAGACAGAAAGATGCATAAGAAATATGGAAGGAAGAAATAATGTGAATTTGGGGGGAGCTAAATGTAAGCAAAAATATTAAGTGTAGCACATTTAAATACATATTACTCCTATGATCTTAATTGCTTTTTATCAGAGTTGTCTCTAAAATGAGCTACACCTTACTGGCAACTAAAAGAAAATATCAATACATAGAGAAAGGCCTAGGATACCAAACAGACATAAAAGAAGATGTGTGGAAGTTTGTGTGAAACAGTTCAGATACAGGAATTACCTATTCTAAAAAATTTGCAATGAAAGACCTGAGAACTGTCCTTTGAGCAGATGAAAACCGTTATATTTCTGCTTCTTGATTTTATAAAGTGGAAGTGGGATGAAATAGAATTGTTGCAGGACTTCCCTGGCGGTCCAGTGGTTAAGACTTCGCCTTCCAGTGCAGAGAGTGCGGGTTCAATCCCTGGTTGGGGAGCTAAGATCCCACATACCTCTTGGCCAATAAACCAAAACATTAAAAAAAAATTGTAACAAATTCAATGAAGACTTTAAAAATGGTCCACATCAAAAAAAAATTTTTTAGGGCTTCCCTGGTGGCGCAGTGGTTGCGCGTCCGCCTGCCAATGCAGGGGAACCGGGTTCGCGCCCCGGTCCGGGAGGATCCCACATGCGGCGGAGCGGCTGGGCCCGTGAGCCATGGCCGCTGAGCCTGCGCGTCCGGAGCCTGTGCTCCGCAACGGGAGAGGCCGCAGCAGAGGGAGGCCCGCATACTACAAAAAAAAAAAAAAAAAAAAAATGAAAATAAAAAAAAAGTTTTTAATAGAATTGTTGCCTTCTCTAATACATTTTCAGTAATACTAAATTGCACAACTTACAAAAACTTTTTGAGGGCTGAGGACACCCACGTTTACTTCTCTAGACTTGGCTGTCCTAAACGCCAGACAAATATGTTCAGCTGCTTACAGGAACTGTGTACACAAATTTCCTGCCTGCACAGCAAGCTCATCATCTCAACTTGAACCCATCCTTTCCCCTTCTCCCAGTTCCCATGTCTGTTCTTTCCAACATTCCCTAACTCTGTCAATAGCATTGACAATAGCACTGACACACCACAGATATCCCAGCCAGAAACCCTACCCATCTTAGAAACCCAACAATTCTTTTTAAATTTTTTTATTGCGGTAACATTGGTTTATACCATGTTTCATATGTACAACATATTTCTACTTCGGAATACACTACAGCGTGCTCACCACCAAAAACTTAGTTTCCATCTGTCACCATGCAGCTGATCCCCTTAACCTATTTTTCCCTCCCCCCACTGTGCCCCTTTCCCTCTAGTAACCACTACTCTCTTCTCTGTATCTGTGTGTTCCAACAATCCTTGATTCTTCCTCCTAATGGTGATTGCGTTATGTCACCCACATATCAACCACTGAAGAAAGGTCTTGCTTTATGGTCATCTGAATAAAATCTAAACTTTTAATTGCATCAAAAATTAAACACAAGAGACATATTTCTCAGTTTTGAAATGGCCCTCATCATTTAGTTCCCAGGCAATTCCTTACAATTTGAGTTTACCTGAGTACTTTGAACTAAGATAATTATAAAATTAGCTCATTTCGTAAAGTATACTAAGATATATGGAAGGATATTTGTATAAGAGTTTAAATAATCTGCCAAGAAAGATACTACCTGAAAAGTTTGGGCACTTAACTATTTTAGTCCATCTATGTGCTCCATTTTCTAATTTGAGTACTTGATTTGAATGATTTCATTACCTTTTCACATTTTGAAGAGCGATTTTTTTTTTTTTTTTTTTTTTTTTTGGGCCGCACCGAGAGGCCTGGGGAAGAGGAAAAGGCCTGGAGCGCGGGGGGCGCTGGAAAGCGCGGAGACTGAACCACTGTGCCACCAGGGAATTCCCCCAACAGCAATATTTTAAATATTTAAGCAGTGCCATGTGCTTTACCTCCTACCTTTCTTAGTCCAGCAAAGTAGTCATTGGTGTACCAAATGTGGTGGAATCCAGGGAAATATATTGTTTAATTTCACCCCTAAATAGGATTTATCTAGTTTTTTTTTTAACTAACAAACTAGAACTTGATGTTTCTTTATAAAGACAGAAGTATTTTACAAACTGCTGAAAAGACATTTGGATGTTAGTAGACAACTTCTTGACCTATCTGGGCATAGTTTATGTGTAATATGTGTGTGTGTATATGATGTCTGTCTAACCAAAAGTAGGTGCTATTTAAAGATACTGATTTTTTAATGTCAGTTTTATCATGGAAGTATCTTATGAACAGATCTTCTTTAATATATATATAAAGATTTTATATCCATTACATAAAATATAAACCTCATTTTATATTTTATTATATATAAATAATATATGTGATACATTCTTTATATCTGTTTTAGTGAAAGAGTAGAATTTACATATGTAAAGATTTCTAAGGAGATCTTACTGGTTTTGTACTTTGATCTTTGTTCTGGCTTAGGAGTCGCCTGATTTTGTTAGCCATCCAAGAATGAATGATGATGTTCCTGTTAAATATATACCTAAGGCACTAATGTAGGCATTTAGTTTCCCAGGAGAGTCAGAAGACAGGACTAATTGTCCACTTAGAGGTATATAGATTCTAACACTGATATTTAATCAGTTGTGACTGAACTATGAGAATTTTACTCTTCTATTTAATGACTTGGACAAAAACGAGAGTATGTGAAAATATTTTATATCTTTGTATCCTTATCAACTAGCACAGTGGTCAACCAATAGTAGGAACTAAATAAATATTTTTGAATGAATGGATGGAAAAACCTTTACAGGGCTATTAAAAGGTAATCATTTCTAATAATGTACAATAGCTTGATCTGTAGGTGAAGTTATTCTTCCCATCATCCCATTTAGTCCACAAATAAAAATATCTCCACTAAGTCTTTTAGTAAACGCTTTCAATTAAAAAACCTTTTAAAATAAGTTAAGGTTCAGCCAAAAGCAGATCTCATGGTTTATACAGTGAAGGGGAGAAAGGAGTGGCACCAGCTCTTGAGAGTTCATTTTTGGGGGAGGGAAAGCTTTTTAGTTTCCTAGAGGGAGATACTCATAAGTAGCTCAGATTTTAGTTTTCAGTGATCAGGTGAATTCCATGGATTTTTCTTTCTGTCAAGAAATTAAACACTGGAGTTCATATTTTCAATTTTTCAATTCTGGGGCACAATGACCCTCCACTGTTAAAAAAAAAAAAAGGAAGAAAATAAAAATACACAGAATAGCAGGGCCAAAGTCGAGTCCTGGGGTCACTCCATTAATCTCTGAATGATAGTAAATACAAATCTTGTCCTTTTTACTCAGGGAAAAATTTAGGCATTTTATTGGTCCTCTGAATTACAAAAAAATGTTTGATTACTATTTGTGAATACAGAAAGTGAATCTTTGATCACATGGTAGGGAAGACTATTCCATAAATTTCCCTTTAAGGATTCGAACAGGGAATCCCTAAGAGAATTTGGAAACTTGTTGCAATATGGGAAAGTTATTTTGGATTTCCAGATTTGTTATGTGGGTTTCAGATAGATTTAAAAATTCAGGAAATGTAGGGGGTTTAACGGAATAACCAGCTAGGATTTAAGGCTCCTTTCCAAAAGTTTGACTTCATTGATTTCTCACTAATATGTTTCCTGCTCTTAATTTTAAGCATACATATAGTGATCTAAAGATATAAAACCTAAAGCATAGCTTAAATGGTTAAACAGTAAAGGTTCAAAGGAAAAAACGTGAATAATGCCTTTGTAATGGGAATGGTAAAAACATCAATTATAGACTAAGGACTGGACAGCCTTATTTAAAGTGAAGGTAACTATAAAGCCAGAGAAGCCATCCTCCTCGGGTGAGTCAGAGCATTAGGTAACTTGAGGAACTCCTAGTGAAAACGAAGTGGGAAGACCTTCTTCTTTCATCAATGGGAAGACCTCTGGAGAGGAAAACTGGTTAACAAAAACTCACCAGAGAAATTCAGGTAACGATTCACAAATTAAATTAGTTTAAGTCACACATTATACCCCTCTGTATTACCTTAAACAACGAGCAAGCTGGTCAATATGGAAAACATCGCTTTGGCTTCCCTTAATTCCAAAGTCAATAGTAATCGCCCCTCGCCCCTCCCGCCCCGAGCTTTGTAAATTCTCCAGACCCCGAGCTTCTCTCTCACAGTTCATCCCCAAGCCTCTCGGGGCCTGGCACGTAGCCGGCATTCAAAAAAATCTCGGGTGAACTGAACAGAGTTGGCAGAGAAATCTCAAGCTGCTGTCCCGGGAAGGGCGAGGCCAGGCTCAGGATAAAAGAATGCTAAGTCTTCCCACTGGAGCCCAGCACCACCTTTATTATCCTCACTATGCCTGGGGCCGTGATTTGTGGGTGACTGGGTCCCCCAAGAGGCAGCGCTGCTTCCGCTTGTGCAGTCATCTCCTTCCCCTCGCACTAAAACAATACCTTGGCCTCCTGCCAAACTTCGAGCAGCGAGCGACTCTGGCTGTTTATGGCCCGGAATGGGTGCTGCGAGAGGTTTGGGGCGGCTCTCAAGTGCTGGCAGAGGAAGAGAAGAGGCCAAAGCTCTAAAACACTCACTTCCTCCGCCCCCTCCCTTTTGTCCCAGACACCAAAACAAACGAGCTGATACACGTGTCCCTATGACTCTTGTTTACTATCAAGCCTGCACTGTGCACGCGCTTCTGGGATATGTAGTCCAACCGGTTCCTCCGACGTGCAGTTCCCAAGAGGAACGCAGCTAGGCCGAGACTACGAACCCACAATCCATTTCGCGGGCAAAGTTTGGCTCGGGTCCCGGCAGTCTCGGCAGCAATCCAATCCGAAGCTCTCACCCTAGTGATTGACAGGCCATCTTCTCCACTAAACACAACACAAAAGTCAATACAAGCCCGCCCCCCGAGACGGACTACGGTATCACCCAATGGGAAAGGGAAAGGATCGAATGGCAGTTCCACAGACCAATAAGAGGGCGAAGGAGTTGGGAGGAGGCTCAACCTCCGGGGGTTTGAGGGGAGGGGGAAGACGAAGCTTGAAAGACTTGGTAATGGCGACGGGTTTGGTAAGTAGGAAAGTTTCGGTTGAGGACTAAGAGTGGCGGCGGGAGCATTAACGTGCGCCGGGGAAGCCGACGTCAGTCGGAGAGGGGTACACGAGTTGCTGGTGGTGTTGTCGCGGCCAGGGCGGCCCGCGCCGGGGCTGCCCGCACTCCGTGGCGGGTTTGTTGTCTTTCTGTTCGGGAAGGGGTGGGGGTGGGGAAGGGAGGGGCAGGATCCCGAGGGTATCGGGCGGCTGGGCGAACTCTGGTCGGCGCTCCTCTTCCTCACGGCGGGGGCAGTTAACCGTCCGATATCTGCCCGAGGCGAACCCACCGGACCGGCGTTTCCCGCAAGCTCACCTGGGCTTCGCGGCGGCGCGGGCCGTGGGGGTCTCGGGGCGGGGGCTGGGAGGCGTAGGCGAGGACGGCGCTCCGGGCCGGGTGGCGCGGTGGGTGGCCGAGCCGGGTGCGGAGATGGGGCGGGCCTGGGCGGGGGAAGGGGGCCGACGCGGCGCCGGGGCTGCCTCGGAAAGTTTGACTTCAACTCCTCGCGAGTGGGCGGAGGGTCGGAGGTTGGTCCGGGGTGGGCGGCCGGCCGCGGGTGGGGGACTGCAGTGAGGCGCCGCCTCTTTAGGGGCCGAGAGGGGCTCGGGCCGAGCTGGGAAGCTCGCGGAGCCGCTGGGCCCTGGGGCTCATTGTTACGCAGTTCGAATGAATGGGCTCCTTGGCGCCTGCGCGGTGGGGCTGAGCTGAGGGGAAAAACAAGCCTGGAGTCCAGGCTGCGGTCACATGATGGGGGGAGGGGAACGGAACGCGATGAATGGCGAAAGAGGGTGGGGGATGGACTTGGCGTGAACCAGGAGGCACTGCCTCTGTGTGACCGAGAGCGAGGCTTGGCAGGCGATTCCAGTCTCCGCCTTCCAACCTATACTGCTGCCCCAGGCAGAGTAAAACAAAACAAAAAATCCAGGCGAAATCGACAGTCGGGGCCCGGTTTTTGTAGCTTCTTCTAACGCTACACGCTGTCTAGGGGATTTCACTCTCCGCGGTGCGTTCTACACCATCTAGAGTTCATTCTTTAGGAGTTTTCAGCAAGAATCTTTTGTAAAAGGAGCTCTGGCTGCAGGGAGATACTCAAAGACGCTTAGCTCTAGGAGCCAGTGATGCTAAGAAGGGAGGAGGGTAAAAGGGAGTTGTGTATATACTAGAAAGTGTTGGAGTCCTACCAACAATTTCGACCAAGTGCTTTAGTTTTATTTCCCTCTAACTAGCAATATCAGGTGATTCCCAACAGTGGTTTTGAAATTAGTTACCTTTTGAGAATTAAAATAATTTTAACATTTGTAAATACTTTTCTATTGTTTAACTACCGATGATGATCTACATTTGTGATGTACTTCTAGTTCTTTCCGTCTTTGCTTTTTGTTATTGTTTTCGATATTTTCTGCTTTAGCTTGCTAACGAGAGTGTTAGGGTCAACTGTTGAGTTTCCATGATTAAACTACTTAGTTCTTGCTGAGCAGGTAATTGTTGACAAAGTTTTAAGGAAATTTGAATTATATTCAAAAGAATTAAATACATTCATTAAGTTTTTGAGCCACTTTATACTTTTGAGGAAGCCATTTAGCCACTTTACAGCAAAGTACTTTAAAACAATAGTTTTTGTTCTAACTTGACTAATATATTATTTATAGAACGAAATTTTGATTTCACTTTCTAGTTTCCATTTTATTTAGTTTCATAAGCCCCATTACCTTTTTCAGCCTGGAAAACTCTTCCCCCTTGTTCACTTTTCAAACTTCTGCTGCATATGTTATTTTAAAAGTTACCTTCTCCCGGGATTTCCCAAGATTTCCCATGTTTCACAGTGTTTGCTTCTCAGACTTCAAACATGGTACTGTCGCTTTAAGAGTTGTCTCCTCCACTGTATTTTAATTTCTTTGGACGTTTTCTTCACTATCCAAATGCTCCGTGATGAAGGCAAACGGGCTTTATGAATGAATAAACTGCTAGACCTTGAAGGCCCTTGAGGGAGAATTGCTAGCTGGTCTGCTGTATTTGTTTGAAATGAAAATATTAGTACTTTTTTTGCCATAAATTATGATAAGTTAGTACCATGTTAATGAGACAATACCAGGTAGTTTACATGTATTATCTTTTGAGTAAGTATGAAGGCGAACATTTATCTAGAAAGAGAAAATAAATCACAACAAATCAATTTTTTTAAGCTGACAAATACCTTTGTATATCACAAAATTCAGGAAAAATGATATACTTTATTAACAATGATATTCTTGTATATTCTTGTTTATGCCTGACCCATCAATAATAGTCCTATACCTTCATATTTAGATCTGCATTTACTTTGGTATTTCATATCATAGCTTACACTGTCATTTTCTATAGACAAAATAGAAAAATAATTTTTTTCTGTAATATAGTTGATTGAATTTTTAGAAGTTATTGGTAGTGTTTTAGAAAAGCTTTTTCCACAAGTTGTTATACGTAATGTGAAATTTTTTACGGTTACAATCAAGTTTGGGAAAATAAATTTCTTTCATATATGAATTCTTTCATAAATGATTTCAAGGTTTTTTCATACAATGATTCATCTTAAGTACTATGTAAATTGACAGTACTCTTTTTAACAGGTTTGTGAATAGCTTGTAGTAGTGTATTAGGGGTTTTCTGTTATCTTCATCAATTTCAGTATTTTGTGTCAAGTCAGCACAAAATTAATAAGAGCTTATATAGATGTATTTGGCACTGGGCGACTGATAGTTACGAGAATGCTTTGGAACCAGGTAAGGGTGTATGATGTTGTGTTTTATATACTTCCAATAAGTATAAAAGGTAGACAGGCGCTGGTCCCATTTAGAAAGAAGAAAACTGAGGCATAGAAGTTAAACTGTTCAGAGTCATATAGATGGTAAGTGATATTCTACAGTAATATATTTTATGGAAAGAATACCACCCACTGTTGGGGTGTGGATTTTTTTTTTTTTTTTAACCTCAGCACTGTGGCAAACTAGAGTTGTAGAAACATTTCTCTGAAATCTTTTGTTTGAAGTTTTATTGAGAATATTCTAAAAGAACTATATTAAGGCTTCATCTGCTTTTGGTGTAGAAAGTTATGTTTAATATAGTTTGTTATGGAGGCTTATTTTAGCTTGGAATTATGTAATCCATTTTAAATGCCACTTCAATTCCTCATGTTAGAGTTATAAAGTAATTGCAGGGCTTCCCTGGTGGCGCAGTGGTTGAGAGTCCGCCTGCCGATGCAGGGGACACGGGTTCGTGCCCCGGTCCGGGAGGATCCCACATGCTGCGGAGCGGCTGGGCCCGTGAGCCATGGCCGCTGAGCCTGCGCGTCCGGAGCCTGCGCTCCGCAATGGGAGAGGCCACAGCAGTGAGAGGCCCGCATACCGGGGAAAAAAAAAAAAAAAAAAAAAAAAGTAATTGCAAATTACTGTCTCTTCACCTTCTCCCCGCACAGTTTGAGCTTGATATAGAAGTTCTTCAGGATTAGGGGAAGGCATGTAGAAGATCCTTTCCTTGATGTCCATAATGAGGATGGAAAGATGAGGAGTCAGGGAAGAACTGGCACTTGAACGTAGTTGTAATTAAATGTCTAACTTATGTTGGTCTATCCCATTTGTCCTTTTTCTCAGTTTTTTTTTTTTTTTTGAAGAGAAAATGGTCCCATTCAGTCATTAGAGCCCTGTTTTTCTCATCCAGAATATTATTATTATAGATATTTATTTTCTTGGCTGTGCTGCAAGGCATGCGGGATCTTAGTTCCCTCACCCAGGGATCAAACCCGTGCCCCCGTGCCCCCCTGCAGTGGGAGCGCAGAATCTTAACCACTGGACCGCCAGGGAAGTCCCTCCTCATCCAGGGTAATACTTTGTTCAGAGCTGTTTTGAAGTTTATACAAAATTAGATGAAGTATGTGGTGGAAATGCTTGGCACATAGTAGATAGGCATTTAGTAAAATCTAATTTCCTTCTTTTTCATTCAGTGAGACTTAGCTATTTTTAGGCATCTCTTCCTCTCCTCTTCCTAAGATTTTGTGGATATTTACTTCTGAAAGTTTGCAAAACAAATGAAGTAGGGCCTTCTCATCCCCACCCAATAAAATAAAAATTTGTCATATTGAACATGACATTTCAAAGTACAACTGCTGGAGAATTTTACTCTTCCTTTTTGAGAATTCACAGATCTAGTGAAGAGTTGACGTGTACAGAGTTAACTAAAACACAAGATGAGCTGTGTCCAATCCAGTAATACCAAAGTGGTATACAAAATCATGAATGAACAATAGCGTTAGCTCTACCAGGAGAAATTTCAAAGAGGAGCTTGTTTATCATAATGAATATCTAACTGGTGTATGTGGGGAGTTATTTTTGAGTACGGACTCTTCTGGTGTTCCTTTACGGTATCAGAGGCCTTGTTTCTCCCAAACACTATAGTTTGACAGACAACTGAGAGACAAAAAACTTAACGTTTGTGTATGGGCTTGAATTTTGGTTTCATGTGTTTTATTTAATTCTCACAATAGCCCTGTGAGATAAGTAGAGGTACCTTGAGATTAAGTGACCTACCCCACGTTACCTGGCTAGCAGGTGAATTTCACGTCTGTTGACTTGAAGTCTAGGCTCCTGTTTACTGTACAGGAGGTTTACAGAAGGAAAACCTCCTCTATCTCAAGACCAAACTTTTGATAGTCTTGAGCAATGAGAGGTGAAAACACATAGAACTCAAGTTCAACAAATATTTATTTGGTCCCTTTTGTTATTTGCTTTGAAACTAAAATTTTTTTTCCAACTTCATTTAAAGAGTATTGTGATGGGATGTTGGTAGATTACTAAGACAGAGTACTGAAGAAATGCCAGAAGTTGCAAGGAGATTTGAGTGCAGAGTGAATGGTGACTGGGCACCCGGGACCTGCTGATGGGGAGAGCAAACCTAGCTGGGAAGAATGAGAAACCCAAAGGGCTCTGCAGAGGGAGGGGGAGGGCACCACAAACTAGCTGCAGCTCTGCCTCCTACCTGTAGGGAGAGCTCTGAGGAGAGGTATAGATGTATAGCGCAACTCTGAATTTCATAATAAAGGGGGAAAGTGAGACATTTTTCAAGTTTAAGATTGCAACTTGGGCTGACTTATGCCGATCACATCTGTATATGAGGCATGTACAGATGTTCATATGGAGTTTGAGTCATTAAGTCAGGATAAATTGTGTTCTCTGTACTTAAGTGTTGGAAAGTTTTCTGTGGAAAGGGTTAAAATCTGCTATCTAAACTTAATATTTGCTGTTCCAAGAACTTACACAGAATAACTAGTTCCTCTCGTGTTTGGGGCATTACTAAACAAGAAGTCTGCACTGATACTACCAATTACCGTTTCTTTCATGAGGACTTTCTGGCCACACTGCAGGGCATGCGGGATCTTCCTGTTGAACCCAGGCCCCCTGCAGTGGAAGCTCAGAGTCTTAACCACTGGACCGCCAGGGAAGTCCCTCATGAGAACTCTCAAAGGAGGCTGGGAGCGAGTGGCATAGACAGAAATTGGGAATGAGAATATACTCTACTCTTAATGCACTCTCCCTTAAATATTTGTTATAGACGTTCTTGCATACTCATATCGTGTTTCAGTATGGTTTTTTAAATAGACTCAAAAAAATGTTTAAAGTGTGGTTCTGATCATGTTAGACCTCTGTTCAAAAGTGTGCAGTGGTTCCCATTGTCTGCTAGTTGCTAATAATAATACTGGCCAGTCTACATTGAGAGTTTGCTCTGTTAGGCACTATTGTAAGCTTTTGACATTTATGAGTTCACTGAGTTTTTACAACAACCTATACAGATGCTTTTATTATTTACATTTTACAAACAAGTCATAAAGATTTTAAATAAACTGTCCAGGGTACATAGCTGGCAAGTAGCAAATATAATATAAACTCAGTAGTCTAATTTTCAAAGTCCTTATCCTTGTCTACAAAAAACAAACCAACTAACCAGTTTTCCTAAATTAGAATTGAAGATTCGGATCCCAGTCTACCTTTCCAGCCTTAGTATTGATGGATGACCAGGAGACACACAGGCCATTCTGCCTTCTGGCTTCTGTGTTCTTCTGATTTCATCCAGTACTTTGCTAACTGTGTGAGTTTGCTCTTGTGAGTTTCTCTCATTGGGAGCCTCCCATCCTTCCTTTTTACCCATTCATAGCCAAGCCCTGGCTCTGTAGAACTATGGTCATTTGCTTATATCTTTCCACTAAAGTGAAGATTCCTTGAGATTCATGATCAACTGTTCATCAATGCACCTAGTATAGTGCCTTGTACATAATATGTATTAAATAAATGAATATATATACACACACATATATTTAGATAAAAAGGAATGTGGCAAAAAGGAATGTGGCAGTCATTTTTAGCCTGCTGGTTCTCACAACACACCTGGTGTTCTTTTGAAAGAAAACAAGTAAAAACCAGTGCACCAGGGTTGTACCCCAGACCAAATAAACCACATGCTTCGGAAGGAAGGTGGGTCCTGGGCATCATTGGTTTGAAGCGGACATGGTTCTGTGTGCCACCAGGGTTGAGAATCTCAGATCAAGCTAAGTTTGTTTGGCTTTTGCAACGAGAAGGTGGAGGCTCAGAATAAGGATTTGGCTACTTAATGCTTGAGAAGTCGATTTGTGTTACCACATCTCTTGTAGCCACCACTTTTTGGAAATTATTTGTTATACCCTAGCAGATTTGCTGTAACTGTATCATAAGACTGTGATTAATCCCTACATAAAAGCTTGTACCTACTGGAAAAGTGTTCATTTGTTGGGAATGCGTCAAACATCTTTTAGATAAACTGAATTTGCTTAAAGTAGTAGTATGATCTGTGACTTTTTATTGAGATGTGTTGGATAACTTGTCAGATTTCCCAGGGAGAAAATTACCGAAGCTGAATAGCTAGTTGTCTGGTCTCCTGTTGTTAACTGTTTTCAATAACTGTCCTGTTTAGACCATAAAGTGCCCATAGTATGCATAATATTGCCCTATGTCAGTCTAGGGATAAAAAAATTTTTTTATGTCATTTTACATTTTTTTTTTACTCGTTTCATTTCATCCTCACAACTGCTCTAGGAAGAAAAGAGCAGGAGTCATTAGCCCTGTTTTCAGATGGAGTTATTGAAGCTCAGTCACTTTAGGTCATAGATTTAGTAAGTGATTAAGCTGGTATCAAACCTGTTTCCTTCCACCTACCCCAGTGCCCTTTTCACTACTCCATACTACATCTCACAGTCGGTATTGTGTAAGGCTCTAAGTGCCCAAGAAATGGGTAATATTTGAGGAATACAGGCAGAAAGCATCTGAAATAAAATATTAGAAATAAAGTAAGGCAGTGGTCAGTTTGACTGCATGTGTCAAAAGCCTTAATAAGATGTTTAATTGCCATCCAACTACTAATCTGTCTCTGGGAATCTAAAGAAATAACCAGATATAAGCAAATACTTAAAAAAAAAGAATGTAAATTCACTGTTATTTAGAAGATTGGAAAAACTGGGAACATGTTTAGCAATAGGAGGGATAAATAAATTTTGGTACATCCTGATGATGTATATTATTTAACTATTTAAAATAGATCTTTGAAAAAATTAATGACATAGGAAAATGCTTATGAACTTTATGTTAAGGAAAAGGTTTCAACTATTAATATATATAATATGAAGTATGAAGAAAAATAAATGATTTTATTTAGGTAAAACGTAGGTCTGTGCATGAAAAAGAGATTGGATTGTAAGATAATACATCAAAATGTCACAGTATCTAACTCGGGTTGGTGGGATTAGAAATAATTATTATAGGGGCTCCCCTGGTGGCACAGTGGTTAAGAATCTGCCTGCCAATGCAGGGGACACGGGTTCGAGCCCTGGTCCGGGAAGATCCCACACGCCACAGAGCAGCTAAGTCCGTGAGCCACAACTACCGAAGCCTGTGTGCCTAGAGCCCGTGCTCTGCAACAAGAGAAGCCACCGCAATGAGAAGCCTGAAGCCCGCTCGCCGCAACTAGAGAAAGCCCATGCTCAGCAACGAAGACGCAACGCAGCCATCAATAAATAAATAAATAAATAAATAAATAATAAATTTTTTTAAGAGAGATAATTATTATATTCCTTTTTTTTTTTTAAGGAAAGCTTTTTTCATTTTTTCCACAGTGGTCATATATTTTATAGTCAGGATAACATTTCATGATTTAAAAGTTCATTGGAAAAGCCTTCGTAGAAAAAAATCTGTCAGTGTTTGTTGGTGATTACGACATGGCTTAGAAAGCTCTGGTATAAATGTCTTTTCACTGCATTTTTTGATCAGCCTGGGCTAGGGTACCTAACTTTTACAGTACTTTTTTTTTTTTTTTTTTTTTTTTTTGGTCACACCATGGGATCTTAGTTCTCTGACCAGGGATTGAACTCGGGCCTCGGCTAACCCTGGTAGTAGTTAGTGCGATGTCCAAACCACTGGACTGCCAGGGAGTTCCCGACTTCTGTTGACTTTTAACAGCAGTATATTCTGTTTTATTTTGAGAAAAAAAAAAAAAACTATATATGTTAGAATTTTTTGTGTATTTCATATTAACTCATTAGAACTTCTTAAAAATGAGATTTGGAGTAGAGCCTGAGAAATCAGGAAATCTTGCTGCTTCTGTCACCCATGTTAAATAACTAATTTGATCATCGTCCAAAGGCAAGAGTGTAAAAGGTATAACCACATTTTATATTATTAATCTTTGTAAAAATTGTAGCCTATTCAGAAGGTCAGGTATCTTTTTAGTATGGTTAGGTCCCAAATTCTCATTAAAAAAAATTTTTATTTTTATAAGAAGTATAGTATATGGCCAGTTTAAGAAACTCTTTTCTGTTTTATTTTTTTTGTCTGTTTTGGTTTTTGTGTTTTGTTTTGTTTTGGCCCTGCCACGCGGCTTGAGGGATTTTAGTTCCCTGGCCAGGGTCCGAACCCGCGACCGCTGCAGTGGAAGCCCGGAGTCTTAGCCACTGGACTGCCGGGGAAGTCCCAAGAAACTTTTTAAAATATTAATTAGAGACTGTAATTTTAAGTTTGTTAAACTTGTTCACTTTCAGAAGATGAGAAATAACACAGTTGATAAATACTAGAGAAATTAAAATAGAATCTTCTAAAAAATGTGCAAAATAGAATAGACCTTCAGTCATCCATGTCTAAAGGTTTTGAGGGGGATACAGATAGCAGTGTGTGATTAAAGATACAACATTGTGATGTCTCTGATTTTATACTTACATTATTTCCAAATCACATGACTTGACATTTTTTTCTTATATTATTTTTAAGTCGGAGCACCATAACATGGTGTGGGAAGTGAAGACAAATCAGGTGCCTAATGCAGTACAGAAACTCCTGCTAGTAATGGACAAGAGAGCTTCAGGAATGAATGACTCATTGGAGTTGCTGCAGTGTAATGAAAATTTGCCATCCTCACCTGGATACAACTCTTGTGATGAGCACATGGAGCTTGGTAAACAAAATGAAGTGTTTAGGAATCTCACTGAGATTCAGATTAATTTTCATGTTTAGCTAGCTTTTCCACCTACCTTGAACTGATAAAACATATGTCACGTTTTTGTACATAAGGAGTTTTCAGTGTTCTCTTATTATTGCTTATGAAGTATTACTTAAAACCAAGCTAACTTGGGGCTGTTTATGGTTATCATAGAGACTCATTTACAAATTTTCAAACTAAACTGCCTTTGTGGATAAAGATGAGCCTTTGAACACCTTATGAAAACCCTGCTGTGTGGCTTTTCAAAAGATGTTACTTTTGAAATATCCATGTGAGCTCAGCAAATTATGCTGGCCACTATTCACGCCTGTTTTGTTGGTATGATGGGGAAATTACAGTGGACCCTTGAAATTCGAGGATCTGACGTTTGTGATTATCACTACTGCTGAGCTACTCCAAAGATACGTGATCTGTAGAAGTGTGTAGGTTTGTTGAGGTGTGACTGAATTGTATTGCTTTGAGGTCGCTGTTGAAGACAGTGCACAGGTGAGGAGTGATCTTGGCTGCTGCCCGCTCTTCATCTTGCCTTTGTTCCCATTTAATACGCATTTTTCTCTGATGTTCCCAAAAACCTGAGATGTGAGTGTCCTCATTTTATAAATGATGAAGTAGAGGAGGTTATATGCTGGAGTCTTCTTTGGGAATTTGGAGATCTTAAAGGTCTTGGGACATAACCTGTTTGAATGCTAAGAGATTGCTGGGCCTGAATATGCATTGAGGAGTGGTTACTATTGAGCTAGAAGCCCCAGTTCAATCAGGTAGTTGATTCCTCCATTGTCACATTTTAGGTTTCAGGAGGAAATCAGGAACCTAGGGCTCAGGGGGTCAAAAACTTGTACCACCCCTCATGACTTCAGTTTAAAAGTAGTTTCCATAACTTGAAAGACAGAAATGAACCCTTTACAGTAAAGAAAGATAGTCAAAGAACAGTGTTGCCAGTGAGGGAAGGCAAACAGCTCCACGACCATGAGAATTACAGAGTGGAATTATCTTAAGTTGGTGTGTTATTTTAGCTGCTCTGTGAAGGGGGGGATACCTTCTAGTCACTTTTATGAATGGGTGTCTTGAATCAGTACTTGTAAGACATTTCTGTTTTAGTGAGCTATTCTGGGATATTCCCCTGAATAGGAATTAGGAGTATGTACTTTTATAGTGACAGTTCAGGAGAACTCTAAAGACTAGAAGAGTTAATTGACTTATATATTGAAGAGACCCAGTGGATCTGTAGAGTTTGTAGGTATGTGTTTCCAAGAGGGTTGTTTTGGTTGTTGTTTTTCTTTTTTAAGGCCTGCAAGGTGCTTTTTCTCCCCTCCTTTCTTTTTCTTTAATTTTTAATTCAGTTTTTTAGAATTCAGTCTATCTTACAGCGTTCATAGCCTTGGCATGTACATGAGTGGTCCTTGGTTACTATTTCTAGTTTTCTTTCTTGGGTAGCTGAGAGTCTGTCATGAACTACCTTTCGGGAACACACTTTCTGGAAAAAATAAGTAATATTACTGAGTTCAGACTTCCTCATTAAAAAGAAATAATTTAACATAGATAAAGTCTAACAAGTAGTACCTGAAAATACATAATATGATCTAGGTTTCATCTTTGAAGATTGTTGTTTTCATTTATTGCAGTAATCTTGTTGAACAGGTTCAAGTGTGTGAACAATAAGTACATCTGTGTACCCATAAAACGCCTTTTTCCTCATTAACATGTTAACATAAAAATGTCTCAGTGGTATATGAATTATTCCCAGGTGAGCTGTAAAAAACTGGGGGAAAAAGTCAGAAAACACAAACAGAACAGTTGGTGAACAGTTGTGGTAGTTACATGGTTTGAGTAGTGAAGTCATTAATCCATTTACATTTGCTAGGTTTACTTTTCTGTCAGACTCTGTTGGCCCTTAAATGTATAAGATGTCTTTTTTTCTTTCAGTTGAAAGTTGTTTTCATTCAAGAAAACATTTTGAATTTACACTTTTCCTCTCACAAAATTAATTAGCTAAATTTGAGGACCTCTCTTCCAACTGTGATTGTAGAATTGTTCCCTGTATTAGTAATTTCCTTCTTATAATTTTGAGTGTGCTTATTTGCAGATGATCTTCCTGAACTTCAGGCTGTTCAGAGTGATCCTACTCAATCTGCCATATACCAGCTAAGTTCAGATGTGTCACATCAAGAGTATCCAAGACCATCTTGGAACCAAAATACCTCAGAAATACCAGAAAACACTTACCGTGAAAATGAGGTGGATTGGCTAACAGAATTAGCAAATATCGCCACCAGTCCACAAAGTCCACTTATGCAGTGCTCATTTTACAACAGGTGGGAACATTGGCTGTATTTTAATTGAAAACTTTTATCATTACAAAATGCTTTTTTTTTCTAGTTTTAAAAGTAATAATGCTGTTGACCATCTCCTGAGTGGTTTATCAAAGTCATTAGAATTAAGCTCTTGGTCTTAAAATAATCAAAGAGCTATTTCACCCAATGTCATGATTTTATATTTTGAGAATCAGATAAAAGTGATAAGAGAACAGCAGAGTCAGAATATTTGTAAATGGTTTAAAGTCATCAAAAAATACATCAGACCAAGAATACTTTTATATTTCTACTTAGAGGGATGAAAATTATATTTGTCTAAAGAATCATAATTAAAATAGACATATTTTAAACTTTTATCAACCTTGAGTTTGGTTCCTTTTGGTCTAGGTTTATTTTTTTCCACAGTATATGTGGCCCTATGTTATTTATATGTTTGCTAATACTAAAATGTTGAACTTACAAAAGTAGACTCCCATTGGTAGAAACCACTGTTTCATATACCCAGACCAGAGTCTAAGAAAATGAATTAATGGTGCTATGAAATTATGGAAGCTTCCAACTAATATTCCTAGGGAGACCTAAATGGATAATATTTTATTAATTATCCCCAAATTATAAAATTGGCTATGTAAAAACACATAGATAAATATGATAGTGTGGAAGGAAGAGAAATACCCAGGTTTGCACTCATGTGGGTGGGTAGACCGGAGTCCATAATAGGTGATGTAGGAATAACTGAATTTCGGTAGTGTTCCTAAGTTGGTATAGTTCTTTGCTAAAGAATAAACTTGTTAGGTGTGAAGCCCAGCAAGTTACGCTGTTTTTCTTCTATTCAGCAAGGTAATTGGTTTTGATTAGAGCAAATTCAATTTAATTAACTTCAGTTTAATCCATGAAGAGTTCCACAGGAATGAAAAGTTGCCTTTCAAAGTATTACTTCCTTTATTGTCCCAATTTTCATTGTAATCTTAATAGTCAAAAAGTGAAAAATTGTTTTACCCCAGTTTTAGTTTAGAGATAGTACTTTTCGTTTTTCACAGTAAACTCATGAGGATTAATAATTTAGTTCATGGAAAGTTGAGTAAAACCCTCAGAAGAAAATTAATGTTAAAAGAAAATTAATGTTAAAAATTAACAAATAGGGGCTTCCCTGGTGGCGCAGTGGTTGCGCGTCCGCCTGCCGATGCAGGGGAACCGGGTTCGCGCCCCGGTCTGGGAGGATCCCACGTGCCGTGGAGCGGCTGGGCCCGTGAGCCATGGCCGCTGAGCCTGCGCGTCCGGAGCCTGTGCCCCGCAACGGGAGAGGCCACAACAGAGGGAGGCCCGCATACCACAAAAAAAAAAAAAAAAAAAAAAAAAAAAAAAAAAATTAACAAATAAAGGAGTAGCTCCCTAAAGATGTAGATTACTCTCTGCTGCATTTTCTATGCTTCCCTTCTTCCTCGGGAACGAGACCAAGAGTCACGCTCTGCCGTCTTGCCTGCCTTCTAACACAGTCAGTAGCTGTTCTTGTGACTTCTTGTAGAGTGTTAAACTATGTTAGTTATTGAACTTGGGATGTCTGAAGTTGTAACTGTACAGTACCGAGGGGTTGAGGACAGGTAAAATTTATATTATCCCTGCATAGATAGAGGGATGAAGACACCATGGTGTTAGTGATTCAGACACATGCAGCATATTAATTTTTACAGAACATTTAGGCCGTATACATTTTAGAATATTACATTGTTACTTCTCTTTTAAATGGTTAAACAGAAGAACTGATAAACTCATTTTCTTTTACTAGTCACGATGGCAGGAATGAGCTTAAGGAATTTTTAGCAGTTTGGCCATTCTCTTATGCTTCATAAAGATGTAAATGTGTAATAAAAGGAAGAAATTGGGCAAAGATGAAATATTAAGTATTCGTATTTTGAAATCCAAAGTTGATTGGAGAGTAAAGCTAAAATGCATGGAAATTTGAGGGCTTTTTACTTAAGAAGTGTTATGAACATGAAAGTAATGTACAGTTTTATATATGGATCCTCATTTAAAAATTGATTTCTGCGAAGGTATAATAAAAATGTTAAGTTTAAAAAAATGAGGGCTTATCAGATTTCTCAGAGAATAAGGGAAGAATTGGAAAGTAAGATGTCCCTCCTCTTTTTAGAAAGAGGATTAGTACAGACATGTGTAAACATTTTTCTGTTAAGGACCAAATCTTTAGTTGGCATCTCAGAGAATTGTCCTGATTTGGGACAATTCAGATTTACTTCTTAGACCCTGAAATTTTCCTTTCTGCTGCTTTCCAAACTCCCGAGTCAGTATACCTTACTGGTCGTCCTTTATGGGCTTGCTGCTTACTGTTACCCCTCTTACGTGTTTGTGGGGGAAGGATCTTATTGTGTTTTGGGGAGCCCCGTGTACTCTGAAGGGAGCACTGCCTGGTAAAGAGACTTTTGACGGGAAAGTGGGGCAAGAGGTAACTTACTTTTTAAGGTGATCCTGGGGCAGAAGTAGCTGGCTTTATGTGTAGATGCTTTGCAAATAGGCTGTTTTCTACTATAATAAGTTTAAACATTTTAGCTTCAGGTAGTTCACTGTATCTGCCCAGTGATACAGGTGGTTGGTAGGTAAAGAGTTCCGTGTTGGTCACGTTGAGCTTGGAGGGCCAAGATTTGGTGACCACATCACAGGAGAGAGAAAGGGATCGGGAGCCCTGCATAAGGGGGCATCATCCTTCATGAATGAAACTGCACCCTTGTATGTACTTAGTGATATAAAAATGAGTGAATGAGTAAATGAAACAGTAATTTGGAATTTAAAGTATATTATCTAATCTGAAAAAAACAGTGTTTAAAATGTGTGAAGAGGGTTTGGGTAAGATGTTAAGAACAACATACTATAGATGAAACCCTGATGTCTTTATTAGTGTTTCCCATAGGTGTCTTATATGTAATTACATTGGTGTTATGAATATGAAGTTCACCAAAAGGAAAGCTTTAAGGACCTTTGCTTTGTGGTTAAAACGGTTTCTTTATTTTAGATCATCTCCTGTACACATCATAGCTACTAGCAAAAGTTTACATTCCTATGCGCGCCCTCCACCAGTGTCCTCTTCTAAGGGTGGGCCAGCCTTCCCTCATCACCACTGGAAGGAGCAAACACCAGTCAGACATGAAAGGGTAAGTTTATTCATGAGGTTAAACTTTATGAAATCTGTACAGCAGCTGAAAAACGTTAACTTTCCCTCTCTAAGCAATTCTTCTGAAGCACATGCAGTTGGGAAATAGTCTCTCTCACTGTTCTCCTACTGATCTGGATTCAGTTTTATGTACAGCTCTATTAACTGTTAGGAAAGTTTATTACTAGTGGGAACATGCATTTAACTAAAACTTCCCAGAACTTCAGTTTTCGAAGGCGATTTTTCCCCCTAAGTTTAGAATGATTAATTTATCCACTAATAAGAAAGTCTCGGGACTTCCCTGGCCATCCAGTGGTTAAGACTATGTTCCCAGTGCAGGAGGCCTGGGTTTGATCTCTGGTCGGGGAGCTAGATCCGGCATGCCACAGCTAAGACCCAGCATAGCTAGCTAGCTAGGTAGCTAGGTAGGTAGATAGATAGATAGATAGTCTGAAGACACAAATTAACAAAATACATCTTACAAAAAAAACCTAGAAAGTTTGTAATATTTTTTCCACAGGCAAACAGTGAGTCAGAATCTGGCATTTTCTGCATGTCCTCCCTCTCGGATGATGATGACTTGGGGTGGTGCAATTCCTGGCCTTCGACTGCTTGGCACTGTTTTTTGAAAGGTAAAAAATGCTTGAATTCTTTACAGTTTACTTGTGCAGCAAGCACACTAGTCACAAATCTAATACTTGTTTTTTACTTAAACTGTAGGCACACGACTGTGTTTTCATAAGGGAAGCAATAAGGAGTGGCAGGATGTGGAAGATTTTGCTAGAACTGAAGGCTGCGATAATGAGGAAGATCTCCAGATGGGCACTCACAAGGTTGATTTACAATTCTTAAAACTTTTACAGGTCTTTCAAAAGGGAACATAGGTTTATTATTAATGTACAGGTGTATCCTCCCATTTGCTGCCATGTTTAAATGACATTTTACATTTGGGGAGGAGCTCTTGTGACTACTCTGTTGATTAGCCTGATGGACAGGAGCAGTTACTAGGTTTTACCTTTATAATGAAGCTTTCTTAGATGGGAACACGAGTGTATTTCTTAGCACTTTTTACACATTTTATTTTGGGGAAAATTAAACTGGCATTAAGCACAAAATGAATAAATAAACCAAAGCCTTACCTTAGGTAATCTACAAAGTGGTTAATTCTCCTATGGGTAAGTGAGGATTGAGTTACTTTTAAAATGACCCATTAAAATGCTGGTATTTTCTAAGTCGATAAGCAAAGGCAGTAGTGGGCAGCAGGCAGTAGGATAAATGTTGGATGAAACCTTTATCTTTGAAATCTTCAATTTCTCCATCTCCACTGTGGGCAGAGAAATTGGGCATGTGAAGTGTGCTTGTGTAAAATTCCTGTTTTGCTCCTGCTGTCCTCTACTAGTGAGTCTCTTGAGAACGGCAGTCCTGACTTGGCTGCCTTCAGTCTCTCCTTCTTGCTGTAAGGAACAACATACTAAGGAACAACATGTTAAGGAACATGTTGTTACTTACATGTTGCTGTTACCTCCTAAACAGCAACATGGTGAAGTTCACTGCAGTCCGACGTCAGCCTCTGCTGCTCTACTAAAATTGTCTCGGGTTACTAGTTTTATTTTGATTTCTAAAGAGACCTCTGCTTGTTCTTTTTGACATTTCTGCAGTGTTTGACATAGTGGATTGTCTTCCCTTGATTTGCGTAGCATGGCAGTGCCCTGCTTCTCCTTCTGATGTCTTGTCTGTTTTGACTGGTGGCTTGTCTGCCCATGATGTTGAATGTTAATAAGGTTCTACCCTTCCTCCCTCTCTTCACCACTTTTTCTCTGATGATAATGTCGACAGCAGCTCCTTGGTGGCCTGTGGAAGCTGCTTTGGTCTTGGAGGCAGGAAAGCTGGGCTCTTTCTGGCTCTGCCAGCAGCTATTTGCATGACTGGCCTTGGGCAGTCTATCAACCCCACTGGGTATTGCCTTCCTGATCTGTAAGATGGAACTGGAATTAGCTTTAAGTTCTTATAGCTCTAAGAATTAGAAGATTCTGTAATCTAGTTACTAGTATAGCCAACACTGGAGTCATCTTTTTCTTCCCCATCCAGGTCCATTTTTCTCCTTTTAAGAGTATTACTACCCTTTCTTGATTGCCAGATTCAAGACCTTTCTTTCTTTCTTTCTTTTTTTTTTTTTTTTTTTTTTTTTTTTTAATATTTATGTATTTATTTGGCTGTGTTGCAGCACGTGGGCTCTTCGTTGGCATCGCGCGGGCTTCTCTCTAGTTGTGGCGCATGGGCTCCAGAGCACGGGCTTAGTTGCCCCACGTCATGTGGGATCTTGGTTCCCCCACCAGGGATCGAACGCATGTCCCCTGCATTGGAAGGCAGATTCATAACCACTGGACCACCAGGGAAGTCCTCAAAACCTTTTCTTGATTGCTTCATTCAAAACATGAATGAAGTTGACTGTTTCCTCTCTTTGTATTCAGTTGATCCATTCTGTTTCCTTAAAGATTTTTTACATTTATCCTTTTCTTTCATTAGTTACTTTGACTGGACACTGTAGCTAGCTCTTGGCATGTCTGTCTCCTTTGTTTTTCTGTGAATTTAAGGGTAGGGATCATGTGTTTTCAGAGCCTAGCACCTGGCCTGTACTAAGTGCTCAATAAATATTGGTTGAATTTAAATTCAGCCCTGTTCTACCACCACGGCACTTGTCAGTTCAAGACTGTAATGGGGTTCTCTCGTTATATCTTCAAATAAATTGATAACTAGAGGTACCTTTTATCTGTAGTCTTTGTCATCATCTTAAAATCAACAATTATGTTAATAAAAATATTTTCATTGACTTCCTAGTACCTTCCCAAAGGAAAGTTTAAGCATTTTGCCTGTCTTTAAGATCCCTTTACTTACTTACTTACTAACTGGGGCCTCCTTTGCAGTCTTATTTGCCCCAACTCTGAACTAATCTTGTATTTTTAGCAGATACTCAGCACTCTCCAAAGAAGTTATTAGTCCCAACTATTCCTGGTGTAAGGCATGTTCTTGTACCTTTCTAAATTGCATTCTTCTTTTAGATTCCAGTTCAAATGGGAGTTGAAAGCCGCCCCCAATCTTTTTCTCTTGGAGTTAATATCTCCCTTTATTAAACTCCATTAGCATTATTTGTACTTGGATTGAAGCACTTGTTCCAGTCAGCTTTATTATTATTATTTTTTTATCTTTTTTTTTTTTAACATCTTTATTGGAGTATAACTGTTTTACAATAGTTTTGTTTTTCTCCTTCTGACTTACTTCACTCTGTATGACAGACTCCAGGTCTATCCACCTCATTACAAATAACTCAGTTTCATTTCTTTTTATGGCTGAGTAATATTCCATTGTATATATGTGCCACATCTTCTTTATCCATTCATCTGTTGATGGACAGTTAGGTTGCTTCCATGTCCTGGCTATTGTAAATAGAGCTGCAATGAACATTTTGGTACATGACTCTTTTTGAATTATGGTTTTCTCAGGGTATATGCCCAGTAGTGGGATTGCGGGGTCGTATGGTAGATCTATTTGTAGTTTTTTAAGGAACCTCCCTACTGTTCTCCATAATGCAGTCAGCTTTATATTGTAGTAGTATCTGCCTTTCTTTGCTACTGGGTCGAAAGCGCCTTAATGGCAAGGATCCTGTCTTGTTTATTTTTACCTTTTCCACAAAGTCTTACACATAGTAGGAACTTCACTCCATGTTGAATTGAGCATTGCCAATTTATTTACTCTATGCATGTATTTCCAGGGCTATGGTTCTGATGGTCTAAAGTTGTTATCACATGAAGAAAGTATATCATTTGGCGAGTCTGTACTGAAGTTGACTTTTGATCCTGGTACAGTAGAAGATGGTTTACTTACTGTAGAGTGTAAACTGGACCACCCTTTCTATGTTAAAAATAAAGGTAGGGCTTCAATTTTCAATTTGTAGTAACTTTTTAAAGAAAGCTTCTTAAATCTATAATTATGTCTTGTGGCATAATTCTTTGATGATTAAGAAAAAAATTTTTGAAGGGAAAACTTCTTTCAAACTAAATAAAACTACCATAGGAAATGCCTTATAATAATACCTAATGATGTTTAAATGTCTTAGCAGTAGTGAGGTGGAGCTCTACTTCCTGTGGGTATGAACTTGTAGATTCATGTAGCATACTATAATAAGCTCTCTGTTGTTTTGATAATAGTTTGGGGAATGGAGTATTCTGGTAATTGAATTTTGGTTGAGGCCAAATATGCTTTAAACCTGAATCACATTAACACTGTCAAATGTAATGATTCAGAGACTATTTCATGGTCTCAATCATCATCATTTATCATTTACTATTTTGTAGGTCAATGGAAGTGCTGATTGATAGAATTTGATATATTAGTAAAATGCTAAATTAAACTAGTTTTGGAGGGCTTTTGCATTGTTTAAATAAAACACTTGGATTTGCTTTGTGGCAAAGATACATGACTTGTGTTATAAATCTGTCACATACTTTTTATTTTTAAGACTCAGAAGTGACATATCTATCATATAATAAATAATTTGGATGCTTTCTGTCACTCTCCATCCTTTATATAACAATAGTTTGCTTTAATTTTAGGTTGGTCATCATTTTATCCAAGCTTGACTGTGGTACAGCATGGCATTCCATGTTGTGAAATTCATGTTGGTGATGTATGTCTACCTCCTGGACACCCCGATGCCATTAATTTTGATGATTCAGGTGTTTTTGATACATTTAAAAGGTAATATTGAATTCTTTTTGTTTTTCTCTCTGAAATAAAATTAAAGTTTACTCTTAATCTCCCTAATGATTGCTGTTTAGGAGGTTAAACCTTTAAAGAACTGAGAATTATAAAAGGACTACTTAGAAGAGGTATATACAGTTGACCCTTGAACAACACAGGGGTTAGGGGCACTGACCCTCTACACAGTTGAAAATCCACATATAACTTAGAGCCAGCCCTTTGTGTAGGCAGATTCAACCAACCATTGACTGAGTAGTATTTACTGTTAAAAAAAATCCATGTGTAAGTGGACCCATGCAGTTCAAACCCACAGTGTTCAAGGGTCAACTGTATATGAATAAATGAAAAAATACTTGGTAATTAAAGTAAAATAGTTCGAGCTTTTAAATTATTATTAATTTATTTATTTTTGGCTGAGTTGGTTGGGTCTTTGTTGCTGCATGCAGACTTTCTCTTGTCGTGGTGAGCAGGGGCTACCCTTTGTTGTGGTGTATGGGCTTCTCATTGTGGTGGCTTCTCTTGTTGCGGAGCACAGGCTCTAGGTGCGCGGGCTCAGTAGTTGTGGCTTGCGGGCTCTAGAGCGCAGGCTCAGTAGTTGTGGCATGCAGGCTTAGTAGTTGTGGCGCACAGGCTTAGTTGCTCCTCGGCATGTGAGATCTTCCCAGACCAGGGCTCGAACCTGTGTCCCCTGCATTGGCAGGCAGATTCTTAACCACTGCACCACCAGGGAAGTCCCTCAAGAGGAGTTTTACGAAGAATGAAATAATGCCATTTGCAGCAACATGGATGGACCTAGAGATTATCATACTAAGTGGAGTAAGTCAAAGACAAATACCATATATCATCACTTATATGTGGAATCTAAAAAATGACGCAAATGAACTTATTTACAAAACAGAATTAGACTCACAGAAATAGAAAACAAACATAGTTACCTAAGGGGAAGAGGGTAGGGAGGGATAAATTAGGAGTTTGGGATTAACAGATACTAATATATAAATTACTATATATATAATAGATAAACAACACGGTCCTGCTGTACAGTACAGGGAAGTATGTGATAAACTATAAAGGACAGGACTCTGAAAAAGAATATGTATATTAAATATATATATAAAAGTGAATAGCTTTGCTGTATGCCAATAACTAACACAATATTGTAAATCAACTATACTTCAAAAAAAAACTTTTACACGGAGTAGTCATGTAGGAAAAGTGACTTCATAAAACATTTAAGATTAGATTAGGAAAATACCACATTATATGTCTAGGAATTAAATAGATCATCTTTGATAGTTAAGAAGAAAAAAATTTGCTAAATCTGGCCAGTTTTGAACCAGACCACAAGTCTGTTAATTGTATCTTTCTTTTTCTTTAGTTAACTGTGTCTTCGTTTACTATTCATTTTGACCAAGGGCATTAGTTGCATGGATTAAAAATTGTAAAAACAGCAAAAAGTTGACATTTGGAAAGAGTTAAAGAGGAAAGTGATTTTTCCTGAGATCATCCTATTAGTAAGTGGTAGAATAGGACAAGAACCCATGTGTGCTGACATTCAAGAAAGTTGACCAACTGTCTGAATTTGTGCAGAACTTTTCTGGTTTTAGCACTCAAAGTCCTGCACCACTAGAAACCCTTCAGTCCTGGGAAAATGGGGGCAGTTGGTCACCCTCCTCCCAGAAGGAACCCAGAGAAAGTATATGATATCTGGGATTTTAAGACCCATTCTTTCTTTTTCTTAAAAAAAAAAAAAAAAAAAAAGAGTTAGCTTTTATTTATTTTATTTAGTTTTGGCTGCGTTGGGTCTTCGTTGCTGTGCTTGGGCTTTCTCTAGTTGCAGCGAGCAGGGGCTACTCTTCGTTGCGGTGCGCGTGCTTCTCATTGCAGTGGCTTCTTGTTGCGAAGCTCGGGCTCTAGGCGCGCGGGTTCAGTAGTTGTGGCTCGCGGGCTTAGTTGCTTCGCGGCATGTGGGATCTTCCCGGACCAGGACTCAAACCCGTGTCCCCTGTATTGGCAGGCGGATTCTTAACCACTGCGCCACCAGGGAAGCCCCAAGACCCATTCTTTAAGATAATTATCAAATCCATAGGCTCAATAAACATCTGCAAGATTGGAATCTAAATGCTGTTTGACTCTCTTTTATACAGTCTTTTTTGAAAAACAAGACATTGTTAAGATCCAGTACTCAGAGTATTCTTAGGATTTAGATCCGTGATACCTCTAATGTTTGGTGAGACTGTAAATGGATAAAAAAATTTTGGAAGATCCTTTCGCTTTATTGTCTACCAGTGACTATCAGCAGTTTCATTCCTCTGCATGTACACCATAGAGAAGTAAATGCTTGTAGACATGCACTAGGCGATGTGTAAAGTTCAGGCTGTGTTGCTCATGACGTGGAAATAGTATCAGTACTCATTCACTGGAGACTGAATGCATATAGTGTGATACAATCTACAATGGAATTCTTTTTATCAGTGGAAGTTGAATGAACCGTAGCCATACATTTTAAAACATGGATCAACTTTAGAAATAATGTTAAGTAAAAATTAGTCTGGAATCAGATGTTGTTTGGAAATATATCTAATAAAATTATAAATCTAATTACATTTATATAATCTTTCTATAGTATATAAAATACACATTATACAGTTACGCCAGGGATCCTCAAGTTCACCCCCAGGTTCAGTGATTTACTGGGAGGGCTCACAGGATTTAGTATTTAGTCATATGCACAGCTGTGATATCTTACATTGAAAGGATATGAAGCAAAGTCATGAACAGGAAAGACGTGGGCTTAAGTCTGGGGAAGCCAGGCTTCCAGTGAGTCCTCCCCCGGTGGAGTCACACAGGACAAGCTTATTTCCCTCAGCAGTGAGTTAGAACACGTATGAATCGTTATCTGCCGGGAAGCTTATTAGACACGCAGCACCAGGGGTTTTATTGGGAGCTGGTTGCATAGGCTGCCTCTGCCTGGCATATACCAAAAGCTTCCAAAAGGAAAGCAGGTGTTTAGGGTAAACAGTATTTTTTGTACACACAGTTTAGGAACGGTGAGCCACTCTTTATCAGTTGTGGGTGTGATGGGAACCCTCCCGAAATCCAAGTTCCAGATGCTAGTCAAGGGCCAGCCTGTAAGTAACCCTTTGAAAGGACAGCAAGCCTGCAATGTTAGCTCATTTCTGCACAGTGAAACATTATATAACATGTTAATATAGTTGTTATTTTAACATAATGTCACTATAGTTTTTATCGTGTTTATGAGTGAGTTTTATAATAAAATTGTTGGGAAATTAAGGGAATGATTAACAGTTCAGGAGAATGGTTACCTCTGGGGGTGACAAATGTAGAACTTTAGTGATATTAGAAATATTCTATTTCCTTGTTATTTTAAAAATTTTATTATACATATATATATTCTTTTACATATTCTTTTCCATTATGGTTTATCACAGGATATTGAATATAGTTCCCTGTGCTCTACAGCAGGACTGTGTTGTTATCCGTCCTGTATATATCGTCCGTCAGCCGTTCCCTGTGCTCTACAGCAGGACCGTGTTGTTATCCGTCCTGTATATATCGTCAGTCGTTCCCTGTGCTCTACAGCAGGACCGTGTTGTTATCTGTCCTGTGTATATATCGTCAGTCGTTTGCATCTGCTCGCCCCACACTGCCATCCCTCCCTCCCCCCCTTCCTCCTCCTTGGCAGCCACAGGTCTGTTTTCTGTGTCTTTGAGTCTGTTTCTGTTTCAGAGATATGTTCATTTGTGTTGTATTTTATCTTATTTTAGTATTTTTTATTTTTATTTTTGGCTGCACCACGTGGCTTGCAGGATCTTAGTTCCCCAACCAGGGATTGAACTCAGGCCCTTGGTAGTGAAATCACAGAGTCCTAACCACTGGACCACCAGGGAATTCCCTGTCGCATTTTAGAATATGGTTGTCTTTTTGACTTACTTCGCTTAGTACGATACTCCAGGCCCATCCATGTTGCTGCAGATGCAAGCCTCAGTGTTTTAACTGTAAAATGGAGGTGATAACACCTGCCTAACTCTACTCCTTGTTGTGAGGACTAGAAATTACAGTACCCAGCTGGCACACAGTAGGTGCTCTTGGGTTATGCTGGTCTAGGAACGGCACTGGAGTAGATGTTAGCTTGCTGAGGACCAGAAGAAGTCAGCAATAAACTGATGAGCTCTTAAACAATAGGTGGCTCTGTTGTAGAAAGGAAGCTTCTGAGTTGAGAGCTTGAGTTGAAGAAGCCCATTTGAGACACTGGGTATTGAGGCCAGTCTTCTAGACATCAGGCACGTTTAGGACAGTCAGTTTACCAATCTAGACTACTTTTACAATAATAATTGATACCCCAGTTGAGTACCTGCTGTGTGCTCACCTCTGCCTTAAGTGTTTTTGTACAGTCTTTTTTTGCCAGCTGTGCAACACTGCATAGTATGTATTATCTTCATTTCAGAGCTAAGTAAACTGAGGCTAGAGGGTTACCTGCCCAAGGTCATACCATTAGTAAGTGGCAGAGATGGGCTTTGAGCCCAATTAAAATTTTATATTATTATGTTCTCCAGAATGATTTCTTTTACCGTCTCGGTCAGTCGTCAGTCATTTGGAGAGCCTAGTATGTGCTGGCACTGGGGATTGAAGATCATTAAGACATAGGCCTGCCTCTTTGCTTCCAGCCTAGAGAAGGGAATGGATAAGGCCGTGTGTACCGTGTGTAGGTGCTGGTTGGGAGGCAGTGTAGCCTGGTTAGCAGCACGGCTCTGCAGCGGACTGCCTGGATTCACAGCCGGGCTCTGTGATAGCTTTGCTGCAGAAACTGGGGTAAGTTAATTTTTCCATGGTCTTCAAAAAAAAGAAAAAAGCTGTAAACTGAGGATCATATTGAAGGGAGGTTAAGTGGTTAATATTTCTGATTCAGTTAATAGACACTATACTATTGTAGTTTTTCTTTAAGAGTAATAGACAGTGACGGTGGAAAGGGGCATCCTAAGCTGGAGGAATGGCATGTAGAAAAAAAGGTGAAATAAGGCACATTTTAGGAACAGATAGCAAAGAGAGCAAATGCTCAGTATAGCAAAAACTTACGCTTTTTTAAAAAGATATTTTATGTAATATAATGCTGTAGTCATGTCAAAATCTGAATTCTGTGATTGAATATTTCAAGCTACTTTAAATTGTATCCATAATGGAAATGGATGATGGTTATATTTGTACCACTAGATGGTGGAGTTTTCAAATTTCAGTAGTCAATTTAGCTTACCCGATTTTTAAGTCTTTCGGTGTTTCAAATTATAATTATTTTCCTGCAGTAGAAATTAATAATTTTGTGTCAGGTTCATTTACAAATGCTCAAGTTTGCTATTTTTCTAAATTACATATGAGAGGGGCTTAAGATAGCAAAAATTATTTATCTGGCATAATACTGATTGCTAAGCATTTATTGGATGATTTTGGAGTCATACTCGTAAGTACACTTATTTCATGTAATACCTTTAAAAAAGCGGATGTTGTGTGGTTGATAATTGGTAAAAGTCATTTTTACTGTGTGCAGTGAATGGCGTGCACCTCACTCAGGCAGCTCTCCGTATGTCAGAATCATTCCATAATCGCACATTGCTTCACCTGTAGGCGGATACTATTCCTGTAGCTATTATCAACCTGTTGATGGACTGCCAGAATCTCTGTTTCAGGGAGAGAAAGAGGAGTTGGGGTTGAAGTAAGAGATTTTCTGCTGAGATTACCAGTGTAAGCAGTAGACGTTAACAGAGTTGGAACAAGAGAATTCTCTTGACAGGTATATTCTTAGGCTGTGGTCTACGTTATTTCTAATTTTCAGATGATGTTTTCAATTAATCTGATGATTATTCACCTTGAGGTTTGCCAACAGCAGTGCAGAGTACCATGGTACTCGTGAGGAAACCTGGGGCTTTGGAGCTGGACAAACAGATCTGGGTTGAGAGCTAGTAGCTGTGAGGCCTTGGGTGAACAATACGTTATCTTTTTTAGCCTGTTTCTTCATATAAAGAGAGGATAATGATAATTGCCACGCAAGCTTGTTGAGAAAATGAGATGATGTGGAAAGCTTATATACCTGTGTAAACTGAACGTAACAAAATGTGGCCTTTCTTGATGAATGTGGGGTTTTAAGTTATTAGCCTATGTTATAATATATGGATAGCCTTGAGGGGAGACTAATGCATGTATGACTGTATTTACATGTCATTGTAAACAAATGACCCAGGCTACTGTGCATTTTAAGTTCCTTTAGCTACATTTAACCACTTCTGTCTGTCCTTACCCAACATCTTGTCTTCTGTAGTAGTTAGTCCTTAGGCCTGGTATATGCTTGCTACTCTGTTTTAATTTTGTAGTTTCAGGCTGCTAGAGGTCAACAAATTAGATTATCAAATTTGTCAAAAAATGAATCTAAAGTAGGAATAAGTGAGTTGTATGGGATTTGAAGAAGGTGTTTGCTATGAATAAAGTATGTGGATTGTAACAGATTCCTTTGGGGTGGGGAGGCAACAGATTCCTTTGGGGTGGGGAGGCTTGGAAGTCTTCTTTTATAAAAACGTTTTGTATTCTCAAGATTAAAAAAAATAAATTTAGTAAATGCATACATAAGCTTTCATCTTACAAGCAACTGTCAATGGTGAAGTTGCTAAAGTAGTGTTGGTAACATTATTTAAGGTAAAATACATTGAAATTTCCAATCAGATCTTAAGGGTCTTTTTTTTTTAATCCTGTTTTCACAAATCAGATAACTATACTGAATTAAAATCCTGTTAATGAATTTATATATTTATTTACAGCTATGACTTCACGCCTATGGATTCTTCTGCAGTCTACGTGTTAAGTAGTATGGCTCGTCAGCGTCGTGCATCTTTGTCTTGTGGAGGACCTGGAGGTCAAGACTTTGAAAGATCTGGATTCAGTAAAAACTGTGGCTCCCCGGGATCCTCACAGCTCTCTTCCAATTCCTTGTATGCTAAAGCTGTCAAAACCCACAGCTCAGGGACTGTGAGTGCCACTTCCCCTAACAAGTGCAAAAGACCAATGAATGCCTTCATGCTTTTTGCCAAAAAATACAGAGTTGAATATACTCAGATGTATCCAGGGAAAGACAACAGGTAAAAACAGTGATAATTCTGACTATAATAATTCAGTAACACTTCTGTGCAGTTCATAGGAACTGGGATAGTTAAGTTATTCTTCAATAGCTTTCTTTCCGGACGCGCAGGCTCAGCGGCCATGGCTCACAGGCCCAGCCGCTCCGCGGCATGTGGCATCCTCCCGGACCAGGGCACGAACCCGTGTCCCCTGCATCGGCAGGCGGACCCTCAAGCACTGCGCCACCAGGGAAGCCCCAGCTTTCATTATTGAATTCTGTTTTCCAGGTTGATTTTAAAGTAAAATGTTTAAGTGGAATTTTTAGGGTCATGTGTAACTGGTTTATAATACCTAGACAGATAATTAGGTTAGCTAAGAGTTGAGGATCTGCCTTCTAAAATAATATTAAATGTCACTTGCCTGTTAGAGGATAGAGTTCTAACAATTGACTGTTCCATCTTTATAGAAAAGACTAGCACCTTCTTGTGTCAGATCTCAAGGATGTACTGATTTTACAACTGTGTCATACTATGGGATGTGCAGGCACTGGCAGTGTGTAATGACTGCCAGATTTGTCAAAAGACTAAGAGGTGTCCGCAGTAGAGCCCAGGGATAAAAATTCAGTGCTGGTCCTTCTGACTGTTTGCTTGTACCCATACCTCATCTCTTAGAACCCTCTACTGCTCACTTCCTCTCAAACCAAGTTCTCCACGAATTAAAATTATCTTCTCCATTCTTCCTAGCTCCCTTAACCCTTGATATTCTGAGAAAAGTCAAATGATTATGCACATAAAATAATTCAGCTTTGAATTCCGGTTTTAATGACTCATGATCTTAATTTTATATATATATATATATATATATATATGAGATATAATTGACATATGACATTAGTTTCAGGTGCACAACATAATGATTTGCTATTTGTACATATTAAGAAATGATCACAACTAGTCTAGTTAATATCCATCACCATACATAGTTAGGAATTTTTTTTCTTGTGATAGGAACTTTTAAGATCTACTTTCTTAGCAATTTTCAAATATACCACACAGTGTTATTCACTGTACTCACCCTGCTGTACATTACAGCTCCATCACTTAAAACTGGAAGTTTGTACCTGTGGACCATCTTCACCCATTTCGCCCACCCCAAATACTTCCATTTTAAAAAGAGAAGCTTCTTATACCAAATGCATCTCTGACTTGGAAATTGATACATATGTGAATACCTTTTAATCAGTTTCACTAGTAAATGTGTCAACCATTATATGGTACCTTTAACTCAGAGACTATAAAAACTGGTTTTTATTTTAATAAAAGAAGATGCAGTGCAATGTTGCATTGCATCGATTTACTGGATTAAAAAAATATATACATTTACTACATTTTAAATTTCTTTTCAAGGAGTAGAGCTTCTGTGGTGACTGTTCTAAAGCTCAGGTGCCTGTTTTCTAGCTTCCATGTCAGCCATTGTGAAATCTTTTGTATGTACTTCATGCAGTCATTCCAGACCACCTGTTTCATGAGTGTCATGAAATTAAGGGTTAAGGGTTAAGCTCTTCACAAAAGGGAAACAGTTTGTGTCTGCCTGTTCTGGATGAGACCATTTTAGTAGGTTTGGGAGCAAATTAATAAATAGGAAACAGCTTCAAATTTCTATCATGATGGGTCTTACCAGTTTGACTTTTTCCCCTTTTGAGTTTATCCAGTTTTCTTAAGTAATAAGTGTAAATGTGGCCTAAGGTTTATTTGGTGGTGTCTCTGGAGATAAGTGTGCATAGTTGGCGCCACCACATTTTCACTGCGGTTGCATGAATGAAAAAAGGCTTATCGTGACTGTTTGATGGGTTATGGGCACAAACAGAAAGTAAGAATACCTTTCAATACAAGGTGAACACTTTATGCTGCTGATACTAAACATTGTCTGCCTTAATAATCTTAAACATGTTCCAGACTGATGTACCCAATGGTAATTCAAACCATTTCTTTGAAATATTTAACCTTTTTCTTCAAATCTAAGCTATGTAAAATATCCAGTTTTTAGCCTTTTTAGATATTGGCCCTGTTCCAGGAGGCTCTAATTGCCAAGATTATGATGAATGGACCATATGACTTCAGATTTTACTGGAAATGAGTACAGTAGTCTTGACCTTTCCCCTTCTCTATGTTGGACGACATTTTTGTCTTTCAACTTTATTTCTTCCTAAAAGTAGCAGCACTTGACATGAGTTTTCTGAAAAATTCTTGCTTTCAACACTGTGTAAATGTTTCTTTTACAGAGCCATAAGTGTGATCCTTGGTGACAGGTGGAAGAAAATGAAGAATGAAGAGAGGAGAATGTATACATTAGAAGCAAAGGCTTTGGCTGAAGAACAAAAACGTTTAAATCCTGACTGTTGGAAAAGGAAAAGAACCAATTCAGTATGTTTCAACAAGTAGTTGCTTGAAGTGATCTTGACTTAACTCCAAAATTGTACTAGCATATTGGAGCAGTTGTTAGAAGCTTTAAAAGGGCCGTTGATGCTGTTTCTCAGCCTTCTTATCTTTCAGAACCTAAATAATGTCTGCACACCATCATATAAGGCAGGCTGCCTTTCGTCATTAGTGCCATTTACTCTTTTAACGCGGAAAGTAGGAATGTTTGCTAGAGATGCTGAAGTAGAATCTGAAATGAGTATTTCTGGTTGGGTTGAAAGATGGGGGTTATTAACTTATTACTATCACGGGAGAAGAATTTTCTGATTTGGGGTGGTATGTCTCAACAGCCTTTCTTTTCTTAATCGGTGATGGGCTGTGGAGGTGGGGGTAAATAACCAGCCTTCATGGGGACTTCTGACATTTGCACAGAATTTCTAGGTTAAAAATCTCAGCAAGGAGAAGAAATAGAAAGGCCCGGGAAGGCTAGTAAACAAGTTTGCACCATAATGATGCTGTATTGGATAGACTGATTCTTAAAACTTTTCCATTATGAGACAAGCATCTTTTAAGTGTTTTTGATTATTTACAAGAAAACATCACATGATTGATAGAACAGAATGAGCTCAATTTGAAATATCATTTAAAGACAAAGGGACAGCATCAGTACTTCGCAGCAGGAGGGCTGGCCAAGGATGTTCTAATTCATTCTCTGTATTTGTCTATTTCTGTATAGTAACATGTGGTTCTCACCTGCGTAAGAATTTCTTATAAAGAAGCAGTCAGCAGTCAGATTCCAATATGAGGGTGACTGAACTAGATTTTTGAAGTTCTTTAGGATTCCATGTGGTAGGACTTTGCCTGGATCCCCTTTCATGTCTGCTCATCCTAGTCGATCTCTTGTCTCAGCATTTTCATAAATTTTCTGGATGCTTGGACCATCAGGTATTATCAGACTTCAAAAAATCACCACCTTTGAGAAAGCGATCTTTCTTTAATAGTATGGTTATTAACATTATATTATCCATCTTAGCTTTCATTTGTAGGATTACTATGTATTGATTTGTAAACATTCACTGAGTTATTTATTTTATCTCCACAGGGCTCACAACAACATTAAACCAGGATGCTTGTGTTCTTTTTAAGTCTGTATTTGCATAAACATTGACTGTTGATGGAAAGACTTAAGAAGATCAAGGTCTCACCATTTGTCCTGAATCCGTGTGACCGTAAGATACTGATAGCATTGAGTCTTGAAATGATTTAATAATATGAGTGAGGATTTGCTTTCTCCATTAGAGCATTAAGTAAGCTAAAACTATCAACATTGTAAACCAAATTGCCTTATTTTCTTCCAAACTTCATATATGTCTATCAGGTAATATAGGCTTGAAAATTGATATCCTGTGGTGCTAAAGTACAGTAGAAAGAGAGGAGAAGTGTATACATGTTTTATTTTAAATTGTACAAAGGGGGAATTTAAAAATATGTAACTGCTGTTTATACATTGGCTCCTTACTGCTTATTAATCTGTATTGTATACATAATGGAGTGAAGCAGAAGCCGGGAGTTGGCCTTTCCTTGAGCAACCACCACATGGCTCAGCGTCTGTGCCAAACACGGGGGCTCCTAGTCTGGCCAGTGCCAAGAGGTTGCCGGAACAGGGGGCAGGTGGATGGTGTCAGTGTCACAGCCTGAGAGCCACCTGCCGCGGCTCCCGGAGCATGCTGAGTGGACGCGCCAGGTGGCAGCACACCGCCCCCCCCCCCCCCCCCTTGCTCGATGGAGACAGCCCAGGCCAAGGTAAAGTTAGTGAATAGCATTGGGGTATAGTCACTGTAATGGTGCTGTTAACGGTTGACACCATTGTATTTTTAACTTTGTGTCCTGTATCTCCTCAGCCACATATCTTAATATCGTATTTGTCATCGTATCTCTATGGTGGGGGCAGACTTTGCACTTATGCAGTGCAACACGTGCACTTTACTTTCCTCCAACTGTCTACAGTGAGAGCAAACACAATGGCAATACAGCTGCTTATGCTCTGAGCTACAATCATGGCTTTTCATGTTACTTACCCAGTGGTGTTTCTGGTTAGGAATCACAGCTGTAAAATTGAATTTCAGTTCATTACACTTCATGATGTTGCCCCTAAATTTTGCACACTATATTCTTGTATATTATTTCAAATAAAATGAAAAAAATTGTTTATCTGACTTCCACTGATTGATCCTGACTGAACTTTACGAATGAGTCATCAGAGTAACAGGTTCAGGAGATGGAAAATATTTTAGAAGTGGCTTATGGGATTTTAAACATTAAATTTAAAATAAAATGTTAATGACAGGACAAGGGCAATAGAAAAGGACCTAGATTACCTACTAGTTATAAGAAACCTTGTAGAATAAGTTATTTTTAACTTGGCATCTCTGTTGCAAAGTTGAACAGCCCCGAAAGTCTGTTGTTTTTAATAAAATGACACACGAGAGTGTAAAGACAGCCCTGCTCTATCTTTATTAAAGATACAGTAAGACACAGTTGAACAACATTTAGCCCTACATCTTAGCTTCGGGATGTGCCAGTGGTTCCCAAACTTCGTTGCACGTTGGAAACACTTCAGGATATATATTTTTTTGATACTAATGCCTGGCTCCTACCCCCATACGTGTTAGTTAATAAGGGGTACAAATTGGGCATCAGGGGTTTTTAAAGCTTCTACCAGTGAGTCTTAATACGCAGCCAAATATGGAAACCACTGGGCTACCTACTTATCCAGTGAGGAAGGATGCCAGTTGGGGAGAAGCAGTGTACTTACTATAAGTTGGTCGAATCCCCTAAGAAGCAGCGGGGACTCTGTGATGGGAAAGAAGTTTTAGATAGCCTCACAGAAAAGCCTGAGAGGAGAGACAAGAGTTCGGTATCTTTCTGGAAAAAATCAGGTCCACAGAGTTGGAAGGTGGTGGTGATGAATCAGTTTTTGACATTTTATGCTACATAAGGTAGAAGGGCTTCAGAGGTTAAACAGGAAAGATCAACAGGAAATACAAAAAATTCAGTTACATTCTTAAAATAGTAGATGGTAGCTGTCCTTTAGAGTATGTGTTAGTTTAACTGCCAACCTTGGATGGGTTAGCACAAAATGGACATTAAAAAATACTTCGCATTATTACTGAAGAGCAGACATAGCTTTTTGAAGCAGTTGAACCATTATGGGATAAACTGGTGCAAATTCTTTGCCTTCTCTGCTTTTAACTGATTGAACATAAGCTTCCAGGGCACCCCTGAAAACCAAAAGAAAACAAGGATCAGAAGATTATACAAATGAAATAAGAGCTCGGAGAATGCCAACACCTAAAAGCAGCCCATTTCTGCAACTGCTTTGCCCAGTCGACCAGCCCTCAAACACTTGTTGGTGGCGTTCCTGTGGTTAAGGTGCAGAGCTGTGCACGGCTTTCAGCCTGCGTTGCACTTAGTGGTCTCATCACCCAATCGGAGGCTCTCTGGCGGCTAAGATTCCCAGTTTCCCTTTCGTGCTCTTTCCTACTGAAGAGACTTCTGCGGAGCCAAGCGCAGCCTGTGTCGACGCACAGAGCTCACAAGGGGGCGCCCTGCACTGTGCAGCCTGCACGGCACTGCCGGAGGCGGGGCCCTCGCTCAGCACACACTGACACTGGCAGGGCTTTGTATTCCTGTTACCACAAGTAGGATAAATTGTTCTTAGGCTCCAACTGTTGGCCTATTAGGCGACGAGAAGGCAGTCTGAATTTAGCCAAGGGTATGATTATGATGTTCTCATGAATTAGATCGGGGGCTCAGCAAACCAGCCCACAAGTCAAGTCCAGCCCTGTGCTTGTTCGTTTATGCATATTTTTCATTATTGGTCTACTTAAGTTCCAAGTAAAACAATTTTTTGTCACAGCCATGAAGTTTCACACTTGAGCATTTCCATAAAGATGTAAGTTAATACCATAACTCGGCTCACATACTGTCTCAAGTCCCATCTAATATGTAATTCTTCACTTTTATTTGCTCCCGAACACTGAAAATATGCATCCTCTGTCAGGCTTGGCCGTTATTTTCATTTCGCTGCAGGGGATATACTTGCCAGGCGCGTGTCCAGCTCTGCTCACACCACAGCGCCCTGCAACCCCGCTAGCCACTGTCATGGTTTCATACACAACTGAATCTCCAGTCTCTCATTTCCAGCCCTGACCTCCCTCCCGATCTGTGTTCTGGACATCTTTATCTGATTCCTTCCAGGTCTCCCTCAAACTCACCTGTCAGAAACCTAGGGCTGTCCAAACCCATGGAACGTACAACACCGAGTGAGCCCCGGTGTAAGCTATGGACGCTGGGTGACCGTGATGTCCGTGTGGGTTCCCCAGCTGTAACAAATGGGCCACGGTGGAGGAAGGGGTGTTGATAATGGAGGGCGGCTGTGCAATGGGGGCAGGGGACATAGGGAAAAATCTGTGCCTTCTCAAATCTGCTGTGAACCTAAACCTGGTCTAAAAAATATCAAAAAAAGGAAAAAACCTAGGGTAAAAAAACCCAGGCGAAGGGTAGTGTTCTGCCCCTTCCCCTATTTCAGCAAAGGACACCATCAACTCCCCAAGGTCTGTATCTAAGATTCTCTTTCAGTCCTACACCAGAGCAGTTCTCAAGTCCTTTTAACTGACCCCACGTTACCACATCCGGTCCCTCCTCTCCCCTTAGCTTCAGTCTGAATCCCGCCATCTCGTGCCCTAATTGCTGCTGTAGCTCGTAGGTGGTGGTCACCCTGGTGCCGTCAGCCCTGCACTAGAGGACCCGCCACACTACGGCCGGAGACGGCCGCCTGAGATCCATGCCCTCTCGCCATCGGGGCAGTGTCTCCACTCACAACCCCACCGAACACCAGCTTCATCAACAACCTCCCGCAATGCTGTGCAACCGCTGGGTTCCAGACCGTTTGCTGTGCCCTAAAAAGACCCTCAAATTGTTAGTTTCTGCTGTTCGCGTTACCGACACAGGCAGAGCAGCTCCATCCAGCTCACTGGTGACTCTCAGCCCAACCCTGAGAGACCTGGGTGCTTGTGCAAATACCACTCTGAAAGATGTCTCTGCCTGACAAGGTCGGGCTCCAAAAAGGGCCTGTTTCCCTTCGACCACACTGGCTTGTCTCATTGTTAGCGAGACATAGCTTCCTCGTTAACCGTCCTTATCCCTCCCCACTTTCTTCCTTGTAGAGCTTTAACACAGGACCAGCCCAAATGCCTTGTTTTTGATAAAGCCTTTCCTAACTCGAGGCAGCACAAAGCTGAAACCACCGTGGACTCACATAAAGTGGAAAGGTCTGGGACTTCTGCACCAATAGCGTGGCTTAGCCGGACCCCAGCATTTGGGGACAGATCCCTGAAGGCTGGCTTCAAGTGAAGTAATACTTCGCTACTCACGCTCAAGTAATCAAACTAGCAGCCAGCTCTGCGGGGGCCTGGCAGGCTCTTAGTTAAGAAGCACCGCTGGTACGTCAGGCTCTGCCCGCCACCCCCCCGCCCCGACCTAGCTGTGTGATCTGGGCTACATTTTGAGCCTATCTGCTCATCTGCAAAGCGAGAAGAATACCTACATGATTTAGTTACGAGAGTTAAAGGATCGTACTGTGAAGAACCCGGCTCTCTGCCAAGTACATCTATGAACCTATGAAGCACTCAAATACGGTTTTCCCCGCCGCGCTTCTGATGGGCTCAGATTCTCCATGTGAGGAGCACGTTGTTACACTTCCACCATGCATGACCTCACTGCCGTGTGAGGGTCTGTGTGTTGGTTACTTTCCCTCTTAATATGTAACAACTTTGAGGCTTGGGGCTGTTTTCTGCATTTATGTAGCCCCAGGACCTAAGTGCTTGCCAAGTGCAGGGTGAATGAATTTAAAAAGTGAATGAGATACAGGAAGACAGAACTGTAATGAAAAAGACAAAAGCAATGAAGAAAGTAAATAAAAGAGAAGCGTAAGTGCAGGGATCCTCAAGAGTGCAGGCCAGCAAAATGGAATTTAATGCCCTTACAGAACAACGTCCTCCGAGATGCCTTACTCGTGTCAGGGCCGAGCCTTAGATGAAGCTGTTTCTCTGTGAGAAAACTTGTTTCTTTTAGTAATGCTATTCAAGTTGCTATGGCATCCTGGGCAAACGCCCTACTCCCAACATGTAGTCCCTCCAGATTCACACAAGGTAGAGAAACCCCCAAGGGCTCCAACTATCTTTGAGACAATGGTGTATATGTATCAGTCTCAGAAATTAATGCACTGAAATTCACAGAAACTGTAATTGTTCTGCAATGAATGGGTTAGAGTCATTTTTATCTAATCAATGGACAAAAATCCACTTAGTGGTTTCATCTGCTTTCAAAAGGATAAGATAGTACATAAAACTAGACAATATGTGGAAGAAAGTTCAGAAATGAGTTTGGTTAGTGTTTTTGGTTTTCATCAAAAACACCATCAGAACTACGGAGAGAAAAAAGATTAAAGCTGCCCTCCCACGTAAAATCAGAGCAAGATTTTCAAGCAATTATTACATTACTTCATTTGCTTGAGCAAAACATCAGCTTTCTTGGAAGTTGGGCCAAGCATTATGTAAGAGTCTGAACTCTGGTTTGTATCCAAAATAGGAAGATTATTAAAGTTACCCTTATTAAAAAAAGAAATTAGTATAGGAATTGTGCAAACAATTAGTAGAGGGAGAGTTTGTGGTAGCGTGGCAACACTGCCCAATGTGATATAAACTAACCAAGTGGAGGATTTAACGGAACACACAAAATTGACTTTTGTCAGGCAGGACCTATCAGGGTGCTTAGTACAGAGATACCTAAATGACTTAACAAAAACTACCATGTGCCTTCGCAGGCCTTCCCCTGACTCCATCCTCCCCTGGGTCTCACCTCAGGCACCCAGTTCCCACAACTGGAAGGGATCTCGCGCCATAGGAACACCAGCTCCTATGAGACCAAACTTCACCCTCCAACAACAGGGATCCCGTGGTTCTGCAGAAGTGGAGGAGCTGAGGGAATGGTTCCCAGCCTGTGGGCCCTGGACGCCCAGAGGAGGGCAAGGGGTCCAAGGATGCACGGGGCACTGAGAACTGTCTGACGATTGTACAGATGAAAAGTACCAATAAGCAAATAAAGTCTGCAAACAGTTTTGACACCATAAAGGTGTTCCCCTACTGAGACTCAGGAAAAACAAAGGAGAAGAGGCCACAGTCAGAAGAGTTCCTGTCCCACTGCCAATATCGAGTCGGTGCGTATGCTGCCAATCCTACGTCTTCTGCAGAACTTGAGAAGTCTTTCCATCACAACCTCAGTCTTCATCTTTGCCGAGAACGTATTCAATACCTGCAGACCCCCAGGAGCTCCCCAGGCTGCCGCCCCGCCCCCGAGGGCGCACATGCCTGCCTGGCGGGGGCCGGGAGGTACCATCTTCCCCACTTACCCCACTCGGGCCCCAGGAGTCACTGATCACTCCACTTTTAAAATTAATTTGACTAGGATCCATTCAAGCTCTAGAGAAATGTCTGGTGTCAAAAGGAAGCAGAAAGGAAGGCAGAAGAGAGGTCGTTACTTGCCATTTGTTCCGCAGCAGTAGCTGCTATACCCTCGATGTGCCCTACTTCTGACAACGTAACACACTGTGCCGGGAGGAGATGAGTCTACAAGGTTTGCCCCCGAAGCTAAAACAAATCTACTGACATTTAAAGGGCAATACTCACCCTGGGTTTATCTACAGGGGCAAGAAATTCATGCAGTGGTGCTTCAGTATGCAGGGACGAAATCAGTTTTGCAGTAACAAGTAAGAAAGAGCGTTCTCTAGGACAAAGCTTCCGGCTTTGCCGACAGCCTGGGCTGGAGCAGGAGTGCTCTGGAGCCCCCAGAGGAGGGCTTCATTCCCTGCTCAGGACCGAAGGCTCTGGTGTCAGCCCTGTGTGGCGTGATGGGCAGGCCTTATTCAAAAAGCTCGACAGCATTTCTGAGCATGGTTTTCGGTTGCTAAATACAGGCTCAGCAACAGCACTGCTGATGAAATGACTTGGGAGACATTTTTAAAAAGAAGCAAAAGGAAGCAGATTTGTGATGTGTCCACAGCAGGACAACTGTTGTAGATGAGCTCAGTCCAACTCGTTAGAGGACGAAGGTGCACCCTGTTCCATCAACTGAGCCCTGCGTGCTCCTGTACTAGACAGTGGGCTGCAGCTGAGCGAGTCGAGGGGCCTCGGGGAGGGCACCGCAAAGCCCCACACCAGCCCCGGCAGAGTCCCCCGCCCACACCCGGGGCCTCTTCTGAGGCAGTTTAACCAGACGCCGCACTGACGGTGACAGCCTCACCGCGCGTCCCGCCCGGCTCCTCGCTCAGACGGTCAGAGCTGAGGGGACAAGCGGCCAGCACGGAAGAAGAGCAGGGGCGCGGGCCACCCTCCTCTCTATCCGCTGGCAGGGCCGGGCGCTCCCCTGGGCGCCGGTCGCCACACTTGAGGACTCGGCGCCGCTCCCGGATCTGGCGGTCTGAGGCTTCTTCCACGACCCCCAGCCCGAGGAAGGAAGCCCGAGGAAGGGCTTCCTTCCTCGGCGGCAGGGGGCGTGGAGGGGGGTGGTCTCGCACTTGGCGACTGTGCTGTGAAGCCCCGGCTGTGCTGCGGAGCCGCGGGCCGCTTTAAGAAATCCCGATGCTGCCTCCCAGCCCCGGAGATTCCAAGGCCGTCAGGGCGTGGCCTTGACACCTGGACTTTTCAAAGCTCCGTAAATGACTCCTGGGTGCAAACACAGCCGAGAACCACTTCAGCACAGGAGCCCAGGCTGGCTCTGGAGAACCCAACTCATCCCCTGCTCTTAGGCTCAAGTGAAGGCTGGTTTGGTGCCCTGGTCCCCAGGCTAAGAGCATTAGGGTGCCCTGGAAGAGCTGAGAATGGCTTCCAAAGTGATTTAAGAGGTACAACTGCCTGGCTTTGGAGAATGAGGGTGACAGCGGAGTTGAATGATGGCTTAAAGGTTTTCTAGCTTGGCTGGATATAGGTGACAGTACACCCCAACCAAGACAGGGAGTCTATATCGACAGAGGAATGGATAAATAAGATGTGGTACATATATACAATGGAATATTACTCAGCCATTAAAAAGAACGAAGTAATGCAATTTACAGCAACATGGATGGACCCAGAGATTGTCACACTGAGTGAAGTAAATCAGAGAAAGAGAAATATCATATGATATCCCTTCTATGCGGGATCTAAAAAAAATGATACAAATGAACTTATTTACAAAACAGAAGCAGACTCACAGACTTAGAGAATGAACTTATGGTCACGGGGCTGGCAGGGGAAGGATGGGGGGAGGGATAGTCAGGGAGTTTGGGATCGACATGTACACACTGCTGTATTCAAAACGGGTAACCAACAAGGACCTACTGTAGAGCACAGGGAACTCTGCTCAATGTTTGTGGCAGCCTGGATGGGAGGGGAGTCTGGGGGAGAATGGATACATGCATATGTACGGCTGAGTCCCTTTACTGTGCACCTGAAACTATCACAACATTGTTAACTGGCTCTACTCCAATATAAAATAAAAAGTTTACAAAAAAAAAAAAAAGACAGTCTAAGAGAATGAGCACGTTTGAAGGAAAGTTGATTTACTTTCAGCATTTTGGGGTTGAGATTTCTGTGGGACTTTTGAGTGATGACATGTGGCTGCAAGTTTGCTGGCCTGAGGCCCTGGGCAACCAAGATGAACCACAGACCCGGAGCCACAGGACAGAAGAGACCACTAGAGTCATGGGTCTGGGTGAGCTCACCTGGGAACCAAAGTACAGATCGAATGTGAAGGGAAAAGAGCCAGGAACACACTGTGGGAAATGACGGCCTTTAAGGAGTGGACAGAAGAAGACAGTTCAGCAAACGAGACTGAGGGAAAATACGGCCACAGTGGGGAGAACAGAAACAGACGACTGAGGTGCCACGGAAGATCCAGGAAGGCAGGGCCTGCCCTGGTTTGCTTCGTGTCCTCAGGGCCTGGCACATGGTGAGTATCAATAAAAATAAGCGCAATCGGTCAGGTGATGAGCAGTTTCAAGAAGGAGGTGGTGGTCACTTCTAGCTAAAGCTCCAGAGTGATAAAGTGAGAACAGAAACATGTGCATTTGGTGGCTAAGAGGTCTCTGGAGATTTTGGTGAGGGGAATTTCAAAGGAGAGTGCTGATGGAAGAGAGATGCTTAGTAATTCGGATGTGACAGTGCAAGCATCCCACCCTGGGCATGGCGGGGGTGTACGAGGGGTGGTGGGTGTGTCTGCACGTGTGCGCACACGTGCATAAATACACCTGAGAGGCACTAGGCTGCTGGGTGTCCTTGGTTTCTACTAATAACAGTATCACGTTTACTCCCATCTGCGTTCCACGACTTCAGTAACTGCCCCACGTGGCAATGAAGCAGAAAATGGAGCCAAGGCAAGGAGTCGCTTCATAGTTGAGGATGGTTTTCAAAAGAGAAGTGCATGGTTCTTAGGGCTGCATCAGGCACGGGACAGCACAAGAGGGGATGCGAAGGACACGGAAAGCAAAACCTGACGTGCCCCCCAGCAACGCGCCCCGGCGGCACTCCGGCAGGTGAGGCGCCTGCCCCGGGGAGCACAGCGTGGACACGCCCACCCGGGCCCCCTCCTTCCTCCTCCCCTGCATCCCCCACGCCCTGGGCGGGTGCCCCTGCAGCGCACGGCTCTACCTGATGAGGAGGAGCCTGTCCTTTTCACAGGGATGGTCATCCAGCCACTGGGAGAAGCGCGCGTGGGACCACTCGGCCCTCTGCAGGGGGAAACACAATCAGAGGAGAGGGGGATCCCATCCTGCGACAGCAGGCGCGGGGCCAGAGAGGATCGCAGGGATTCCCGGGGGCAAATGACACCGGACACCTGCCCAAAGGCGGGTGGCACAGCGCTCGGCGCACCTTCCTGACTCCCAAAGAGCCTTTGGGGTTTGCCAATTTTAGGTGGGTCAGAAAAGTAAATGGGGCCTCCGTCAAAAAAGCTTTATGAACATAAATTACTTGTGTCACTATTATTTAAAGGGCTAATTCTAGATGCAGCAGGCAATTCTTACACTGCTGGGAAAGTGGGGGCTGTGCAGCGGGAGCCTTCCTTCCTTCCTAGGCATCTGCTGCCACGGCAGGAATCTGAGACCGCGTTAGGCAGGAGAAGGCCGGGCACTTTGGGGGGGGCACATTCTTCACTTCCTTACCTGGAAGGGGGATCTCAGCTCGGGGGGTGCTCTTGCGAACAAAAACTGAATAATGATGCTGAATGGAATAATGTCTCCCAGTACAGGGCTACTGGCCACGTGTTCACTTGTCTGGAAGAGCAGTGGTCTAAAAGAGGGAAACGCAGAAGTTATTTAATGCTATTCGATACAGAAAGAGGTGACTTGATAGAAGAATCATAATAGCATATTAGTAGAGTATAGCTGCACAGTAGCGTAATAGCATAATACGCGGTAGAAGAATGAATAACAGCAGCCTTCCTACACTGGCTAATTCCTAACCATTTCTTAACCCCCTGTTTAGCCCGGAGACACACACACACCCCCCACACTCTGGCAGGTGGACCTGCCCTTCAGCTCCTTCCTTGACCCCCAGCTCACTGCCTTTGAGTCTGACTTTACTTCAAGGTGACTCAGCAAAATCCCTGCTTAGAGCTCATCTGATGAACAGGCTAAAATCAAAGCACTTAGCTGAAGCTGTCAAGTAGTTATAACTAATAGGTTTGGTCAAAATGTTCAGTTTTTATTTTATATAAAATCCTTCCTTGGGCTATAATCTAATGTGGGTAAATTCAACCATTTTCTATACAACTTTTCAAAGGGCAATTACGTCCTTGTATATACGAAATTATTACCTCACTGACCATCCCTCCCTTCTGACACACTGTGTGTCTGGGCGTCACCATCCACGAAAGGCCTCCCTCATTTTACTGTGCTTCACAGATTTGTTGTTTTTTTACCAACCTGAAGGTTTGTGGCAACCCTGTGTTGTCAGATGATGGTTAGCATTTTTTAGCAATAAAGTATTTTTAATTAAGATATGTACAATTTTTTTAGACATAATGCTACTACATACTTAATAAACTATAGTACAAACATAACTTTTATATGCACTGGGAAACCAAACAATTTGTGTGACTGGCTTTACTGTGACAGTTGCTTTATGGCAGTGGTCTGGAACCGAACCCGTAATATGTCCGGGGTACACCTGCATTTTGCAGGAGCCTGCAGTAAAATCTATCCCGTTACCCAACCACCTACCCCCTCGTCAAAGGCTGGCAAAAATAATTTGAAACTTTTATTGACTCTTCCTTGGCTTTGGGCGCTGATGGATAAGAGTTAATTAAAGGCCAAGCTGTAGAGGCTGAATCTCAAGAGGAAAGATGGCAGCAACGTCTCCTGACTGAGCAGCGATTCTGAAGTATGTAAAATAGCTCTGTACCTGGGCTCTTTCTTCACCCCACGTAATTGACTCCAATCTACAGCTGAAGGCCTGGAAGAACCAGAGACACGAGCTTCTTCACCACTCAAGAGTCAGCAGTGCTCTCAAAAGATAGTTGGTTCTGGTTGGATCCAGAATATATTGGAAAAAATGTCTTTATATTAACTATTCTATAAAATTTATCCCTGGTAGGGATTTTTCTAATTTCAACTGTTTTGTAAAACAACATTATTCTATAAGTTATTGTCTTTAACTACTGTGGAAACTTTTTAGTTCATCTGTGTTGCCTGTCACCAGACTTCCACAAAGCTCTGAACCAGGCCCTCCGTGGGAGCAGGACTGGGGTCTTCCCACAGCTGTGGGCGGTGCACTTGCCTTGAACACTTTCAAGGGCAGTCACCTCACAGAGCTCCCCGCTGCAGAGCCTCAGGCAATGAGTCCAGCACCTCCTCGGGTATGAAAACATTGCTGAGGGAATTCTGGTTTTCCTGGCGGCACCCCTGTTTAAGTCCTTCTCAGTGTGTCGAACACCCTGTCTCCATCTAGGCGAAGCTCCTAGTTTTAACAGCAGTAGCAATGGCTACCACACAGAACGCTTATTTCAAGCTTTAGAAACGCGCACTCATTTATTCCTCCAAACAACCCTACGAGGTAGGCACTGTTACATCCCCATTTTACAGATAGGTAAACTGAGAGGAAGAGAAATCAAGTAAAAGCTAGGAAAGGGCAGAACACAGACTCAAACCTGTGCAGCCTGGCTCTTCATTTTGCCAGGCAGCCTCTCTTAGGATATCAACTGTAGCAACTACTCATCATGTTTTTAGAACAGATAGACTTATTCTCAGAGAGAAACAAAGACCCCTGGAGAAAGTACAACTTCAAACTGTTAACAACTCCTATATGGTAACCTGAGCAAAGTAATGTTTCCAGGACACCGTCTGAAGGCCATGCAGTTAATATCTCTTTAGGTATCCCCAAATTCTCTCCATGGGTCAAGGACCTCCAGTCACCCACATAACTGAACCATATCATCAGTCTCTCTTGGGATTATTTTCACCCGGAATGACCTGAAGTTCTTGGGCGGGGTGGGGGGGTGGGGGCGGCGATGAGTGCTACAGTCTCAGAGGCCTCTGGAAGCTGACTCTGGGTGGGAGGGGAGGAAACTGCGCCCCAGCTCCACTACCCGTAGCCTGGAGAACCCTTGTCCCGGCAGGGGAAGCTGAAACATCTCACAGCCCAAGGTCACCGGGTGCTGAGCAGCTGACATTCCCAGACTCAAAGCCAGCCTGGGGCCAAGCGCGCGTTTGAGCTGTAACAGGGCAAAGAGCCAGTGGGGAGGCGATTCCTCCACTGGGTCACGGGCTCATCCTGCAGGTCTGGCGCTCCTGAGAGGCCACCCTGAGGATGTGGGCAGACAGGGGAGCTTGTGCCTTCACTTCTCTCCCGGCTGCCCCTGGTCTGGTGAGAGTCCTCCCCTGCCCCAGTAAAGCCCAGTCTTTGCCTACAGCATGTGACATGGTAGGATTCAAGCTGAACCCTAGCTCATGACATGAGGGGACCCGGGGGGTGAGAGGCCAGTCCTGTATGACAGCCCTCCACTTACTGAAGGGCAGCCACATGGAATCCTTTCTGCCTCTATGACAAAAAGATGACCAAGAATTTTGGTCCCCGCTCTCTATCAGTGCTCCCTATATGAAGTCCCACGTACAAATGCTTTAGAATTAAGTACTAAGAAACACTGAACTTCTTCCTAAGAATTAATATACTTCCTTCCTCCCGAAGGTGAGAATTACATAGCTGATTCTGTTCCTCTTTTATCTCTGGCTTCAGAAAGTTTAAAGTCAAATTTGAAACTTATCTACCACAATTAAATTAGTTTTATGGTTTGAATATTTGTGTTTTTCTTTGTTTTCCTTCTATATTCTTGATGCAAACTGCCAACAATCCAAGGGCAGGAAGGGAAGAAAGATGGGAAAGGGAGACGGAGGGCGACGGAGAGGGAGGAACGGTCGGTAACGTGCCACGGCCGGCAGCCCAGCGGAGCCGCACACGAGGCTGCTGACTGCAACACCGGCACAGGGCAGGCCTGATAGAAACCAGCTCACTTTGAAACAGCATCTTCTGGTCCATCACCTGTCCCTTTGCAGCTCTGAGTCACAGCTGTTATTTTTCTGCCAAGACCAAATCTTCCACTCTAGCCACTAACGGGACTGCCAGAAAGCCACGGAAAGCACAGCTGGATTTGATTCTGTGTTATGCATCACTGACATAATTACCTGTAAACACTGAATGCAGACATTCTGTTTCTGGTGCTTGTTTTAAGAAGCTGAAAGAACACAGAATGAGAACCTCCCTTCTCCCTGATTCCAGGTAGAATCTGAAATACCGGCAAGTTCAAAAAAAACATCACCATCTGAGGTGATAAAAGGAACAAAAGGAAATTAATTAAGGTGTTATAAAACGCAGATACCCCAAATGCCGCAAAATCACTTAGAGAAAAATAAGTAGCAGTGTTTTCAAGGTTAAACTTTACAGGCAGCTGCGTTTTTAAAAAAAAATTTATTTAATTAATTTATTTACTTTTGGCTGCTATGGGTCTTTGCTGCTACGCCTGGGCTTTCTCTAGTTGCGGCGAGCAGGGGCTACTCTTCGTTGCAGTTTCTGGGCTTCTCGTTGCCGTGGCTTCTCTTGTTGCGGAGCACGGACTCTAGGCGCAGCTTCAGTAGTTGTGGCTCGCGGGCTCTAAGCGCACGCTCAGTAGTTGTGGCGCACAGGCTTAGTTGCTCCGCGGCATGTGGGATCTTCCCGGACCAGGGCTCGAACCCGGGCCCCTGCATTAGCAGCCGGATTCTTAACCACCGCGCCACCAGGGAAGTCCCCAGCTGGTAGTCTTAATTAATCAAGTATTAGGTCCCATTAGAAAAAAATTATACTTCTAGTAGAAGATCTCCACATTTAAGTGATCCAGAGCTGTGTAGCTGTCAGTCTTAAGGCCAATTACGGAGTGGAACAAGTCTCGAGTCCTGCTGTCCCGCGTCCACAGCCAGCATCCGGGGTTCCTGGGCTGCCTGCCGCCACCCGCTCTGCAAAGCTTCTTTTGGTGAGGGCAGCCCAGACCACTGAGAATGTGCACTGAGATGTGGAATCAGCAGAGAAATGAGAGGGGCAGGAGGGGAGGACACGGGACTCCTCCCTGCAATGGACACAGTGAGGGCTTCGGAGAGATGGGAAGAGGCCCAGATACGGTGGCAGGCGGGACTGTGTGTGTCCCAGGAGAGAACGGAGCAGAAGGCTGCTGACTGGGGGGTGAGTCAGGGCTCAGAGCAGAGAGGTGAGGGCCCCCCAGGTTCCTGTCTTGGAGTCTAAGGCTGTCAGTCCCAGGGGACCAGGACAGAAAGGAGGCAGAGGTTTCAGGCAGACGTTCTCTGAGAATAAAAGCACACATTTGGTTCAAGGTTCCTGCAGCATCTCCTGGAAGGCTGTCTGCAGAGGAAGATGGGAGATGCGGCATTTCAGAGCAGGAGGTCACCGCCAAAGTGGGGAGTTTAGATTCTCTTTAACACTCTCTGACTTCTCCTGGATGAATCATGTAAGCGTGCACATATTGCTCTAGGACCCTTCGGAGCGCAAACAAGCGCGGACTTCTGGGATAAGACGCGGGGCTCGGTGGTTGCGAACACAGGCAGTCCTGGGTCTGAAATGCAGCCCTGCAGCTCACACACAGTTCTCACATGTGCAGCCCCGAAAGCTTACACCCCTCAGCCTTGACTGCTGCCTGGGGGTCGTCCCTAACTCTCATCTATTGTGGTGAAGGCGGAAGGAGAAAGTACCATGACAACGCTCAGCACAGGCTTAGCATATAATAATCAAATAATGCCTGTTAGAATAAAAACGACAATAAATGAACTATCCAGCCCTCCACATTTACCCGGGTGCTCCTAGCACTGCCAGAGTATTGGCAGACAGCAAAGCGAACCAAGCCCCAGATGTGGCTGCCTTCTGTCTTCAACGCTGACGTCAGAAACTTGGAATTAAGAATCCAGAAACCTTGGGGAAATCGTGATTGCAGAGGATGGACTGAGTGGAAAGAAGCTGGAAGCGCTCGTCACGGAGGCTGCAGAGACGGCCACCGTCAGGTCTGCAGACCCGCAGGCAGGGACCTGCACGGAACCTCAAGTGACAGATGATCACGGAGGTAACTGTAGACACGTGAACCCTCACCACTCCTCCAACTGAAAACTGTTGATGTGAACACTACACTCTAGAGTTACTAATGGTCTTCCTTCTCCGGGCCCCTCATGCTAACAGATCCATCAGAACAGCCCCTACCTCCTGACAGCTCTCAGTGCTCTTCCACTAAACCCAAGGAAGCTTCCAGCAGAGCAGGCTGTGGATATAATTCAGGGACCAGGCTGTTCCCTGGGAGCGGGCCTGCCTGAAGGCAGGGTCTGTGTCCCAGGCGGTGAGAGGCCTGTGGCTCTTTCTGTCCTTTGTCTCACAACCATCTGCACTGACAGGCCCCGGGCCAGGTGGAGCGAAGGTAACCTCCCTCACGGACACCTCTCGGGGGACACCGTCATGCTGCGGAGGGGTGGACAGGGACAGGGCCTCGTGTGTCTTGTGTACAAACACAAACCACCCAGCGGCAAGTCCCTAATGTCGGCAGCTTTCTGAGGCAGCATTCTCTCCGGGGTAAAAGATTCCCGCTGCCTGGGAAACTCTCATGTAGACAGTAAAAGGTAAATGCCTGCAAGAGGCTTGCCAGCCTAATTAAAGAGTCCACTGACATTACGTCCAAGAGAAGTGCCCTGTGGCGGACGGCTGCCTGATGAGGGGAGGGTGCGCCTGCCAAGGCCGGGGTGTCTGAGGAGGGGGAAGGGAGGCTGCACCGGGGGTCTGGGCTGGAGACGCCCTGCCTGGCACCATCACCCTCCCTTGCACTGGGCCTGCTGCCCCCTCCTGCAGCCCCTGACTCTAAACCTGCTGGGCTTTTGGTTGTTTGGCTGACTGTTTTTCTCACCGCCCGACCCTTACTGTATAACGTTTTAGTATATGTTATATTATTTTTAGGCTCCCTTGTTATTTTTAAATGGATGAAACACTGCAAGAGGGATTGTTAAATATATCTGTTGACTTTTCTAACTACAAATATAAAACAACCAAAGCAAAAAATTTGAAAAATATAGGAAACCTCTAAAGGAAGAATCACTAGTAACAATGGTACTTCTCCCAAGGTAACATTTTGATGTTTATCCTTGATTTTTCCTCTCCAAACACACGTCATTATTTTAAAAATAGTAGGGATCCATACCATATATACTGTTTAGTAGCCTTTTTCATTTCGTGATGCATCAGGAAGTATTTTTCATATTCTTAGATATTAACTAACAACATAACTTGTTAACGGCTGCATATATTTGATCCTATGAACGTGGCATATTTTATTTAGCCCATCTCCTCCTGACTGCCACTGGGCTGGTGCTGGTGTGACTCGGAACCTTTAGGGAGGAGCCCAGGTCAATTACGCACACGACCACTGGACGACGCCTTTTCCCTGTCACGGTGCACAGCACAGACGGCAGGGTTCACAAGAATGGGCCCTGCCACTGCAAATGCCCAGGACTAATTTTAGAGAAGAGACAGATGTCTTAACAAGTTTTTGCAGATAGCAAATGAAGTGCCTAGAACTGGGTTACTAGAATAAAGACGAGTCTGTACTGACTCACTCCTCTCTAGGAAGGGACTCTGTAGGACCTCCACATGGGGAAGCTGTCCTAAGTCAATCACAACTGCAGAGAAGCTGGTGGAGCCAGGGCCTTTCCCGGCCATGTATACAGGCAGAGGCAGGGGCACCGACATCCCTTTTCTCCAAAGATGGGATCTGAAACCTTCTTTTCAGACTAGGGCTAGATTTGAACCCCAGGATATACTACGCTTTCATTTTATTTCCTGATCCACTTAATCTTAAAATCTTTATCAAATGGTGTCCAAGACCTCTCAAACAACTGAGAAAGCTCTAGGATCAATCCGAGAGATTTCTGTACATTCAATATATCTTTAGGAATATACTGATAGATATAAATCTCTGTTAGAATTTTTCACTGAATTCAAGATATGGAGAAGTCTTCACAGGCAAAGTACAATCACTCTTATTACATATGTGCCAAGGCCTTAGGAGCTGAGGGTTGTGCGGGAGGAAGCTCAGGGTTACCAGAATCCCAGGAGAAAAGGGCATAAATCTTTATAGATGGAGAAAGGGATGAAACTCTGCCCCTATCACTAGAGCAGCTGAGGTTCAACAATAGAGGGCCCTGTGAAAAAGGTGAGAAACCATGGGATGCACAACATTAGTGGGTCATGAAACCAATTAAATGGGTTAAAATAACCAACCAAATGAAAAAGAAATGTCAGAGAATATCACATGAAGTGAGAGTAATTACTGTTTCATGGCACACGTGTGTGTGCGTGTGTGTGTGCCTGGGTTTGAGTGTACTTGCATGCAAGTATATGCCAGATGGTAACATAAAATCTCTCTTAATGTGAGTCAGAGTCAGACTTTGGAAACACATCTAGATTGACCATTGCCCCATGAGAGAAGCTAGCTATAAAAAACATAGGATTTTAAAAAATTATACACTAACCAATCATTAATTTTTTATTCCATAAATAGATACTAGAAGGTGTCACTATTCAAACTTTAAACACTCCTTTAAAGAGTTCTTCTTTCATGTGAAAACTGGGAGGGTTGAAAGAAAATCTTAAATGAATTAAAATAGAACTGTTCTTATGTGAAACCTTAGAATGTGTATCTCCATACTGTGACACAACTTTAAAAGCACTTGGATAAAGGCCGTCTTGCCTCAGCAAATAAGATAAGCACTATTTTAATACATACACGTGGAATAAACAACTAAACACGGGAGCCAGCACTATCAAAAATAATAGTCTAATCTTAAAATCGCAAATCCCTAATCACAGCTTTTCCCATGCCTTTTAAAATACCTAGTTGGTTGATATCCCTCAACATGCTAAGGTTCTGTTACTCAGGGCAGCATTTGATCATCCAACCGGGACTGCCATGTTACCATCATACTCAAAGTCACTGACTTTACAGGAGTTTTATTAAGGTTATTTTTATGGTACATATAGATGACTGGTGGATCGTGTACTCAGTACCTCTTAATGTTTCGACTTGTCCATATTTGGTAGTGCCAAACCCTAAGGCTTCCAAAATACTTAAATACTTTATAAAAGGTTTGCGCTAACCCAAAAAAGGTATCTGAAAACACTTGTGATCTCACTTTAAATTTTTTTGAAATCCAACTCAGATGGGCATCTGAGAAAAATATTTCAGGCTCTTGTGTCGGCATTAAAAAAAATCACTGCCAATTACTCACAGGCAAAGTAAAGGATAAGCCTTCCCTTTCAATCAACAACCTTGGGTTCATTACACTTGAATTTTCTACCAAAAGCTTGGATGACATAAGAGAGTGAAGCAATCTTTTAAAGAACATACTGCTTATTTGATTACTCTAGTTTCTAGTACTGAGTCAGTTTATAGAAAGCCACATGCCTGGACTCTCTTACCTACCTTTATAAAGAAACATTCAAAAACCATTATGCTTGGGGTATTATGGAGAGTTGATACCAAGGTTTCCCATCTGGTAAGCTGTGGTCAGAAGATGGTTATAAGCATTGTATTGACCCCCTTGGCCCTCAGGGTTGGTCATCATTTTACATGTATATATCTTCTATGTGTGCCATGATGTGAAAAAGTTTGGGAAGTTTGGCTTACTGAATAAACAGCCGTATGAACAACATCTTTTTATCTTCTAAAATCTGATACTTAAGACCTAGTCATTAAGCTATTCAAGTCTTTAAAATTTGAGCTGGTAAAAGGTCTATATCTAAGCATTCAGCACTGAAAAGAATTTTCCTGTTAAATTGGTATATTCTTAGATCATGAGTTTGAATTAACTCATTGTTTTTCTTTTTGAACTGGTTTCTAGTAAGCTCAATCCCAAATTTTGTGCTCAATTGCATTAGACATCTTTAGCCTAAATTATCTACTACATTTACAGTCATTCTCTGCATTTCACCACTAAACTCAGTTCTTCTAATACTCTAATAGTTTTGTTAGGGAATGTAACTTATGACCTTTTTAGAAGTAGACTGGATTGAAAATGATAAATGAACCAATAATACTTTCAGAAAAAGACATCTATAAATTATGAACTGCCTAGTATTACTACTCAATATATTTCTGTAAGACTGGAGAATAAAAAAAAAAAATCCCCCTAGAAAGAGCATAATAAAAAATTTACCAGCTCAATCTTATGAACTGCAACTCAAAAGTAACACATACACAGACAGACATACATACACTAGTCATCGCATATAACACTATATAAATTTCTGGTTTGAAGAATAACATTCAAATGCCACTTGTGCATCACAAAATAGTTGGATAATGGCAGTTTCATACCGATGGACATGAATAGGAGAGGATTTATCTGCTAACAGGATATGGCTATATTAACAGCGATTAACAGAGTTATGTCTCACCTGAATGACCTCAGCATTCGATAGGACTTTCCTAAATCAGATACTCTTCTGCAGAACGGACCCACAGCCAACTCCATCTGAAATATTAAAAGATATCCCCAGCTTTTTACATCAGAATCTTGAAGTGAACTGGGGACACGCTTGGATCATAGAAGGTTGTAGCTTGCAGTAAACTTAAATTTTACCTTCACTGTGAGGCAGGTTTTGAAAGTCAAATTTATTAAAAGGCAAGAGCTGAGATAACTTCTGCATTTATTTACTAAAGAGGCATAATTCCTTCAAAAAGAGAAAAGCATTTTTTGTTATGTACGAGGAGAAAGTTTAGATTGTTTTTCTCCACTGAAAAATCAGAAAAAGGAAGGTTTTCAAGCCTGCCTGTGTGGCTATACTTTAAGCAGACATCAGGAGCCTTTGTACATTAACATAAATGATGTCCGTTTTCACCAGGCTGGCTCAGGGGGTTAAAAGCACCGACTCCGGAGGCAGCGCACTTGTGTCAGAATTTCTGCTCTACAACGACTAGTTGTGTGGCCCTGGACTTAGCCTCTTTACGTTCCAACTTCCTCACCTGTCAAATGAAGGTAATGCCTATCGTAAAATTATGCAAGTAAAATCATTTCACAAAGCACTATGTGCACAGCATATAGTAAGTGCTTGTTAAATGTCAGCACTTATTATCAGTATTTTTAAAACTTCCTCCTTTTAAATGTTAGTGAATTAATTTGTTTCCTGACTGAAGAATTTAGCAACTACTACTTTCACTTCTCTTTATTTTCCTCCTTTGACTGGAAATTTTGTCATGAATTGAATTTTAGGCTACCCATTCTTTATCCACCAAGCACATATGCAAAATTTTTGCATATGTGGTACTCAAGATAATAAACCATCTCTCTATGCTCGCTATAAACCGGACCCTGGTAAAGAATAATTTAGAAAATGACTGAGAAAAGGCTGCTCCCTGGTAAATCAACATCTTTCTTCAGGAAAAACATATGAAAGAAAAATGGGGTTTCTGTCTTGCTGGCCATCTTTCTGAAAAACTGTTCAAATCTCCTTGACATTGGAAGACCATGGAGACCTAATCACTCACTCAACTCATTTGAGAAACATTTTTGACTCCAGGCACCAAGCCAGACACGGGGATAAGAAGATGAATTAGATGGTCTTGCCTCTGAGGAGCTCTCTCAAATTTATCAAAGAAGGGGATATATATTTATTTAAACAATATAATTTTTATTCATCTAAATTATAAGAGAGGTATGTGTGTGTATACATAGACACACATACACACATACTGATTACCATTAAGAGAAATGACAAGTGTGAAATCAAATGTACAAACTGAGTGTCGGGGAGAAATGCAGGGCAGCTTTCTTTCTTCAGATGGTCTCAAGCGTGAGTCGTGACTGGTGAATTTCTCTCCTAGCATACAGAAGACACAGTATATACCCTGTAGGTTCTAGAGGGAAACCAACCTCACATGATTAGCAAACTCTCTAAAATACAAAAGAATAAGTAAATAAAAAGAGAACTCTGAGGAAGAAAAGTCAGACCCTTGCCAACAATGCAAAAGAGAGCGGCCTCGACCCAGTGTTCTCGAAGACACTGGGTGATGGGCTGTTCCTTGGGACCTGTTTATTCACTCAATGGGAGTTTCTGGCTTCCTACAGAATGTGGCATTTATTTTATAGTCAGCACAAAGTACAAATGTGGTATCATGTACCTATGACTGTGTGTGTGTCTGTGCATGTGTGCATATAATGGTTTCTTACACACTGAAATTATGTGTAGTATTTTTCATGAAATGTTTTCGTCCATTTTTTTTTCAGTTACCCTAGTGGGCTTCATCATTTTCAAAGATTAAACCAAACAACCTTTGCCTTAGCACTTGAGCAGGATTGAATGTTAAAACAAATAAGTGGCTAGGAAAAAATTACGGTATGAGAGACTATGACCTCAAATGGCTGGGTCACCTATGATGACTGCAGATTTCTATGCCATAGGACAATTTAAAAACGTTAAATGTTCAAAATAAATTTTTCATCCATCAAGGACCTCTAGGGTACTAAAAACCATCTTCTTCTGCCAGAGTTCCATTAAACAATAAAGGCCATGTTTCTGAAGGGCAGGAATGTTCCTTTTAGAGGAGGTGACTCTGCAATTAGCTGTGGATACAAAAATGGCATCTGCAACTGCCTCTCTCCAGCTCTCCTGTTGGGAGGGAACGAACCGTCAGCTCAGGCGTGCTGAACTAATTACATAGCTGCTCCGTGCCCACCGCAGACATGTGGTTAACCACAGGGCATCTATGGATACTCCCAGGGCATTCCTGCCCTGATACTGTTCAGGAGAAAAGGCAATGGGAATTAGAATCTTGATTATCTGGGGTTCTTCCCTAAATTTATATTTCCAGGCAAAAAGAAAAATAGATACAAATATATAGTATTTAAAGGGCACCAGAAATAAAGAGAAACTGCTCAGAGTGCCACTGAGTAAATGATTTAATGCCAACGTCAAAAGCCATCCTTCCCCTCAGGAAAGAAACACAGTGGAGGGGCAGAGGGGAATGTGTGGTTCAGAGGGCAGTATGGACAAGTCCCCAGAGAGATTCTGAATCAGAGAACCCCAGTGGCCTTGGACCAGCTTAGTGATTTAGAAGTGCTGTGTGATTAGTGTAAACACAGAGACCATGTGGTCACAGTAGGGAATTAATTACCAGGAGGAAAGCGCCTCATGCCCGTGACCTGATTCCTAGGGGGTGTGCGTGGGGCACCTCCCTCATCGTGAGCCCCCCCAGATGGCTCCCTGCAAATACATACTCTTTCACCTGTGCAACGACGCCAGTGGGGAGAAGTTAGGATTCCTAAAGAAATCTTTAAAACATATCATTATCTGTCTTTGCAACTGGACTTTATGCCAAATAATCAGTATTCCCAAACCTACCCTACTGGAATCTTCTGAGCTCTTTCTCTTTCTGTTATTTATGCCAGAAAAGCAGGCACTCTCATCACAAGAACTCTTTTCAAACCCACAGAAGATTTGTGCGGTTTTGATTCCAATGGCCTCAATGGCTTTGTTTAATTTTGAATACAAATCGGTAGAACTTTCAGTAATGAGGCAGCCAAAAGGCTTTCTAGTCCCAGGTGATGCCCGTCATGAATATAAACGTCAGGGCAATGCCATCTCAGGGTTTTGATTCACCCCAGAAAAATGCAACCAAGTACGGAACCCGAGGTACAATGCCACATAACTGCAGTTGTGGGAAGAAACCACATCAAATGAAATAAAAGCCCTCAATTCACTTTAATGTTTTTAAAATATGGGGGAAGATATAACAGCTGGATAATACTTGCCAAAGCTACTGGTCACAACCACGACTGACTTCAGAAGTGCTGGCACCTGTCTTTCCTGCACCCACGACCCACAGGGCCGGGGAAGCAGCCGCAGAGTGAGTGGCACGAGGTTCTGAAACAGGGACGCTATCCCGAAGTGAACCAAGGAATCAGCCCCACGGAGGCTGCAGCAACCAGTGTCACTGCCGGCCTGGAAAGGATACTCTTAACACCGAGTAAGAAATGGAAAACGGAGGCCGCCCTGGAGCATAAGTTAGTAATAATGATTGATGAGTTTCATTTATCTTAACGGAAGGGACCTGGGGAAAGGTTTGGTTTATAGGCAACATGTCTTCAGAAAGAAGGAATGCCAAATAAAATTCTGAATGTGCAGTTTTAAGGAAGGTGGGAGCTCAACCCTGCCCCTGGATGCTATGCATTTTGAACAGGTGCCAGCTGTGGTAGCAAGGGTCACAGGACAGTGCTCTCCAGCTTTCAAAACTCACAAGGTCACATAGCATTAAAATAAAAACAAAAACAAAAAGCCTTCTTCCCACAGCACTCTCATTTTGGCCATCTCCTGCTTGGCTGCCACTCTAATTGGACTTGAAGTGCTGCCTCCAGGAAAGTGACTCAAGAACCAGCTGGAGCAGAAGGCAAATAAACGGGTGGGGGAGGGAGCCCAGGGAAAGAAGAGGACAGGAAAAGAAAAACAAAATGAAGGAGGAAAGGGGGAAAGAAGAACAGATACCCATTTGAGTTCAGCTCACAGTGTTTTTAACAAGTAAGAGCAGGTCTTGGTACATCACTGTGTTTTCACTTTGATAAGCAGCCTGTAATCCCAGAAAGGGACAAGCATGACAATATACAGAATTTACCTGTAACAAGAGAATGTACAGGTGCCTGAGAATTAAGTTGATAAAAACGGGAAGGGTAAAAGGAGCCACACGAATGGTAGCATTTACTTTCAATTTTCATGCTGAGGTTACTAAAGGCATATTTCACAAAGGAAGGCCCTTTACTCTGACCTAGCGGTCTCAGGCATATCATTTGGAGATGAAAATGACTAATTCGAGACCAGTTAATTTGCAAAGAGCCTGGCTCTTGAAACATTATGATATGTACCCGTTCCTTATTGTAACTGTCAGGTATGAGGGAGCGTCTACAACCACCGCCTGGTACAAGCAGCCCGCCACATTCCTACTCCTCGGAGTAGGAATAATGAACCAAGACTTGCTCCCAGATACACACAGGAATAAAAGGGACATTACAATTTGTCCATCTTTATAAACAGGAAGGATCTGGCACACCGCTAGGAATAATCCAGTCGAATAACTATTTAGACTAGTAAAGCTAACAGCTTTCAAAGGCTTAAAAAATAAGTTCACCTTTGACGTGCTATGTAAATACGAATTGTTTCTGAATCTTTTTTTAATGAAAGTGGATGTATGAGGTGTTTTTTCTCTGCCTCTAATACTATACCTAAGGCTTTTAAAAAGTCTGTCTAAAGAACAAAGAAAAAAACCTTTCTATAGGAGCTGATTATGGTTCTGCTATTTTAATGTGACTCCACCTCGTTCACATCAGATAGCGTGGAATGACTTCAAGGTGGCCATGCACAAGAAAGGTACTCTTATGTAACAGAGGGGGATCAAATAATTCACCTGGTCCTCTGTGCTTCTCAATGAATTAGAACACCGCCCTGGAGGACCACGCATGTGTCAGAGATCTTTCTCTTTACATGACAACAGACAGCCCCTTTCTACTGTTTGAAGGATAAATTTCATAGTCTATATTATTTTCCAACAAGGTTAATCAATTATTCTTACCAGTACTGATCTGGTGGGATAATAAAATAGTGAGAAAGCCCCATGCTATGTAAAAATGGGAAATGGGGAAATGCTGCTCTACTGTGGAACAAACTACTTAGCTTAACCTTGAAATATCAAAGATGACTGATGATCCTTTTGTTAAAGACAAAGTAAAAAAAGCTGGTATGAAAGTATCTTTAAATTCTTTCCTTTTTTACCAATTAGGTTTAGATTTACTTTTTTCATGTTAAAAACTTTCTTCAGTTAAAAAACTGAAGACCATAGACGGTCTTTTATTTAATGGATAATACTGAGGCTGAAACATTTTCCCCTTTGTAGCTATGCATCAGTTTACCTGCGCAAAATCAGCAGCAAGACGCATTTTCCCACCTTCACCAAGAGGTCTTATGAGACTGGCATTTCGGATAAAAAGTTCAATGGCTCTTTGGGCAATAGCTTCAGTGTTGTCAAAGACAAAATCCAAGCATTCAAAGTGTGTAAAGTAGTCACTCATAACTCTGGCAATAAAACCTTGAAGCTCCTTCATGTAGAGAGAACAGGGAACATCAGGCTTTCCTGAACTGGGTAATGATCTGCAAAAGAAAAAATCAGCCAGTACACTAATAGGCACTATTTGATATCTGTCTCCCCCTCTGCCTGCTATTTCACTCCTAAGCAATTTTTTACTTTAAAGGTAGGAAAGGAATTGTTTATTTTTGCTAAAAGTTAAAGAGCATAAAACGATGTTTAGATTATATTCTAAAGACTGTTTTAGGATGCTAGGAAGATGACTGAAAGAATCTTGGAATCCATTTACCAAAAGACTATTAAAAATGAAACAGACAACCATCTGTCTTGGATGATTCGCAGAAGTGCCTTATGCACTCTGACCTCTCAAGGTCTCTTCCAGCTTTACGACTCTCCATCCACTCACGTGGTTTGCCTGGTTAGTGAATAAATCAGTATTAGATACTGAAATAGGATTTTACACTTGGTGGCAACAGAAAATGCTGCCTTCCCCAAACAGATTCTTGGCAAAGATATCTCTGCTCTTGTGCTATTTAATCCAATCAGTCCAATAGTAGAATTCTGACTGTGGAACTGGTTATGTAACAATACACATGGTATGCAATTTTTTCCTCCCAGATGATGTTTGGAAAGGCTTTAATTTGGATCAACAGATGATGCCAGCTGATGCTCCATGAAATACTATTTATAATTTATAAGTGTTTATAATTGCTCTTTAAAGAATATATGAAAAGAATGTGCAATATTTATAGGAAAGAAGAGTTATGCCAAAATTAGAAATCACCTGATATTAATTAGCGAGCCAGTGAGATCACTGGCTATATAATGCTGAATCTTTTTTCAAAAAATAAATCATACTCTGAGAACGATGCAGAGAAATTGGCAACGGTCTAGGGAAGAACAACAGATATGATTCAAATGCCTAGAGCAAGAGAATGAGGTGAACTTAATTATTTTAAAATACAGCAATGGTTATTATAAATGGGATGCTAACCAAAGGTCTTCCACATCCAGAGAGCGGATAGAAATAGAGAAAGCATGCTATGTTCCAGCAGGAAGAGATTTTGTTCAGGTGTAAGAAAGAATGTCCTAAGTATGGCAAGGCCACTGAGGGGGCATGGTGGAACACTGCTGTTTGCAATATCGTAGGGTGGAATGCTGCTTGGTACAGAGTACAGGGACAGCTTTAGTAAGAGATGGCAATCTTCACGTGGGGGTTGGTTTTTGCCAGATTCAGACCATCATGGCCTATCTTTATTCAGGTTTTGTCAGTCCAAAAGGCTAGGTTAAAAAAAAAAAAAAAAAGGAACCAATCTCTTTCTAATCTTATGCTTTATCAAAAGCACTGTCATTATTTTGGTAGTACTCTGGAGGACTGTTTCAAGAATTCTAAACTGGTTAGGTGATATGATTTCCTTGAGGATTAGAAAATGGTATACTAAACCAGGTTCCATAAGCATGTGTCAATGTAAGTAAAATAAAATGATCTATTAGAAAAATTCCGAAATATGTATTATCAATTCTCAGCATGGATTAGAAGTTTGACTTAAATTTACTAGAATATAAACCTTGCTTGGCAATTGCTAAAGCTCAGTCTTGCCAGTTAAATCAAACCTTTTAGTAAGAGTTCTCAACTGATCGAGTGAGAAGAAACGTCCCGGTCTGTGTAATGAGAGCCCGCGCACAGAGGCAGAAGCGGCGCCAGTCGTTCTGGGGTCAGTGTGTGTCTCCTCTCGTCAGAGGTGCTCACCCACCACTTCAAGGCTCTAGGGTCCACCTACTGTTACCGACTTCCCTGTCCCATTCAAAGCTGATATCAGACACGAGTCATTTTACATTAAATAACAGAATTTCAATCAATGTACTATGTCAGACATTTACAATTTAAGCTTTATCTAATTTGCAAAGAAACACACAAGGCCCACTAAATACATTTAAAATACCAGGAAACTGTGTTGAAGATTACTTTTTAATTCGCAGGGGATTCTGTAATCATACTACAAATAAGGTTGGCCTAGAAGGTAAACCTGATTTACTCCTTTTACTGTGAGTAGGTGTGAAGGGCTTGGAGGGGCAGGTATTCATTATTATTTTTCCAAGTGTGATCCCGGAAGATGGCCCTACTATAAAAGTGATTCCACTTGCTGAATAGTATCATCCAATGTCACCTTATATTTCATATAAGCCATACATATATGAAATGACATGACAGAATTACTAATAACAAGGTTCTAGAAAGTGGGAAAATTCCTGCCATGAACGCTCCACACTCCTGTATGGCCATGTATGGAAAATAACTTTCAGTGGAACCTCAAATGTCTGCTGTACAGAGAGAGTGAGCTGAAATGGAGCCATTAATGGCCATATGGGGGAAAAAATTGAGGACAATGTTATACATCTTAAAATAATGCTGCATACCTGTGGCAACCTATCAGTTAAAGAACCAATCTGGCTCACTAGTATTTAAGCAAACTAATAAAAACATATCTACTTGGGAAACCAACTTTTAATGTTTAATGTGTTATCTGCAGGCACCAGCTGTGGCTCATCAATACACTTACTCAGGTAAGTACCTGACCACTCTTATTAGAACAAGCCTTCAAAAATTTCTCCAGTTTTGCTTCCTTTTCAGAGGCATTGATGATTGGTCAAACTGGGACATTTCAGATCATTTCTGAACAAAATTCATTTCCTCCCAAATACTGGTAATCAGCAGTTTTATATTCCTGTCTCCAAATACTACAGCATTTTTGCGTAGAATCCACTTTACCCTTCTGTGCTTCATACCATTATTAAAAATAGAGACTGACCTTTTCACCTTTCAAAAGATACTTTGTAAATTAAATAATAAATGATTTGAAAAATTAAAAGACAGTGTAATAATCACATAATTTTTCTACGAACAGCTAGACTAGTGGCTAGAAATTTAATAAAGTAGATATACTGTTAAACAACATGAACATAAAGAAACAGGGCAGTTAAAAAATAGTAACTAACTATGAACTAGGAATAAAAAACACATACCTACACTAATATATGAATATTTAGCTCTAGAGTATGGTTAAGCTTTTTTAAAAAATCACACTAAGCACGTGCAAATAACTATTTCAAATTCCCCACAGTTTTCTAAGACACTAAGTCAAAACCAGTTTACTTTACTTAAAAAGATTTCAGTAAACACTAAGCTAGGAACTATGATTCTTATTGTCAAGACACACATGATATGGATAAGCAGTATACATACGAAAGAGCTGTGGAATAATACCAAAGTGCTTATGGCTAGGAGTGACATGACCAGATTAGACTGCCACAAGACTCTGACAAAGGAAAATCATCTTTGCAGGGGGTTGGTCAGGACCTTGCCCTCAAAACCAGAGCAGGAATCGGACTAGGAGAGTGACAGAGGCAGGACATTTTATACAAGGAATACCACGCCAGTACCAGAGGCTCAAGTACAGCCTATTTGTGAGAAGTAAGGAAAAAGATATAATTGCAAAGAGGAGATGGTACCAAATGTCCCGAAGTGCCAAGCTGAGTCCCGCAGATGTTAACGGTTCCACGTTTCAATGACAGGAGAGAAATGATGACAAGAAGAACTGAAAAAATTTAATCTGCTAATGGTACTCAATGAATAAAGTAGGATAAGGGTGGGGCCACAACCCCATCACAAGAGGAATAAGGCTCTAGATTGGTAGAGACTTAGGGAGTAGAGGTGGAGGTGGGAATGAAAAACAAAGGTACCGAAGCTTAGTGAAAACTTTGGTTGGAAGTCATTACCCAGAAAAATCTTCTTGATGCATAGTGATGATGATGGCCTCTATAGCATCTCCCACGGAAGTCAGCAAGGGTTGCACAGCATTTCCCATAAGAACATGGACTGCCTGAAAAGAAGATTAAATTAAGGAGAGGCAAACTTTAAATAGATCAAACACAAAAGAATCTGAAATATGAGAAGCATCTTGACTACAAGTTTTCACATTATATCAAATTCAAACTATAAACAGTTTAACTATAATACCCAACAGAAGTCTGCTCATCTCCTAACTGCTGTCAGTAATGATTTTTAAAGCTTAAAATATGTGGAACATGGCACTGAAAAATTTCAACTCCATCACTTTTCTCATATTTTCAAAAAGTTTAATGCTCAAATGAACCCCTGGAGAAAGAAGAAGAGAGGGGTAGTGCCACTTATGAAGCAAAGATCACATGAACACACTTTTTTTTCCTAATTTCCATTCGTTTATTCTTTATATTATTTTTTTTAACATCTTTATTGGAGTATAGTTGCTTTACAACGTTGTGTTAGTTTCTGCTGTATAACAAAGTGAATCAGCTATACGTATACATATATCCCCATATCCCCTCCCTCTTGCGGAACACATTTTTTAAAGTTTCTGAAAAGACTGAGGCAAGACCAAAAGTAATTCTTCAAAATTGGAACAACATCATATGCTTTTGACCAGACTGAATATAATAAATATATCAGTGATTCTTAGAGGGCAGAAGAGTTAGCCTTTTCATGGATTAGATTTCTATTTAGAGTTCTACAGCAGTTGAGTGTCAACTGGGGGCAATCTTGCTCCCCAGAGGACATCTGGCAATGTTTCAAGACACTTCTGATTGTCACAACCGGGGTGGGGTAAGGGTTTGCTACTAGCACCTAGTGGACAGAGCACAGAGACGCTGCTAAACATCCTGCAGTGCACAAGACAGTCCCCCGCGACAGAGAACTACCCAGCCTAAAACATCAATAGTGCTAAGGTTGAGCAACTGTTCTCCTGTGAGGTATAATGATCAATTAGGTTATATAAGACCCTAGGCCTTAGTTATAAGTTTTTAGTGTGAAAATATGACGGGGCCTCAGTAAACATTCAAAATCTAAATTTTAAGTATATTATATGTGCTTCAGTCATGATTACATACAATGAAGATGGATGACTCTGGCTCATACAAATGACTGAAATCAGTGAGAAAAGGTTAAATAGGACCCATATTCATTAAATTCCTAAACGTCATCTCCAGCCCTTAATCTCTGATAAAATAAACACGTATACAGGATTGAGAGAGACATGCGCTCCGCATTTTCTCTCTAAGCCCTCTTCCCCTCAATCCCTTGGCTCTCCTTACGAAATAAAGGATGAAAACAAACAAAAAAAAAAAAAAGAGAAAGAAAGCGTGTGTGTGTGTGTGTGTGTGTGTGTGTGTGTATGCACTTACAGTTTGCCCTCAGGGAGCTCACAATCTAGTGACAAAAGGTAACAAGTTGTAGTGGTATCAGTGCTCTACAGAGTGCTATGGGAACACGGGAGAGACACCCAACTTATACTGAAAGGATTTAAAAAACAAAAGGTGTTGCGTGAACTGAATTTCAAAGATCAAAATGGGTTAAGAACCAAGTGTGTGTGTTGGGGGAGGCGGGAGGCTGGTGGGGGCCATATGTCAAAGGCACAGGAGCCTGGGGAAGCTGACGCATTTGGGGAACTGCAGGTGTTCAACACAGACAGAGTACGAGGTGGCTGCCGATGTGGAAGAGAGACAGAGAGCAGATGTACTCTGCATAGGCTGCTAAGGAGATGGGAATATATCCTGAAGGGACTAGGAAACCAACACTGGGTTTTAAGCAATAAAAAAAAAAATGTGGTTAAAGCTTTGAATTGGGGAAAAATCATGCTGGACAGCAGAGTAGATAAATTAGACTGAAGTCGGGAGGATACAGTAGGAGTATAGATGCAAAGTGGTGAGTGCCTGAACCAAATCAGAGGCAGCAGGAACAGAGATGAGGAGACAGGGTGGAGACACTGGGAAAGGAAACAGAGGACTTGGGAATCAGATGTGAGAAATATGGAATGTAAAGACTGAAGGGTACACTCAGATTTTTTTTTTCTTTAATGACTTGGTGGCATTATCAACTGAATGTGTAAATGCAGAAGCAGCTGGCTGATTTAGGGATGGAGGGAGAAAATAAGGAGTTCAGTTTTGGACACGAGTTTGAAGGACTTACAGGGAAATCCACATGGGCTATCCAGTAGGTGCTGAGATCTTTACAGCTGTAGTTTCTGGCAAGTTTTGACTAGATATGGTTGTCTTTAGCTATTAAGAGGGGAGATGAAGCCAAAGGAGTCAATGAGATCCCAGAGGATGATCTGTAGAATAAGGCCAAATGCCATTTTAAGGTCATCCAGAAGAGGAACCTTTGACGGATTAAGAGGGGTAACAGCATGTATTTAGTACAGGTCACGTGCTGGATACTGTGCTATTGGCTTCGCAAGTAATCATCCCACTGAAAACTCAATTATTCCTTCCTCTAAGAATTACAAAAATCTCTAATTTACAGATGTGGAACCTCAAGTAATTTGTAGATAGGGAAACTAAAGTCAAGTTAAGGAGGTGTTATTGGCTTCGCAAGTAATCATCCCACTGAAAACTCAATTATTCCTTCCTCTAAGAATTACAAAAATCTCTAATTTACAGATGTGGAACCTCAAGTAATTTGTAGATAGGGAAACTAAAGTCAAGTTAAGGAGGTGTCCAAAGCCATCAAGTGGAAGAGCTGGGATTTTCTAGGTGCATTTGACTCCAATGAGCTTTTGGTTATATCACTACGTTGCCACTGGGCAAAGAAGTAAGAAGAGATCCTGGAATATGGTGAAAATAAATAGGAGATTTCAAGAAGGAAGGGAAAGTTTTCGACGCCAGTATGAAGGAGTACCTAACTACAGATCCTCCTACAAATAAGCATGGAAAAATACCAAAAACAAAACAAAAATACCTACTGGAGGCTTCTGGAGATGGAAAAATGCAATTAGTTTTAGAGGGGTGTATAAATATACAGCAACCAGAAGAGACTGAGTTTTCCTTTTTTTGTGATTCTGCTCTGAGAGTGACTATAATCATGGTAGTGGCAAGGCTGGGTGGCTAAAACTCTGAGAGAAAATCCAAACCAAACCAAACAAAATCTGCAGTCTTTCAGGTCAAAGGAACAAGGGGAAGGAGCCCTGGTTCAACCAGGGCTGCTGGAGAGTGAGAGGGGAACCTCAGAAAGGAGAGAGCCAGAAAAGAAAGCCTATTTTTCTATGTGTGAACACAGCACTAGTCTTCAGCTGACCTGAACATGTGTGTGCAAGGCAAACAAATGGCTTGCAACTAAGGCTTAAAGAACTATACTGAGATCTGAGACACGGCCAACTGCAGGTTTGACAGTGCACAATTTGAGTCTAAACAAGCTAATTAACTGCTAAAGCAATGGTCAACATTTTTAGGAGCAATATATAAAAATACTGAGTCTATACAACACAACGTTCACATTGTCTAAGATATATTAAAATGACTACATACAAAAAGCTAGGAGATGTTGTCAATTCTAAAGGGAAAAGACAATCAACAGCTGCCAACTGTGAAATGATCCAGACTCTACAATTATCAGGCAAGAACCTCAGTGAGGTAGAGAAAAAAATGCCCATAATAAATAAAGTAATAGGAAATCTCAGCAGAGTGACTGAAAATGTAAAGAACCAAAATGGAAATGTTAAACTAAAAAAATTACACTACATGCAATGAATGAGATGTAAATGTACTTCAGTAAATGTAAAGTTTCTATATTTTATGTGACACAGTACAATATTAACTCTAAAAGACTGTGGAAAGTTAAGGATGCATATATCCACAGAAGAACAACTAAAAAGAAAATGAAAAAGAGGTACAGGTGAAAATCTAAGATATAAATTAAAATGAAATTTAAAAAAATAATTAATAATCAAATAATCCAAAAGGTGGCAGAAAAGGTGGAAAAGAGGAAATAAAACAGAGGGGACAAACAAAAAACAAATAATAAAACTATATACCTAAAGAAAACCTTATTGATAATTATACTATGTTAATGGATTAAACACTCCAATTAAAAGGCAGAGATTATCAGAACAGAAAAAAGGCAAGACCCACTGTATACTGTCTTTAAGAGATGTATTGAAAAAATAAAGACATAGAGGAGTTGAAAGTAAATGGACAGAAGAAGATAGAGTAGTTAAATTAATATCAGATAAAACAATGCATGACAATAAGTATTAAAGCTAAAGAAGGATATGTCATAATGACAAAGGGTGTTCATCAGAAGGCATAAAAATGATAAATACTTATATAACAGAGCTTCAACACAACTAGTAATAGAGCTTCAAAACGGAGGAGTCAAGAATCAACAGAATGAAAAGGAGATATAAGCAAGTTCACAATCATAGAAAATTCTAACTCCCATCTTTCAGCAATTGATAGAACTACATAAAATACCAGTAGAGGCATATAAAATCTGAACACATCACTACACCTTAACTGATATTTACAGAATGATACTAAACAACTGAAGATTACATGTTTTTGTCAAGCACACATGGTTCATTCATCAAGACAGACCACATGCTAGGTCATAATACTCAATAAATTTAAAAGGACTGAAATCATACAGAATATGTTTTCTGATGGTAAGAGAATTAAATTAGAAATTAATATCACAACTTTGTAAATCAACTATACTTCAATAAAAAAGAGTGATAAAAAAGAAATCAATAAGATATCTAGAAATACCACAAAAAATTAGAAATTAAAAGAAAAAACATTGAATCAAAGAGGAAATCACAAAGGAAACAGAAAATATTTCAAACTGAATGAAGATAAAAGCGCAACATAACAAAATTAGAGGGAAATTTACAACTTTAAATTTTTTGGGGGGGGGGGTTTAAAAATCAATGGTATAAGGTCTCAAAAAAACAAACAAAAAAAGGCAAAGAAAATCCAAAATAAGAAGTAAAAAAAAAAGACAAAAGCAGAAATTAGTGAACTAGAAAGACAAACAGTAGAGAAAATTAATAAAGCCAATGGTTGGTTCTCTGAAAAGAGCAATGAAATTGATAAACCCACAGCTAGACTGATAAAGAAAAAAAAAGATAAGAACACAAATCATCAGTATAAAAAATGAAGAAGAGGTTATCACTATAGGTCCTACATACATTAAATGGACAGTTAGAGAATATCATGTACATTATTCTGACAAATTAGATAACTTAGATGAGTAGACAAATACCTTAAGTCACAAAGTATCAAAGCTCACTCCAGAAAAAAGATAACCTGAATAGTCCTGCATCTATTAAACAAATTAAATTTGTAGTTATAAACTTCCTACAAAAAAACTACAGGCCCAGATGGCTTCACTGGTGAATTCTACTAAGCATTTAAGGAGAAAACAATACAAATTCTACACAGATTCTTTCAGAAAATAGAAAAGGAGGAAACACTTCCAAAACCAGACAAAGAATTACAAAAGAGAAAACTATATACCAATATCCTTATGACCACTTTAACAAAAATTAAGTAAATCAAATCCAAGAATACATAAAAAGGTTAATACATCATGATCAAGGTTGGTTTGATATTTGAAAATAAATTCCTGTATTTTACTAACAAAATAAAGAGGTAAAACTGTATGATCATTTTATACAGAAAAAGCTATTTGATGAAACACCACCACTTACAATTTTAAAAAGTCTCAGTAAACCAGGAATAGAAAAGAACTTGTTTAAAATATCCTCCTTTAAGTAGTAAAATAAACAGAGTGCTTTCACCCAGGTCAGGAACAAGTAGTCAAGTCCATTCTCACCTGCTCTAGGCAACATAGTACTGGAGGTCCTAGCAGGTGAAACAAGGCATGGAAAACAGGTATCAAGACCAGAAAGGAAGAAATAAAACTGCCTCTATCTGTATTATGATATGATGGTGTACACAGAGAACTTTACAGCTGGGTGAGGTTTCCCACTTATGGAAAATATAAAACAGAGAAGAAAGCATTGTGGGGAATGCCTTCATGTAAAGGATGGGGAGAGGATTAATAACTACCACAGGAAACTGAGAAAGGATACTAGATTATATTTCATAAGCTCTTTACAAAGCAGGGAAGTGCTTGCCTAAAATAGCAAAGATTACAAAAATACTGAAGCCTCAACAATGCAGAATATTCCCATATATAGAACATCAAACCCACACAATAAGGGAGAACTGTCATATATAAACTTCGTAATACACTATCTGCACAAGATGATCTCAGTTAACAAATGGATCAGAATTATCGGGCTAAGGTGTTTAAATGCTACTTATAGCTGAGGTGGTTATAATGAAATGACTCTAAATGTATAATCATTAATATTAATTATGTCATCCATGACATAGAAGATAATGCTTGCAATATGAGATGATGAACTTTGAACCTAAAGTAACATTTAATTTTGGACAAAATCTCAACAAGGTAGAGGAGACTATTATGTGTCTACCTATATTTTTTAGTAAGTAAAAAAGTATGTTTAATATTTTTTCCATCAAATAATAAAAGCATACAGATTTCTGGTTCTTGGGTTGCACTTACGCATTGTAACATCCTAATTCAAAATGATGCACTAAGTTGCCTACAATTTTATGAAAATTCAAGATTCTCTTTTTTTTCTTTGAGTCAGAGGATTCTGTTTGTTCTTCACTTATTATGCCATAAAGATTTTTAAGGAAATTTAATGAAAAAGCAAGGCCAAAACTGTTTCACTGAGGTCTGTTAACATAAGAAATTCGGTCTCTAATTGACAGGGTCACGGCAGGAGGGCCGTGAACAGACTGGTAGTCGTCCCTTACCCAGTTCTCAAAGGCAAAACTGGCGAAGACTCAGCAAACTGCGGTGCCCAGCAACACCAGACGGCAGTCCTGGTGAGCAAACCTCAGAGTGAAGGCCACAGCTTGAGATGAGGGCAACTTCCCCTGCACTGGCCTCAACCCCCCGCCTAAAGTGACTAAAACAAGGAATAACCTTTATTGTAAGTTAAAAATACAGATTCAGAAAGTCTACCCACCACTGAATTACAGTGTCTGAAGAACTTCTATTTTTGACTTGTCCAGGAGACTTTCATCACCAGGCAAAGTGTAGGCAACTCTTTCTTAACCTACAGAATGGACTTTCTCAAACCATGTGTATAGATGCATATTCTATAGATATACAGTTATATATGTGTATATATTTAGAAATGCTTATATAGTATGTATGGGGTACAATGTAAAATATTATTTATCTTGGGTAGTGATCAAAAAATGTTTGACAGCTATGGACAGAAGATAAAGACAAATGAGTAACTATATATTGAAAAAAAAGACTACATGTATTCCCTGCCTCGAAGCAAGAATAAAACAAACCTTTCGGTTTGTCTTATTGGCCCGATTTTACAGTATTTTTTGATTATCAATAAACTGGACAACTCTTACTAAAAACAATTATTTTTATTTTGGCAGCTCTAATACTACTTCATCATAATGAGATAAGTACACTGGGAAAAAGAAAAGGATTCACAAGTGTACTTTTTCTATGTTGGAGGAAAACAGACTGTCTCCTCCTACCTCATATATGAATTTAGTGTCCTTAAGTTTTGCAGCCTGTTAAATCCCCATCCATGTCACCCATGAACAGCACTTGACCTCGGAATTTCCCTTCTCCTTCAGGACTTGTGACACTGTCCTCTCCCAATTTTCTTCCTCAATGATTGTTCTTTCTTTGTATCCTCTTTACTCTCTAAATATTTCTCCTTGGAGTTTACTGGTGGTAGACCATCTCTCTTTCTCCTTCCCTCTTTCTCTCTCTTAACTCTACCCAAGTGATCTAAATTCAGTCTAATAGTTGACATTTACTACCTTTGTGTAGGTATACTGTACCATTTTATATCAATAGATGCAGAAACTAAGGCAAGAGAAAACTTATTAACTTGTCTGAGGCCATACAGCTAGTTAAATAACTGAGATGGGGGCTTCCCTGGTGGCGCAGTGGTTGAGAGCCCGCCTGCCGATGCAGGGGACTTCCCTGGTGGCACAGTGGTTGAGAGTCTGCCTGCCGATGCAGGGGACACGGGTTCGTGCCCCGGTCCGGGAAGATGCCACATGCCGCGGAGCGGCTGGGCCCGTGAGCCGTGGCCGCTGAGCCTGCGCGTCCGGAGCCTGTGCTCCGCAACGGGAGAGGCCACAACAGTGAGAGGCCCGCGTAACGCAAAAAACAAAAAAAAACAAAAAACTGAGATGGGATTCATACACAGGCAGTTGAGCTCCAGAGTCTTTATTTTACTATGTGGCCTTAGTAGAGTTTCCAGGCTTTGGCATAACTGACAATTTTGGGCCTGATAATTCTGTGCTGTGGGGAGCTGGCTTGTACACTGCAGGATGCTTGACAGGATTCCTGGCACTGGATGCCAGGAGCACCCCACTCCAGGTCATGACAATCAAAAATGTTGCCAGATATTGTTAAATGTCCCATAGGCAACAAAAATCTCCCTGGTGGAGAACCACTGCTTTACTGGGATAATACTGGGCTGCACTGCCCTAAGACACAGTGAATACTTATAACTCTCTTGCTTCTCTTGCTTATGATACAATTATCATAAGTGCAACACAATCTGTAGACACCAACAGGGTCTATTTTTAAATTCTAGAAAATATAAACACACATGTAGCCTCTCTCTTTAGGATAATCATCAACATGCTACTTTTGGCATATGGAGAAGATTCTGAATTATTTTTAAAATGTGACATCTCCCACTCATCCAAACAAATAATTCTAAAACCTATTCCGATCTATAGAGTCAAAGATTAAATTACATTCTTTTACCTTTAGGGCTGAAATTATAGTTTGCTCAGCTGCTGGTGGGAATGAGCTCTGACTGGAAACCACCTAGAACAAATCCAGTTATAGTTTTGCTTAAGTTATTTATTTTTATAAATACTAACTTTGATCATCACATAATAAAACTGTTTCCACAAGCCACATATAAAATATTATCATTACTTTAGAGTAGTATCTCATACATGTTTTAAAAATCCATTAGTATTCAGTAGTTAGGATAGGTTTAAAAATGTTTTCCTGTATAAAGCAAATATCTACTTCAAATAACTGAAACATTAAGAATTCTACTAGCTAGCTTTCCTTAATTATAAAGTTTTAACTTGAAAAAGTCAGTTTAAAGCCATATTTACTTATTTCTTAAAAAAAAAAAAATCACCCTTGGTAGGCTGACTATAATTTTTAACAAGTAAATGTCAAATGTTTCCCTTTTTACAAATCAATACCAACATTATGAAAATTCTGAAATGATCAATAATGACATTTAAATCAGGCTAAATAAATACAACTTTGCATTGCTTGTGGTTCTTTAGAGTAATAATTAAAGGAAATGGAAACTATATCATATATTCTTTTCATTTACTTTTGTTATTTACTTTTCTGAGATTACCTGTTAATAACCCTTCAAATATATTTTGTTTAGTGTGCAAAATACAAATTTTGGAAACCCCTAATTGATAAAAGGACTTGTTAAAAAATTTAAGTAAATGAAAAACTGTCACTTATAATTATTCTAAAGTACAGTCTAGCATATAAAAGCTCATATTAGAGGTCAAGGTTTTAAGAACATCATCTAACCTTTGGCTTTTTCAGGTCTTCTAACTATCTCTCTACTTACCAAATATTTTGAAAATCATTAATAGAAAGTAAACACAAGCAATTCAAGAATCAAAGAAGGGGTTGAAAATGTTGCTTTCCTAATAATTAGGTTTACAGTTCATCTTAGACATAATATATAAAGGCAAACAAGTTAAAATTCAGTCATTTTTTAAAAAAGTATTAGTAGATCAATAGCAAAAAAAATATTTTTTACTCATAAATAGTCTTCAATGATTATACCATACAAGTTCACTGTTTTTAATGCATCTCCTCCCCCACTTTTTTGTACAAAGGTAGAAAGAACCTTTCTGACATGTTAGAGGGCTTACGAGCTCTTACTATTACTAGCTTTGCTATAATTTACTACCACCCATATGATACCAAATTATGTGGTTTAATGGGTATAAAACACAAATAATTTACCTTTAAATCATCTGTTCAATAAACTTGACTATACCAAGCAACCGTGAGGATCTACAGTTCATGTGTTTTAAACTAACTGTAGAGACAAAAAGTCATACAAACAATAGAGGCCAGGATCAAAGACTGTTTAGAAAAAGTTCATGCCTCAGCTTATTTTACAATCACATTTTCACTGTATTCTTCTGCAAAAAATTAAATAATAATTCATTACTGTCTAAATTTAAGGCAAGAAGAAAGAAGAACTTGAAATTAAGTCAAAAGAACTTAATTAAAATAAAGGTTACCTTTGTTACCGATTGGTGCAACTTATATAGTGAATTCACTACTGCCACATTTCTTCTCTGCCCTTCGGTAAGAGGTCCAATCACCTGACTTGCATCTCCTTGGGTGGAGAGCTGTAAGAATTCAACACAAGAAGAAATTACCAAAGTGATAGTTCATATTTACTGGGGGGAAGTTCATGGTCCCCTGAAAAAGAAAATGTTAATTGGAAATATTCAGGTCAAGCTTTGGACTTCAGGCATAGCCAGGTACCTCTGTAGATTTAACACCATGGACCTGGAAGCCTAATTAGTCTTGCACAGGAAGAACATCCTTCATCAGTACTTCATAGCTGGTGGACTCCTGAGGCAAGTGCGACCTGAAAGCCCAGGATCTGCTGTTATTTTGATACATCAGCATAGTATTTCTAGGGAATACCTTCTGCCAACAATTTTTCTATTAAAAAACTGAGAAATAAGCCATCCAAAAAAAGAAAGCAGAGAAAGAAGGAAAAAAGAAGGGAGGGAGGAAGGAATAAAAGTAAACCTACATCCTATGTACATTTGACAGCCATCATAATAGCCTAATGAAATGAGTGGTAGAAAGAGGGTATCACACTCATTTTTTCCTAGATTGAAAAGGAAGTTGCTTAGGATTATACCGTGTATGGATGATCAGTAGGAGTGGTACTAATGCATGCATTTTAGGGAAAAGGACATGGGATTTTTACTGAATTAATCTAAAAACTATTCTAGCTCCATTTAAGAAAACACTCCACCTGTAAACGATTCTCATATTAATCAGGTTTTAATCTAATCCTCTATAACTATTATTATTTAAAGGTCAATTAAACTTATCAGGAAAATAAAACATAAGGCAAGTAACTATATATATGGATGCACATCTCAAACATGAAAAATTGGCCTTTTAGGGAAGAGGTGAAAATAAAAGCATCTTCCCTTTGTTATAGTGATAAAAATAAAATATGAGAGAAAGAAATACTGTTTTTCTTTCTACTCTCCTTTGATACACACACATAAATTTTCAAAACTAAATTCAATTCCCACTTTATCAATTCCTACTTATGGCAACAAAATACAATTTAAAAACATAAAAAACCGCAATTAAAATAAAGAGAATAATCCTTCATTGAAGTTATAATCCATGATGATGGCTTTAAGTCAACATAAAGCTTTCTGACATTAGGTTAAATAACTCCAACTTATTTTGCCTTTCCTCATGGACAGATAGTTACCAAATTACAATCAGGTTGTGTCCTAAATGGTCATTTATAAGTTAGTAGGCTGAAAAAAAAAAGCTGTATTTTTCCTGTAGAAACTATGTTAAAAATCAATGGTTAGACCTCAGATGAGCCCATACAGCCCAGTTTAATCTATAATGTGGTAAACTAATACTCATAGAAGCTCTGAGCCCCCAGGAGACAGCAGATGATGGGCTCCAAGCTATGGTGAGGGTGGGGAAAAGCTCCTGAAGCCACTTTGAAGACTTTAGTGGCAATGGTCAGTGGCATCAATGGTTATGGTAGACTCAGGGGTTAGATGCTAAATATGTACCTGTCTATAATAGGCGTTTAAAAACTGTGAGTTCTAGCTGTACAATTTTTAAAAATCCAATCTCTCTTACTTCTCTCGAGAGTCTCTCCAAATAATTGTGAAGTGCTAACAAAGAAATGGGAAAAGAACCTTTCTGATACTATCTTATTTCCACTTATTTTATGTATTCCATATTTAATAAAGAGACAGGCTCACTGCTAGAAAGGATGGAGATTATTTTATTGATAATAATTGATCATAGTTTTAGGGTTTAAAAGTACAGAAAGGCCCATTTTACACCTATTAGGGTGCTATAATATAAATGACAGATAATAACAAATGTTGGCCATGATGAAGAGCAACTGGAACTCTTGCGCATTGCTAGTGGGATTTTAAAACGGAGTAGACGCTCTGGAAAACAGCCTGGCAGTTCCTCAAAGGTAAACAGAGTGAAAATGCACCCAGCAATTCAACTCTTAGATATATACACAAAAGAAATAAAAACATGTATACAACTATTCACAGAAGCATTATTCCATAGCATAACAGCCTCAAAATTGAAACAACCCAAATGTCAACCAACTGATAGATGGATAAATAAAAATAAGATGTAGTATATCCATACAACAGAATGTTCCTCAGCAAAAAGAAAGGAATTCAGTTCTGATACATGCTATAACATGGAAGTACCTTGAGAGTAAAAAGAAGCCACTTACAAAAGGCCACATATTAAATGATTACATTTACATAAAATATCCAGAATAAGCAAATCCACAGAGATAAAAAGTAGATTAGTAATTGGAAGAGGGGTAAATGGGGAGTGACTGCTAATGGGTAGGAGGTTTCTTTTTGGGGTGGTGAAATGTTCTAAAGTTGATTGTGAATATACTATAAAACAATGATTTCTACACTTGAAATGGGTGAATTATATTTTAATAAAGCTGTTTAAAAAGTATAGAAACAAAAATTCCCACACTACAAGGGTTATCAATGAATACCTTGAGAGCCTAGTGAAAACTAAGGTTAAGATTAGATGGCTCAGTTAAATAGATCTACAAAGTTCAATGAAGAAAATACTATAGTTACAGGAGCAAAACAATGATAATATAAAAGAACTAAAAATGATATCACTGTGTGCCAAAACCAAAAAACAAAATTTAAACATCAAAGTGAAAATATAACACTAGAAGATTGGAAACAAAAATAATATGCTGCTTATTATGTGCCTGACAGCACATAATAGAATCAGTCCAACACCTCAGGTAAGTGGATCACCCTGTTTCTCTCCAGCACCACTCCTGTCATAAACTTTTTGGGGAAAATAATTTCAAACTTACAAAATGTTACAAAAATAAAAATAGTGCAAGGAACACCCATTTACGCTTTACTCAGATTTACCTATTGCTAACATTTTATCTCATTTGCTTCATTATTCGTAGTCTTTCCTTCTCTTTCACACACACACACACACGCATATTTTTTTTTCTGAATCTTACATACATTACAGCCCTTTGTCCCATTTCAGTGGATATTTCCTAAGCATAGCACTACTCTTTTACGAAACCTCAGTTCAGTCATCGACTTCATAAATTTACATTGTTAACAATACTTTTATCTGGCATCTGCCATGTTTCCAAAAAGTTCTGGTTTCTTTTAGTGGGAAGTGGTATTAGAGACCAAGATCTGGGCCCTAGGTGTGCTCACTGCTACTTACTCCTGTAAAAACTCTTAATCAATTCAATATTTATAGAGATGATTGCTTCAATACCCTGGACTCTTACTTAGCTCCTTGTCTTCTTCCTCTTCAAGTTATAAAAACTATATAGTGAATTCCCATATACTGATAACCTAGACTTCACAATTAACACTCTACAATTTGTTTTATATCACATACCTATCACCTATCTTCAACTCATTTTATATTTTTGATTCATTTCAAAATAAGTTTTAGACATCAGTATACTTAACCCCAAAACAGTTAAGCATGTGTATAATTAACTGGAATTCAATATTTACTTCCATTTTTTTTTTTTTTTTTTTTTTTACTTTTAAGGTAAAATTTACATGTGATGACATGCAGACATTTAGTGTACAATTCACTGAGGTCTGGTAAACTGCTTTACTTGTGTAGCGCTGACCACATCACTCCAGAGGGTCCTCCGTCCCACTTCCCACTCAATCCCACTCTTCTGGTGTGATAAGTCTTGGCTTTTAAGTGGGGCTACATTCACAGACAATATGGAAGGATATTTTTAACGAGTTCCAAAGACAGTATTTCACATATTATTCAGTCTTTTACCAGCTCCTGCTGCCTCCTGTTGTGTTCTTCTTCGGAAAAAAATTTTATTTTTGCTCACACATATTTTCCAAACCACTAAAAGTAAGGCACAATTTATCTTTTCGAACATTTTATTATGAACACTTAAAGACTTGTACAGTGAACACCCATATACTGACCACCTAGATTCTATAATAACATTTTATAACACTTGCTTATGTTATCCATCCCTCTATCCATTTTATTTTATTTATTTATTTTTTTAATATAAATTTATTTTATTTATTTATTTTTGGCTGTGATGGGTCTTCAATGCTGCGCGCGGGCTTTTTCTAGTTGTGGTGAGCAGGGGCTACTTTTCATTGCGGTGCACGAGCTTCTCATTGCAGTGGCTTCTCCTGTTGCAGAGCATGGGCTCTAGGCACTCGGGCTTCAGTAGTTGTGGCAGGTGGACTTAGCAGTTGTGGCTCACGGGCTCTAGAGCACAGGCTCAGTAGTTGTGGCGCACAGGCTTAGCTGCTCCGCAGCATGTGGGATCTTCCCAGGCCAGGGATTGAATCCATGTTCCCTGCATTGGCAGATGGATTCTCAACCACTGTGCCACCAGGGAAGCCCCCATTTTATTTTATTTTTTTCCATTTTATATTTTTGATGCATCTCAAAATAACTTGAAGACCACTATATTTGCTACCAATGACTTCATCTCACTGATTAGTTTTATCTATTCTATATCTTTACATAAAGTTTTTTTGGGTATATGAATGTAAAGCTTTTTTCACTCAGCATAATGTTACTTGTTTTCACCCACGTTTGTTCCTTTTTATTGCTGTGTGATATTCCATTGTATGAATCTATCTGAGTTCGTTTTACCCATTCTCCTATTGTTCCTAGAATGTCTGCAATAAAACGAACACTAGACTTAGGAACCTAGACTTTTCTCTACCACTTGCTAGCTGAGTAACTTGTGGCTTCGATTTCTTTATCTGTAACATGAAACTAACAATACAGTCAATACCAAAGTATGCTTTGTAAACTATAAAATGCCTTAGCAATGTAAGGCATTACCTTTTTTTTTGGTTGCGTGGCTTGTGGGATCTTAATTCCCCGACCAAGGATGGAACCTGTACCCCCTGCAGTGGAAGCGCAGAGTCTTAACCACTGGACCACCAGGAAAAGTCCCAAGGCATTACCATTTTTATCTCCAGACAATTCTATGTCTGGTTCTCATGTTCTTCTCACTTCTCCTTTGCTTAGTCCTTTACCCTACAATCCACTCCTCCAAGCTCTACCTATCTCAGTACTGGTGAGGGACTACAGGCACAGATTAGTACTGAGGAATTGGAACCAAAAGCCACTGAAACTATCTAGAGGTACAGAGTAAATTATTTTGGCTCCTTTTTGGTTATGGTAAGAAAGCAACTTGTCCAGAGTAGGCATTCTCTATTTCAGAAGCCTCCACCCATCTTCAGCCATTTTAACTTTTACTGTTTCAAGCTATTTCCTTCATTTGATCTCCTTAAAACTTACTTTTCACGAATTCACGTGTACGTTCAGCAAGTAGAAGATGCTCATTAATATCTGTTGAATGACTGAAGGGCCAGAATAATGGTTTCTCATTGCTGCTTTTTCAAAGTCCACCTTATTTGAGATGAATAAAATTATATGGAGGTGCAAAAACACAGTTTTGGCTGTGAAGCATTAGGAACTAGGGAACTAGAAAGGTAAAAGCAGTTAAGAGATTCAATATTCTAAACTATGAGAAAAGTACATACTGGTGCATCACATTACACTATTTAATATAGCCTGGAAAGATGTCAGAAAGCAAAAGAGCAGCATTTGAGTTTTAAAACACACACACACACACACACACACACACACACGAAAAGAAAGGGACTCCAAAGGCTAAAGGAATCCTTAATAATTAAAATGGTTCCTATGTGCAAACAACAAGACTTACTATTCCTTTTTAAGTTTAATTATCTGAAGAAAGCATTTTTCACAAATTCTAATTCTGTGCATCTGCTCACTAGGAACTTTGTGTGAATTCAATGCATGAGAAACCACTTGAGATTAAAGTCCTGAAACGATGACAAGTTATACTGTTAACATGAAGAATGTTTTATATAATTTTTAATTTGTAGATGAAATGACCCCAAGATCGCCGTAACATCACAGCTGAGGGCTACAAGTAAAAGAAATAAAACTGACGATTCAAGAGATGAGTTGGATGAGAGCTTTAAATTTCTATTCAGATAATCTACTGAAAATTACTTTTGGAGAAATTATAAAGTTGGTGATTTAGAAGAATGTCTAAAAAGAACAAGAAAATATATTATGGATTAGTTATGTGTTACATACGGTTAAGTTACTTTCCAGATATTATGGAAATACCACTAGTGTTCTATTTATCTGTAATTTCCATTACTGCTAAGAAATGTCAAGGGTACAGGATAACTCCTTTTTATATGGATTTGGTCACAATTCTTCTAAATATTTCTTTGCAATCATGTGTAAAACAAACGAGGAAAAAAGTATATATTAGAATTTCATAGGTTTAAAACAGAACAATGCGAAATGTATACTAATCTACAATGCTTCCTGAATAAAAACAAGTCAAAACATTTTTATATTAAATCAGATACTTTAACAAAAACTTTGAAATAAGCTCTGATGAACCTTCAGTTATGGTTATATCTATGCTTATTTTTCTGAAAGTGGTGAGTATTTGGATTACAATTACCAAATTTTAAAATGTAATGTCATATTTATATTAGAACAAATTCTTTTGATCTAATGCATGCTTTTTATCCAATTTTGGAGTTCACAGCAAAAAACAAAAAATTACACGCAAAAGGCAAAGTATTATTAATGTTGTTATTCTAATGGAGTGTATAAAGGGCAAATAGCTAACTCTCCAATTGTCACCCTCCCCTCCCCCCCGCCCCCCCACACACAAGACATCAGTAATCAACTGTGGCCCTGTTATGGCCTCGTAACACAGTGCTCCAGGTAGCGACTACAAATCTCTTAGACACAGGAGATGAAATCTATTTGTAATCCCTGAGTGATGTCATATGAGTTTTCCTGGACATTTAATTGGGCCAATGATTCTAAGTGTATTCTATGGTTCACCTAAACGCTTTCTAGGTCAAGAGACGCTGATAAGCAATATATTCCAAGAGCCTCAAAACTGCTGTATCCTTTCATAGCCCACTATCAGAAATGTATCCTAAGAAAACAGTAAAGCTATATGCACAAGGATAATGTTATTTATAAAACAGAGAAATTGGAAAATACTACATGTCTAAGAATAAGAGAATAGTTGGGTATATGAAACAATTCACACGCTGGAATAAACAACAATGGAGGTGCTTACGTTATAGTGTTAACTGTAAAAAAAACAAACAAAAAAAGCAGATTTGTCTGTGCAGCAGTTTTGTCTCAGAAAAAAACTGGAAAGAAATAAAGCAAAAACATTAAAAAATAGTATGAAGCACTACATAATGTGCCAAATTACCGGAATACTAGTAAAAAGCACTGCAGAATTCCATACAACCTAAAAGGTTCATTTGTAGAACACACTTAGAAATTGTTATACAAGATAATTTCCTCCATTATAAAAATGAAAGATGTACAATTCCATCCCTGAAAGATTTAAGATAATATAAGAAAATAAACTGCTTTGGTAACTGTTTACTTCCCCAAAAGAAGATTTTTGGAAAAGATAATCTCTTTTGATCTACTAATCTGTGACACAGATTAAAATAACTAATTTTTATTTATATTTACTTTTCAAATGCTTTCATCATAGATTACCTGGTTTAGAGTAAAGAATAAAAGAATTATAATTAAATATCACTTAGCTTATTATAACATGCAATTAATCGCATTAAAAATATATACACACACACATTCACAATTAAATTACTATCTAACATCCCTAATACTAAATACAGTTTGCAATACATTAGAAATTGAATTGTATTTGAAATTCAGACATAGGCATGTTTCTGCAAATCTATATAGCAGAAGACAAATCCACAGGTTTACACAACAATTCTTCATTTTCCTGGCATGTCAACCTAAGTAAACTTCCCTGACAAATAAAATTAATTTTCTTAGGTGCTAAAACTATCAGAAAATATTTTCACAAAAATCTCGCTACACTGTATTTCAGTACTTTTCTGGTTTCATAAATAAGACACACTGAACTTATACCTTAAGAAGTCAAATTCTACTTAACCTTTGTATATGTTCACTAGTGAGTGGTGTTTTTGTGCTATTACACATCTTTATTTTAAAAGTAATTCTATCAGAGCTTCGTAGGGTATATATATGGCTGCTTGCCGCTTCACTCATTTAACAGCTTTAGGTTACCATATCTTTTGAAATTTTGTGTTTCCTTTTCCTTTTTCTTTAAATTTTGATGATTTTTAAGAATCCTAATCTTATTCTTAAGGTGTCAGTTTCCTCTTTTTGATCTTATCTCCCCTCATCTTGGTCTAACTTGCTGCAAAGTGGGAAGCTAGAGGACTAACCACATGCAAGCTAGGAGACTTCCCCATAAATTAAGTTTATACTTTACTGCATGGACACTGTGACATCAATTCTAGACATTCAAAGGATGTTTTTAGTTCTTTCCTGGTTCTTATTTATATTTAAGACTGTTGAATTTGTCAAATATTTGACTACTTGATAAAAAAAAAAGAGGTGTTATTAGGACAGGTACATTCAACTACAAATAGATTCAATGGTAATGTTACATCTTGACATCAGACTAAACCACACAGATCTGATATCAAAGAGATGACAACTTGAGATGGGTTCCCTTTTGGACAATTAACATATAACTAAAAAGCCTGAAATCAAATCTTGTTTACAGATAAGAGGTGAGTAAAACCAGAACACAGGAATCAAATATAGCTTTGTAATTCAAAGCTGTATTGCTGAGACACCCTGTATTCCTGTTAGAAGACCCTTTTATCAACCTACCTTTCTCATCAACCTCCTCTAGATCTTCTCCCAAGCTCCTGTCCTTTATGTCAAAAACTCCACCTGGCACATGGGATTTGGTAACTACAGTGGGTAGGGAAGGCAAACACAATTTGCTAGGAATGGATCACTTGGAGTTTTTACTTTTTTTTCTTCAAAGAACCTTACGCTTTTGAACAACAGATGGAGTTTCCACCTACCCATGACTGATCACTGTCTCCTAAAACACTGGCCTTGTTAATTTAATTTAGAGTCATAAGTCTGTATATTAATTCTTTGAAGAAGGGAGTTCACTGTCAGGTATATTGACCTTTTCCATTTTCCAATAATGAATACTAAGACTAATTTATTAATCAACAGGAAAACTCTTTGCATATACATATATTACAGAGAATAAGACCCCTTTGACTGAAGGTAATTTAGGTTTCATACAGATTGAATTTCAAACCACAGAATTTCCAAAAGAAATAGGTTTATTACCCTTAGGGATATAGACAAACTAAAATCTCAGAATCCCACTATCAAGGCCTAAGCTAGTCAATAAAATTTTTAAAAATAATTAGTAGTTTATACATTTGTATATAGACTAGTACTTTCACAGTTTTTGAGATATAAATTCTAATGCAATTAAACCTATAATCTTGTATGGATTATTAATTTTCATAGCAAAGAAGTTCTTTATATATAGTCTAAAGGTAACTTTCAATTTAACTAGTCTTAATAATATAAAATTATTGGTTGGCCAATAAGTTCGTTTGGGTTTTTCTGTAACATCTGATGGGAAAACCCGAACGAACTTTTTGGCCAATCCAAAATATTACTGTGCTCCAAACTAATGAGGCTCTCTCTAAATATTAATCTTAATAGCATTGTTTATAATGTCAAACTAGAAAAAAAAGGTTAATTACCTGATTGAGAGCAATGATTATTAAACTACAAATTTATTTTGCAAAATCTGGTGATGTCATTCTATGTTTGTGTTTGCCACAAATGACTATGACTGTCTGAGAAGTCGTTTTCTTTTTTAAATATCTTTATTGGAGTATAATTGCTTTACAATGGTGTGTTAGTTTCTGCTGTATCACAAAGTGAATCAGCTATACATATACATACATCCCCATATCTCCTCCCTCCTGCGTCTTGAGAAGTCTTAGGGAAGTAGTTCTGCCATTCTGCGGTGGCCTGATTGACCTCCTTAACCCCATAACTTCCCATTCTGATAGTGGATTTGTCAATTTCTCTGTGAAATTCCATCCACTTTGTCTTATTAATCTGAGGCTGTGTCGTAAGGTGTATCATAATTCTTATACCCTCCTAGTAAATTGTTCTTGTTCTCATTTTATGACCAGCCTCTCCCCAACCCCTAATAATGCTTTTTGCTTTAGAGTCTATTTTGCCTGCTGTTAATATAGTTATATCAGCTTTTGTCTAATTCCTATTTGCCTGAAATATTTTTTCTCCAGTCTTTTACTTTCATTCTTTATATGTCCTTATGTTCTAGGTATATCACACAAAACTATATTTAATTATTAGGTCTCTCCAACTTGAGAAATGTCACTGGCCAGTTTAGTCTATTTACATTTACTGTGATCAATGATATATTTGGAATCCATCTTACTATGAACTTTTTATATGATTTTTTTTTGCTTCTTTTTATTCTGTTTACTTTTCAACTTTTTACTGAACTGGTACCTTTTTTTTTTTACCCATTTTCCCCATCAATTAATTTAGAATTTATACATTCTATTTCTAATCTTTCAATGGCTATAATTAAATTGTTAAAATTCATACTCAGCTTAAGTCAAAGTATCTATGGCTTTACAGTCCTCCTGAATAACACAAGCATTTTAGAATGGTTTAAAATTCATTATCCTTTCCTCATTGTAAGCTTTGATGTGGACTTGTATTTTAGGGTTTTTTTTTTTGTTTGCATGTCCCAAAGTAGTCACTATTATTTCTTATTTTATGCAACTAAGGCTTAGAACTACCTACATATTTACCAATTGTTTGTGCTTACTATTCCTTTTTGCATTTCAATCCTTCCTTTAGAGTTAGATTTCCTCCTTCAGTGTTCAACCATGAAAGGGCTTCCCTCTCACTGAGAGTGAAGGCCAAAGCCTTCACTACATCCTGCAAGGGCTGGCATGATCTAGAGTTGAGGTTAGAGTTTCAAGGATATTAGATGGGCTCACAGGAATTCTAGGAAAGCCAGAGCATTTAGTCAGTCTGTAGTCTCCCAGTATCCAGGAATCCGGGCATATAAGCAAGGCTGAAAAGGCAGAGTGCTTAGAACTAGAGGCCCTGGGCAGAAGGTGCCACTTCCCTGTGATATAACCAAAGTCTGCAACTAAAACTGCTTCAAACATCTACCAGACTTCTGTTGGCTTTTAAGCCACTTGCACCTGCCTCCTCAGCCCCACTGATTGTGATCAATCCCTTTGGCTGCTAATTAAATTCTTTCTTCTGTTTAAAACTTGCGTATCGTAAAAAGTGAAACAGAGCTAACTGGAAAGTATAAACTGAAAAACAAAAGTTCTCCCTGCACATCCTTAGTCCAATCCTCCAGGGTCATACACTAACACCTTCTTGTGGTCTTCTATTTAAAAAAGGAAAAGGAAATAGAAAAGCCTTTACAAAACAGCATTTATTTTATATATCTATCGTATTTACAGGTGGGACTACTAAATATAATATTTTCACCTTCTTTTTCTAGCCTAATAATATACCTTGAGACTTTTCCAAATGAGCACACAGAAATCTTCACAAGACTACAAAGTATTTCTCTCACTGATTTGTAACTAAACTCCAAACTATTAATATTTTCTTGAAGCATTTTATTTGTATGCTTGAGAAAGGAAGGAAGAGGATCTAAACTCCCCGGAGTGCAATATTCCTTGTCATTACTGTTACTCTTTTAAGGTTATTAGAATGATTACAGTTAGAAATTAGATTTCCCAACTAAACAGGGTTCTTGGCAAAGAGAGGGTTTATATACGTTTTGAATTAACAGAAGTGTAACATCTATATGTTAAGTGAAATAAATCAAAGACAAATACTGTATGATATAATTTATATATGGAATCTAAAAAATACAAAAACTAGTGAATGTAATAAAAAAGAAGCAGACTCACAGATACAGAGAACAAATTAATAGTTACCAGTGGGGGTGAGGGGCAATATAGGTGTAGGGGATTAGGAGGTACAAACTATAAGGTATAAAATAATGTACAAGGATATATTGTACAACATGGGGAATAGGCTTCCTTATTATGAGGGTATAGAAGCTCTCAAATTTCATCCCTTTTTGGGAATTCACTTTTTTTATACTGTGATGCCCTAATGCACGTACACAATATTAAACAATTAATAAATTTGTATTCTTTTTCTCCTGTTAACTTGCCTATTGTCAGTTTATTTCATAGACCCAGCCATCAAACCTAGAAGGGTGGAGGGAAAGTCTTTCTTCCCCTACATGTACATTGATTTTACAAAAGTCACACATAATTCTAAAACAGGCTTTTGGTTTCATTGATTTTTCTCTATTGGTTTTGTTTTCAACTCTGATTTCTGCTCTCATCTTTATTATTTCCTGCTATGGGGGGAAATAACTGCTACGACGGGGCTTCCCTGGTGGCACAGTGCTTAAGAATTTGCCTGCCAATGCAGAGGACACAGGTTTGAGCCCTGGTCTGGGAAGATCCCACATGTCACAAGCAACTAAGCCTGTGCGCCACAAATATTGAGCCTGAGCTCTAGAACCTGCAAGTCAAACTACTGAGCCCGCGTGCCACAACTACTGAAGCCCACGTGCTTAGAGCCCGTGCTCTGCAACGAGAAGCCACCACAGTGAGAAGCCAGTGCACTGCAACAAAGACCCAACGCAGCCATAAATTAATTAATTACTTAAATAATTAATTAAATTAGGAAAAAAAAAAGAATCCGCCTGCTAACGCAGGGGACACAGGTTCAAGCTCTGGTCCTAATTAATTACTTAAATAATTAATTAAATTAGGAAAAAAAAAAGAATCCGCCTGCTAACGCAGGGGACACAGGTTCAAGCTCTGGTCCGGCAAGATCCCACATGCTGCGGAGCAACTAAGCACGTGCGCCACAACTACTGAGCCTGCGCTCTAGAGCCCCCGAGCCCCAAATGCCTGAGCCCACGTGCCACAACTACTGAACCTGCGTCCCTAGAGTCTGCGCTCCACAACGAGAGAAGCCACCACAGTGAGAAGCCTGTGCACTGCAACAAAGAGTAGCCCCCGCTCACCGCAACTAGAGAAAGCTCGCGTGCAGCAATGAAGACCCAACTCAGCCAAAAAAAATTATAAATAAAATTTAAAAAGAAAATTAAACTGCTATGGATTTAATTTGTCTTCTTTTGCCCTAGTTTCTTGAGGTGGAATATTTGAACAGTAATTTGGGACCTTTTTTTTTTTTTGCCCCCCATATAAGCATTTAATGCTATGCATTTCCCTAAATTAACTGCATCCCAGGAAGTTTGATATGGTATATTCTCATGTTTATTTAATTCAAAATATATTTTTACATTTCCCTTTTGACCCAGAGATTATTTGAAAGTATGTTATTTAATTTCCAAATATTTGAGAGATTTTCCAGATATTTTTCTGTTACTTTGAGGGGAGGGGTCACAGACCTCTTTGAAACCTGTTACAACATTTTTCCAGAAAAAACTCATATAAAATAACATTTTATAATTTCCTGGGATTCACAGATCCCCTGAAAACCCTTCACAGAACTCCTAGATTAGCAATTCCTACCCTAAGACATTGAAAAATGATTTTTAAAAAAGGTTGTCCACAAAGGAGAAAGAAGATTTTCTGGAGCCCTATCACAGAGAGAACACTTTCCATATGTACCATTATTTTAGGTATGTCTCAGAAAATAATCTAAATTGGCACAAGTTCATACTAGTGAGTTTAGTAAAAGTTGGCTGCCCAAAAGTTAGCTGCTATGTGCTTGATATAGTAAAGGGAAAAGACAATCAATAATTTCTAAGATGCAAATGAGTTCTTTTATACTCAAATGCAGTGAATTTTAGTTTGCATCCTAACTTTTAAAAGAAAGTGCCTTTTTGTTTTGTCATTTTTTTCAAGTTAAGACCGCTGTTTTTCTGCTGATAAGAGAGAGCAGGAGCACACAATCTACAGGTAGACAGCAATACATTTTCAGCTTTTCAGCACCTTGAAGTTACAAATATGTCATAAAATTCAGAAGAAATATGAGAACTAGCCTAGTACCTTGAAAGCTCTCAGAGGCTCCTCTGTGAAAAGTGTCTTCCTCTATGGTTACTCCGTTTGTCCCCATTCTCTGGGGGTTTTACAGCTGCCCTTCCAACCATGCCTCCCTCCCGACCACTACCACCACAGCTCTGCAATTCAAAGTCACGTCTAATGCTGGTGGCTCAGAGATCCCATCACACTGGATATTGCAAGAGCCAATCCCTGAGCGTGTTTTGGCTTTGGTTCCATTTGCAAGGCCATCTTGCCTCGTGTCACACTAGGCTGATACCTATGGCAGCCCTAGGAGGTAAATATAGGTTTTCTTTCTATCTTATTTGTAAGTGTAGCTATATCTTTGTCATTATACATATTTGTATGACTGTGTGTACTAGGGAATAGGGTACTCTGAGCGAATCACAGCCTAACCCTGACTAAATGCTGACAACTTTCTCTCCCAGAAACATACTTTAAAATAGTATAATTTTGAAGTATACATTAGAGAATTAAATTATATTCCTATACCTTGAAACAGGGATAAGATTATACCTTCTTGATCACTAAGATGCCTGAAAAGATATAAAAGCTCTATAGTTTTAAGATCACTTCCAATTCCAGTAAAAATGGACCAGGTAATTCAGACTAATCCTGTCAATGGCAACACCTAGAAAAGCCGAATTATATATTTAAAAAACCTTCATGGTATCAAAGTGCTAACATGGCAGTGAAAACTCATGGGGGCCTGATCCAAATGCCCAGCTTCTTTTCAAGTCTCTTATTACTTCTTGTACTTTCTGGAGTTGACATAGAAAATTCTATTTGTTTTATTTGTTCACATTCTGAAATAAAGGAAGAGATAAATGAAAGTATATTTTGTAATGAAAGACATAAGGAAAAATAGGAGAGGGGAAAAATTAATATTATATGCTTGTGGTAATGTAAACAAGTTCAGGACAATAAAGATTCGAGAGGGCTTCCCTGGTGGCGCAGTGGTTGAGAGTCCGCCTGCCGATGCAGGGGGACACGG
>NC_041218.1:92951598-92983511 GCF_002837175.3 Physeter macrocephalus
CGCGGAGCGGCTGGGCCCGTGAGCCATGGCTGCTGAGCCTGTGCGTCCGGAGCCTGTGCTCCGCAACGGGAGAGGCCACAACAGTGAGAAGCCCGCGTACCACAAAAAAAAAAAAAAAAAAAAGATTCGAGAATACAATATATGATAAGGGAACAAAATATATGTCATCAAATAAGGCCATAAAGAAAAAGGCTCATAATTTTTAAAAGTAAATTAACATTAATTAAAATCATTAAGTAAATTATCATAGTAATGAATTTCTATCTTCTTTGGGCTATGAAGCTGATAGTCATATGCCATAAAAATTTCATACACACTTAGGAGTAAATATTTGCAAATCATGTGTCCATACAACTCAACAGCCAAAAACCAGTCTGACTGAAAGATGGGCAGAGGATCTGAAAAGACATTTTTCAAAGAAGATACCCAGGGCTTCCCTGGTGGCGCGGTGGTTGAGAGTCCGCCTGCCGATGCAGGGGACACGGGTTCGTGCCCCGGTCTGGGAGGATCCCACATGCCGCGGAGCGGCTGGGCCCGTGAGCCATGGCCGCTGAGCCTGCGCGTCCGGAGCCTGTGCTCCGCAGCGGGAGAGGCCACAACGGTGAGAGGCCCGCGTACCGCCAAAAAAAAAAAAAAAAAAAAAAGAGACGATACCCAGATGGCAAACAGGTACATAAAAAAGCGCTCAACATCACTAATCATCAGGGAAATGCAAATCAAAACCATAAAGAGGTATCACTTCACACCTGTTAAAATGGCTGGTAAGAAAAAGATAAGAAATAACAAGCTCTGGTGAGGATGTGGAGAAAAGGGAACCCTGTGCACTAATGGTGAGAACGTAAACTGGTACAGCCACTGTGGAAAACAGTATGGAGGTTCCTCGAGAAATTAAAAACAGAACTACCATATGATTCGGCAATCTGAAGAAAATGCAATCACTATCTGGAAAAGATATATGCACCCCTATGTCCACTGAAGCATTATTTACACTAGCCAAGATGTGGAAACAACCTAAGGGTCCATGGCAAATGAATGGATAAAAAAAATGTAGTGTATATATATAACGGAATATTATTCAGCCACAAAAAAGAAGGAAATCCTGCCATTTGTGACAACATGGATGGACCTCGAGGGCATTATGCTAAGTAAAATAAGACAGAGGAAAACAAAAGCCCTTTGATTTCACTTATATGTAGAATCTAAAAAACAAAACAAACCAAACTCATAGATACAAGAGAACAGATTGGTGGCTGCTAGAGGGGAGGGGTAAGGGGTGGGGGAAATGGGTGAAGATGGTGAAAAGGTACAAACTTCCAGTTATAAGATAGTAAGTCCAGGTATGTAATGTACAACAGGGGGACTACAGCTAACAATACCGTACTGTATATTTGAAAGTTGTTAAAAGAGAAAATCTTAAAAGTTCTCATCACAAGAAAAAAAAAGTTAGGTTGTGCACCTGAAACTAATATAATGTTATGTGTCAATTATATCCCAATACATATATACAAACAAATATTTTAAAAATTTAATACACACTATTAGGATTCAAGGAGGGAGAGAAGGCCACTGAGAATTAAAAAGAAAAGCTCATTAAAGAGGAAAAGAAAAGAAAGAAAAGCTCTCTTTTTCTGTTGCCAACTTCCCAACTTGGCTTTGTGATAGATGGCATAATTGGCCCCAATCCTTCATCTCTTTCTGCAGCCATATCCTTTGCTATTTAATATCGCACTGTGGCTGGGTTGCTTTGGTGAGCCAGACTTACGGGGCTATTTTCTCTCTTGTGCCTCTGCCTTCACCGTGAGATCAAGCTCAGAATAGCCTGCTGCAGGATTAGAGACATGAAGAACAGAGTATTAACTATGGTTAAAGCCAGCCTAGATCAGCAGCTCGCCTGGTGTGGAGTAAACCCAGCCAAAGTCAGCAGTCACCTAGCTGCCCCTCACAGGCCCCAAGATGTATAAGCAATAAATGCTTATTGCATGCAACTCAGATTTTGTAGCTATTATACAACAATTTTGTGGCAACAGTTAAACAGATTTTAACTGACAACTGCATTTTTAACTTTCTGCTGAAAATATTTCCTAATTACAACACCATTATTTGACATTTCTCTCTGTGTTCACTATGGCCTACTGAATCTTAGACAGCATGACTACTTACTACTGACCTGACACCGCCCCCAGAAAATCAAGCTCTTATGAGTCTGGGAAGCAAGTCAGAGAGCTGACTTAATGAAAAGAAGGAGTGATCCTAAAATACACCAACATAAGAAGAGAGGTAAGAAAGAGTGGAAAGCTGTCTAAAGAATCAAGAGGGTAGGTAACCAAGGGATCAGTGTATTTGTATTACAGCTAAAGTGCGTTTGGTTCAAGAAAATCTACCAATACGTTTCCTCTGCTTGAGCATCACATAAAAACTCTTCCAAGTGATTTCGTATTTTTAAAAAAATCTTCTACTTGAATGTTAATAACACAGGCTATTACCATATGATATTACATGGAGCAGTATCCAGGTAGATGACATTTTAATCTGCATTAAACAATCCTTTTAAAACTAAAAAAGTTAAACTCCTATGTTTCTATATCATCATTTAAATATCACACATGCAGGTTTTCTTCCATTATAAGAATGTCAAGTCTCTAAACTACTTGTTAATTCTACAAAGAATAAAGTGTATATTTACAAAGCTTTTAAAAAACCCTACTGTCGTCGAGAGCTACTGACCTCATCAAACACAGCTACTGACCTGCACTGAAGCTGAAACCTCCCCTTAAATGTCATCCTTATTATTGTTTCAAATGGTCTGCAACCTAATTAAATGCCAATCTACTTTTTCACAATTTATAACATTTGACATTTATACTGGGATTCTATATGTCATGCCCAGAAACCATCAGATAATAGTTATTATTAGAAAATGCCCTAGGGCTTCCTTGGTGGTGCAGTGATTGAGAGTCCGCCTGCCGATGCAGGGGACATGGGTTCGTGCCCCGGTCTGGGAGGATCCCACATGCCGTGGAGCGGCTGGGCCTGTGAGCCATGGCCGCTGAGCCTGCGCGTCCGGAGCCTGTGCTCCGCAACCGGAGAGGCCACAAAAGAGGGAGGCCCGCATACAGCAAAAAAAAAAAAAAAAAAAAAAAAAAAAAGAAAATGCCCTAACATTTTACCTCTTAAAAGGAATACTTACTAGTATTATTTGCCTATAATTTTGTTATCACAATAGTTTGTAAGCCTATATATTATCAAGGTATCACAATAATTCCCTTATATAATAATACTTTAATTTTCTTTTAACATATAGAGAACAAGGAAAACACTGATTCAAACTTGTGATAGCAAGGTCTAGTAACATTTTCTACTAAAGTTCACATTTCAGAACTATACAAATTACCAATATATCACCACTATATAATCAATTTGTTCAATCATAAAATATTATGATATATGCATCTATAGGTGTGTGTGTGTGTGTATTTGGAACATAAAATTCTACTTAGTAAATTAATTATAACTTCACAGTTGCTGTCAAAACAAATGAGTAAGAATTCTTAAATGAAGACAGTCTTAAAAAACACTGATCTCATTTTCACAAAAGAGCACCTTGGAAACATACTAAATTAAATACATGTTAAAGGAAGTAAACCCTAAGACTTATAACTCACATGTACGAATTCAAGGCTAAATCCCTGTTATTTCTAAATTAAATCATTAAACTATCTAAATATCTGCTACCATCTGAATGTTCGTACCCTCCGCCCACCAGTTCACATGTTGACACCTAATGCCACAGGTGGTGGGAGTCTTTGGCAGCTGATTAGGTTATGAGGGCAGAGCACTCATGAATGGGATTAGTGCCCTTATAAGAGAGGCTTGAGAAGGCCCCCTTTCCCCTTCTACACTGTGAGCTTACAGAATAAAGATAGCCGTCTATGAACCAAGAAAGGGGCTCTCACCAAATACCAAATCTGCTGATGCCTTGATCTTGGACTTGCCAGCCTCCAGAACTGTGAGAAATAAACTGCTGTTGTTTCTAAGTCACCCAGTTTAGGGCATTTTGTTACAGTAGCCCAAACGGACTAAGACACTATCCATTAAGAATAAAGAAGTAAACTATGATACATAAATATACTATGCACATATTAAAATAGCAGATATAGATCTCTATGTTATATTGTAAAGTGGGTAAGTAAATCACAAAACAATACTACTTAAGTAAAAAAGAAAGATGTATTTGTGCTGTGGTACAAGAGAGTTTTAAAGCTTGGTTTAGACTCAAATCAGAGTTTGAATGCCAGTTTCAAGACTTGCCTGCTGGCATTGCACTTTTAGCAGTCTATATCGGCCAGGCTACTAAGCTTCCTCAGCCTCAATTTCCACATTCTGTAGTGGCGGATATTGATACTTCCATTTCAAGGGTTCTTGTGAGATAAATGAGATAATACATTTTAATGCCTTGGCACAATCCAAGCCACTACAGATGCTTAATAATGGTAGTTATTTTTATGGCCCTATCCTAACCTTAAAAAATGAATTCTCTGGTACCATTTAAGAGTCAGAAAGAAGGATGTAAAGGATATGTCCCTATAGAGCTTTAGGTTTTTATGACACATAACTCTGGTGATTAATAACAAAGAAGACTTAGAAAAACAAATACATGTGTAATGATAAAATAATTTCAGATTATTATAAGCAATATACATGCTATGTATATAACTCATATATGTTATATTCTACTATATCCTAAGACATTCAAATAATAAGGTTGAAAAGAAAAACATATAGCTTTTTTAGGCATATGAAAGAATATATCCGAAAACACATAGTGAGTTTAGATGGCCATAAAGATGGTCCACACAAAGGATCAACTTGAGAAATCCTTTTACCATCCTTTCTCCTGATGTGAACTAAAGCTATAGTTAAGCATGCTAAAATGTTCCAATAGCCAAGAAACTTCCACAACTAACCTTTAGAAAATAAATTTAGGATTCTGGAAAGCTGCTCATTCTACATTTCAAGTTTTGTATTTTCAAGTTGCCCTTTTAAAAAACACACTGCTGTTAAAATTCTAGCTTTCCTTTATTTCACAGCTTAAATATTCATTAATGATCTGATTTCTGTCACTTTTCAACCTTGTGGACTTGAGACTTAAATATCTCACCTATAAAAAGAATTCTCCCTTTATAGACTTACACCAAATTTCAATTCAACATTTCCACTTATAGATAAAGTAGACATTCTACTTTAAAATGCGTTTCAATCTTTCTCTCACTAAAGATTTAACACTTGGCTATTTTCTTCTAAATGTTTTCAGTGAAATAATTATAAAGGAAGAGGAATATGGTAAGATCAAAGAACAAAACTTGGGCTTCCCTGGTGGCGCAGTGGTTGAGAGTCCTCCTGCCGATGCAGGGGACATGGGTTCATGCCCCGGTCCGGGATGATCCCACATGCCGCAGAGCGGCTGGGCCCGTGAGCCATGGCCGCTGAGCCTGCTCGTCCAGTGCCTGTGCTCCGCAACGGGAGAGGCCACAACAGTGAGAGGCCCGCGTACCGCCAAAAAAAAAAAAAAAAAAGAACAAAACTTGTAAAATTTAAAAACATGGAGGAGTGGCAGAAATAGTGTTATTAATAGCCAAAACACAAGAGATGAACATTAAAACGTTACTTGTCATTACTCAATAATATTTAAAATAATAAACATATGATGCTCTTTGAACTGTTATTTAATACTTAGGCTTTCTTTAAACACTAAAATGAAAGTAGAAAAGTAAAAGTACCTTAAAAAAATTCACTTAAAAAAATTTTAAGAAACTGTGAACGAAGACGGCGGAGTAGAAGGACGTGCTCTCACTCCCTCTTGTGAGAACGCCAGAATCACAATTAGCTGCTGGACAATCATCGACAGAAAGACACTGGAACTCACCAAAAAAGATACCCCACATCCAAAGACAAAGGAGAAGCCACAATGAGATGGTAGGAGGGCTGCAATCACAGTAAAATCAAATCCCATAACTGCTGGGTGGGTGACTCACAGACTGGAGAACACTTATACCACAGAAGTCCACCCACTGGAGTGAAGGTTCTGAGCCCCACGTCAGGCTTCCCAACCTGGGGCTCTGGCAACGGGAGGAGGAATTCCTAGAAAATCAGACTTTGAAGGCTAGTGGGATTTGACTGCAGGACTACAACAGGACTGGGAGAAACACAGACTCCACTCCTGGAGGGCACACACAAAGTAGTGTGTGCATCAGGACCCTGGGGAAGGAGCAATGACCCCAGGGGAGACTGAACCAGACCTACCTGCTAGTGTTGGAGGGTCTCCTGCAGAGGCGGGGGGTGGCTGTGGCTCACCGTGGGGACAAGGACACTGGCAGCAGAAGTTCTGGGAAGTACTCCTTGGCGAGAGCCCTCCCAGAGTCTGCCATTAGCCTCACAGAAGAGCCTAGGTAGGCTCCACTGTTGGGTTGCCTCGGGCCAAACAACCAACAGGGAGGGAACCCAGCCCCACCCATCAGCAGTCAAGTGGATTAAAGTTTTACTGAGCTCTGTCCACCAGAGTAACACCCAGCTATACCCACCACCAGTCTCTCCCATCAGGAAACCTGCACAAGCCTCTTAGATAGCCTCATCCAACAGAAGGCAGACAGCAGAAGCAAGAAGGACTACAATCCTGAAGCCTGTGGAACAAAAACCACATTCACAGAAAGACAGACAAGATGAAAAGGCAGAGGGCTATGTACCAGAAACAAAGACCTAGAAGAATTAAAGAACAGACAAACACAGATGAACAATACAATAACTGAAATGAAAACTAAACTAGAAGGAATCAATAGCACAATAACTGAAGGAGAAGAACGGATAAGTTACCTGCAAGACAGAATGGTGGAATTCACTGCTGCGGAAGAGAATAAAGAAAAAAGAATGAAAAGAATGGTGGAATTCACTGCTGCGGAAGAGAATAAAGAAAAAAGAATGAAAAGAAATGAAGACAGCCTAAGAGACCTCTGGGACAACATTAAATGCAACAACATTCGCATTACAGGGGTCCCAGAAGGAGAAGAGAGAGAGAGAAAGGACCCGAGAAAATATCTGAAGAGATTATAGTCGAAAACTTCCCTAACATGGGAAAGGAAACAGCCACCCAAGAAGAACAAACAAAACCCAAAGTTAGCAGAAGGAAAGAAATCATAAAGATCAGAGCAGAAATAACTGAAATAAGAAACAAAGAAAACAATAGCAAAGATCAATAAAAATAAAACCTGGTTCTTTGAGAAGATAAACAAAATTCATAAACCGGTAGCCAGACTCATCAAGAAAAAGAGGGAGAGGACTCAAATCAATAAAATTAGAAATGAACAAGGAGAAGTTACAACAGACACTCTCCAGAAAGTGGGCATAGAGGGAACTTTCCTCAATATAATAAAGGCTATATACGACAAACCTACAGCAAACATCATTCTCAAAAGTGAAAAACTGAAACCATTTCTTCAAAGATCAATAACAAGACAAGGATGTCCACTCTCGCCACTATTATTCAACACAAATGTGGAAGTGCTAGCCACAGCAATCCGAGAAGAAAAAGAAATAAAAGGAATACAACTTGGAAAAGAAGTAAAACTGTCCCTGTTTGCAGATGACATACTATTCAAAGATAATCCTAAACCTGTCACCAGAAAACTACTAAAGCTAATCAGTGAATTTGGTAAAGTTGCAGGATACAAAATCACTGCACAGAAATCTCTTGCTTTCCTATACACTAACAACAAAAGATCAAAAAGAGAAATTAAGGAAACAAACCCATTCACCATTGCAAAAAAAAAGAATAAAATACCTAGTAATAAACCTACCTAAGGAGGTAAAAGACCTGTACTTGGAAAACTAAAAGACACTGATGAAAGAAATCAAAGATTACACAACAGATGGACAGACATACCATGTTCTTGCATTGGATGAATCAATATTGTGAAAATGACTATACTACCCAAAGCAATCTACAGATTCAATGCAATCCCTATCAAATTACCAATGGCATCTTTTTACAGAAGTAGAACAAAAAAATCTTAAAATTTGTATGGAGACACCAAAGACCCCGAATAGCCAAAGCAGTCTTGAGGGAAAAAAAACGGAGCTAGAGGAATCAGACTCCCTGACTTCAGACTATACTACAAAGCTACAGTAATCAAGACAATATGGTACTGGCACAAAAACAGAAACATAGATCAATGGAACAAGATAGAAAGCCCAGAGGTAAATCCACTCACCTATGGTCAACTAATCTATGACAAAGGAAGCAAGGATATACAATGGAGAAAAGACAGTCTCTGCAGTAAGTGGTGCTGGGAAAACTGGACAGCTACACGTAAAAGAATGAAATTAGAACACTTCTTAACAGCATACACAAAAATAAACTCAAAATGGATTAGAGACCTAAATGTACGACTGGACACTATAAAGCTCTTAGAGGAAAACATAGGAAGAACACTCTTTGACATAAAGCACAGCAAGATCTTTTTTGATCCACCTCCTAGAGTAATGGAAATAAAAACAAAAATAAACAAATGGGACCTAATGAAACTTAAAAGCTTTTGCACAGCAAAGGAAACCATAAACAAGACGAAAAGACAACCCTCAGAATGGGTGAAAATATGTGCAAATGAATCAACAAACGATTAATCTCCAAAATATATAAACAGCTCATGCCCAGCAATCCCACTACTGGGCATATACCCAGAGAAAACCACAATTCAAAAAGACTCATGAACCCCAATGTTCACTGCAGCACTATTTACAATAGCCAGGTCATGGAAGTAAACTAAATGCCAATCGACAGAAGAATGGATAAAGAAGATGTGGTACATATATACAATGGAATATTATTCAGCCATAAAAAGGAACGAAATTGGGTCATTTGTTGAGATGTGAATGGATCTAGAGACTGTCATACAGAGTGAAATAAGTCAGAAAGAGAAAAACAAATATCGTATATTAACGCATATATGTGCAACCTAGAAAAATGGTACAGATGAACCGGTTTGCAGGGCAGAAATTGAGGCACAGATGTAGAGAACAAACGTATGGACACCAAAGGCGGAAAGTGGCCGGGGGGTGGTGGTGGTGGTGGTGTGATGAATTGGGCGATTGGGACTGACATGTATACACTGATGTGTATAAAATGGATGACTAATAAGAACCTGCTGTATAAAAAAAAAATGTGATCAAATGTATTCTATTGGAAAGAAGCAAAAATAGACCATGTTTAACGTCTAAAAAAAAAAAAATTTTAAGTCAGTGACTTTCTGTTACCCTCTAGCATTGTAGGATGGTAGGCCTGAGTAATTTAGGGTCACAGACTATTTGACCAACAGCATCAATTCAATCCAATGCTTTTGATATATTTTAATTTTGTTAAAGCCTTTTGCCACCACTGCCTTAACTGAAGTCACATGTTACATTTACCACTGCCCCCGCCTGACACAGAAGAGTGATATATTTTCCATACATATGCTGGCTCTTCTTTATAATGTTGTTTTCAGGTGGGACCAACTCATAAGGGTATTTTTTTCCCGACACTTTCAGTAATTACGCTGAACTCTACTGGATATAATACTGAATTTCATTTATAGCAATAAACCATGTTTTTTTTAAAAGTAATAAGTATCATAATAAAGCTTCTATAAAAAAAAGTTTGAGAGAAAAATTAGTCATCTAATTACCTACAAAGAGCTTCCATGGTCTCTGTAGGGCCAGTTTTCAATAAACAAAGTTAAAAAAAAAAAGATGCTTCTAAATTATTTGTCAAGGCTGCAAGAATAACTGAGTAGAAAATAGCACTATATTAATATGCAAACACAATGGAGCCATCCATTGGAAATGAAAGCAGGTAGTCTCATGAAATGACTGTAGGTAGTCTCATGAAATGACTGTTAGCACCAAGGATCATTTTATGCAAATTCCTTAAGTTCAATTTGTTACCAACCTACTCTAAAAATTATTCCAGAACCAACTAGAAGTACTAGGATATAGGTAAAGCCACATTACAATTGACCCTTGAACAACATGGGTTTGAACTGGGAGGGTCCACTTACATGCGGATTTTTTTCAGTAGTAAATACTACAGTACTACATGATCCACAGTTGGTTGAATCCACTGACGCGGAAGGGATGACAAGGAGAAACCACGAATACGGAGAGCTGACTATCAATTATACATGGATTTTTGACTGCAGGGAGGGTAGGTGCCCCAACCCCCAAGTTGTTCAAGGGCCAACTGTACTTCATTTTACAATGTTTCAATTGGAGCAGTCAGGGAAGCCAAACAACAACAACAACAACAAAATACGGTTGGCTACCCCTATAATGACAGTAGAGATACCACATTTTGGCACATTCTCTAAAATTAGTCCATCAATGACAGTTAAAGATGTACTAAAGCCTTACGCCTTGGATTTCAGTTAGCATACATATCTACTAGTTAAATATGTATGCTTAACTTTAAAACATTAATGTAGAGAATTAAGATTATGATTCAGGCATGCAGTTATTATTTTAAATATATGCAAACAGCTGTTTCAAAAAGAGTAATTTTGGAGCTAAACTTCCACAGTCTAGGATTAGAAACTTTAGAAAGTAAATCAACATTTTTCTTTTACAGTTTTAAGCACTTCACTTCCTCCAATCATTTTCTAATGGTTCAAGTCAATTTCACACTAGGTAACAGCACATGAATGATATCTGGAGTGAGTGGTCTCAAGACAGGAAATGTGATCAATTTGAAATAATTATACTTAAAAATATACATAATTTAGCCCATAAAGTGGCACATGCATTTTTTAAAAAGTCTTATAAAACCTGCCTGCATTTTGTAAGTGTAGCAATGGTAGGAGGGCCAATTTTTAAGAGGTAACATTTTTTTCTGGTTTAAATTCATAAGAAAGTTTCAAAAATTCACTATAAAATTTTCCAGTAAATTAATATTCAGTCAATTCAATTCAATATTTATAGTTAGTCAAGTATTGTATAATTAGTAATTTTAAACAAAATCATGGAAGTTTACAGAAGGGATTATCACTTACCAGCTGCTCCGATTTTACGCCATACAACTGGATGGTCTTTGCCACATTTTTTGCCACAGCTAATGTGAGGTCTGCATCAACAGCAGCTACATTTAGTTCACTGGAGAAAACAAAAACAGACTTTAATTATTAGCAACACAGTTCATCAACAAAGTAAAGAGCAACATATAAACCTAATCCCAATAAACAATGTGGTGATTCTTTTTATAGATTTCACTCGTTGCCTCCAAGAACTGATTGATTGCACTGTTTCATTTTCCCTCCTATATTCAGCATTAGGAAAAAGTGCTCTAAGACTGTCTGGTTAATGACCAGTTTCTCATTAATAAAAGCACGTCATGTGTGAGTTCAGGCTGTGATTAAGAGAGTAAACTGTGTGCAGATTTTTCAAGTAGCACTCTTGTTAATACTGATAAGTGCAATTAGAGACACTGCATGTCACAGACATCTGCAAGGAAATGACAGCTCTTGAATGGAAATGGTGACCTTGGAAGGACAAAGCCTAAAAATATAAATTACACGATACATAAAGATACTCAGTTTCTGTAGAAATTATGCCAATTCATGCTATTTTGATAAAATAGCTTTTTAAATATATCAAAAGCATAACAAGGATTTAACTTGAAATTTTAAAAATTTGGATTCTTAAAGTATTTCTTTGTCATGCTTATTTTCAATTTAACATTGGATTAATTGGGACATTTGAGGTAACTGCAAAAAAAAGTATTTACAAAGACCATGGAAAGTTAACTTTTTAAAAGTTAATTTTTAATTAAGAGTTAAAAATTGCATGAAAATGCATATACAAGTAGAAAGCAAGAAAAGTAATTATTGTCTCTCAAGTAGCAGAATAAATCTTGGCACTTACCAGGTTGCCTTTATGAAGAAAGTGAAGGACTTTAAAACATTAGTGCTTACTATGTGTGACAAAAATGCCCTTTCATATACCAGTGAGACATAATTTTACTAAAGTTCACTTTCACATTCTATTAAACAATGGCATAAGTATGCTTCTTCAAGTCCCATATTAAAGTTCACTTTCACATTCTTTTAAACAATGGCATAAGTATGCTTCTTCAAGTCCCTCGTTACAATCGATCACAGCATTGTCAAACTGCACCGGGGAATGGGAGAGATACCTCTTTAACACGTCCATAAACAGGTAAAGAGATCAAGTTCAATCCATGACCAGTTTTGTCACTACCATATGAAACAAATAAGGGAGACATTAGGGTATAAACATCTACAGTCAGGACTTTGGAAAGTCAAGATAACTGTGGAAAGATTTAGGATCAAGAGGCTGGGCAATTTTGACACTGTATTTAGACAGATACGCATATTATACCTGTGGCTTTTTTAGTCATACTCTCACATGCCTCAGAATCACCACCTTCAAATTTGTAATCTAAAAGAATCTAGACTTTTATACCTTGGTTCTATATTGCCTAGCTACTAATTTTACTCCTCAAAATGTTCACCTATCAATGTATAGACCTACTGTTATGACAACCTGTTATTATGACAGGAACTGAGATAGTCTCAACTGCAGATTAACCTGAGGGGTCCATAAAATGTCTAAAAGCAACAACAGTATAATACAATGTCCGCAACCATTCAGGTGGCACCCCTGCTAGGATATCTTCCCTTTTGAGAGTTTTAAAAGCTGTCACATTCACTTAGAAAGCTTAAAATAGCAAACACAAGTAGACTAATCAGGATTATAATCCTTGTACGCCATGAAGTACTTTCTGGATTTAAAATGAAAAAAAGTTGATCTCCATGCTTTAGCTTCTTCAATTTGCAAAATTATTTTTATATTAACTTTCCTATGTAATATTAGAAATTTACTATGGCATAAAGAATTAGGTTGTTTTACTTTGTATCCTTGACAAGATACAGAATAATGATAATTGACTGTTTTTAGACTGTACTTAAATGGTTTTATTAATTGGAATATCAAGTATTGATACTTATACTTACTACATGTACACTCACTCAATGCAAAACTCTTGATTTAATTTCCAGACTAATTATTTGAATAATTTGAGATAAATTAAAGATGTACTGCTATTATACATCACTAACAAATGTGGCAGGCATTTTATGGCATGCCATTATATGAAAATACATACCTTGCTATAGTTTTAATGATACCTTCAAGTTCATCGGCAGAAGGAGGATTCCGACCCCCAGGGGGAAACACCAAGTTGATAGGATCGAAGAGTCGAGATAAGGATTTTGATAGATAAGCAGCCTCATAGGGTTGTAGTGAGTCTTTCAAAGCCTTTCCTGGACTGTGGGAACAAAGTTTATTAAAAATGAACTTAAATTATACAAAACTAAGTGCTAGTGGATCAGGTTGTAAATGCCTTTCTTAAAAATGTATCTCCTATAAAAAATGTAACTCTATATGAAGAAAAGAAAAAATTTTGTTTAAAAATGTATAAATATATTTACTTAATTAAATGCTTATTAAGAACTAAACATTTTAATTTATACATAATTCCTGGGCATAAATGTTAGGTAATATGCACCAGTACCTACTGTAGTAAGTTTGTTGCTTGAAACTAAAAGAGTAACACTGTAAAATCTTTTTATTTCCCCCCCCCCATACGCGGGCCTCTCACTGCTGTGGCCTCTCCCGTTGCGGAGCACAGGCTCCGGACGCGCAGGCTCAGCGGCCATGGCTCACGGGCCCAGCCGCTCCGCGGCATGTGGGATCTTCCCGGACCGGGGCACAAGCCCGTGTCCCCTGCATCAGCAGGCGGACTCTCAACCACTGCGCCACCAGGGAAGCCCTGTAAAATCTTATTAATTCTAATGGGGCCATGCCTTCACTTAGCATGTTTCTATAGAGCACACAAGAGAGGAAAGTCTGTAGAGACCTGCTCCCACCAGCTCAACCCTTTTCACCCACAACAGCTGCCCTCTCATAAGCTCAGTGCCTAAGAGGGAAGTATACAGGTGTAGGTTTTTATCAGCCTTCTGATGCCAAAACTGATAATAACAAGAATGAGGACAAAATTAAAAGGGCGTGTGCAAGTCCCACAATCACCCAAATACTCCCAATTGTAGTTCTAAGTTAATTTGTTTTACAACATTCTTCACAAACTAAAATTTAGCCTACTAAACACTTCTTTCCTCCTCAGTCCTCCTATGTCTTCAGTTATTTCTGTTGATTTTCATTTACTTGTCCAACTACTGGATCTTATATTTTACCTCTGACAATTACTATCAAATACCTATAACCATATAATTAACTCTGTATCTTCTCATATCACCCCTGTTTATGACCCTTCTTCTGGTCTTTCCAGTATCTTAACAAACAAACAAAAACAAATCCCTCTTAATCCTAAATGTTCATCTTGAAAACATCTGACCTGCTCCTTCAGGTATAGGAAACTTGGCTTTCTCCTTTTCACCTCTGCTGGTCAACTGACAAGACCCAGAGGTGAGAACACCCTTGGCTCCTACATCACAATCCCATACTTATCTCTTAACACTTTCTCATTCAATAAGTATTTCACTCAACACACAGTTCCTGAGAATACTATGTGCCAGCCCTCATTGAGTGCTGGGAAGATAGAGATGAAATTTGCTTGACAGTCCAGTGAAGAAATGTGCAGGTAGATGTGAACTATAATAACTTCCCTAACAGATGATGAGAGAAAGACCACAATGGGAACAGGAAAGAACCAGTGCCTATGTGTGTCTGAGGCAATCCTCTACTGAAGGCCATGCCGGCTATTTAAATGTCTTCCCTATTTTTGCTCCGGTCATTTACTGACCTTAAGAAGCCTCTTCTCTCTTCTGCAGAAATTTCAGCACTAAATTATAAGTACTAACATTCTCCTTGTTCTCCAAGGATCCTTCCAGAAGGTCCTGCAGCTCTACTCCAACACCAAAGCTGCCAAGGCCCAGCTGGCTACCTGCCAGCAGCCAATCCTCAAGCAGCTCACACGGGAGCAGCAGCTCTGTGCCCACGTTTGAGAGGCTGGCTGAAGAGGAGAGCAAGGCCAAGCCTGCGGCCGTCGCAGGAGACCAGGCTGCTGACGCAGAGATGAAGGAGAAGCATTAGAGCGCCACGGCAGGGAGCCGGCCGCAGCTGGAGGCAAAGCGCAGCCTCACCCCAGCCCTGCTCCAGCAGCTGCCTGCCTCCCCTGCTCCCTACCTTACTCCACCCTGTTAGTTTTGGAAAACCTGAAGAATCTGGGGGGGGAAAAAAGGATCTTTGGTGATCACAATGTCAAAACAAACAACTTTTCTAAAACCTGTCCTGTACTAGAAGTCTACGTTCATTTTAGCTTTACTATGGAGCTTCCATGTTTGAGTCATCGTTTTGAACTGCTCTACCTCTGACGTCTCCAAGCTCGAAGACAACTTTCCACGCCCCCACTTGCCGCTTTCTCCTTCCTGCCTACAAATTCTCTTAAATGTCTACAATTTGCCAGGTACTTCCTAGATGAGGGAAATGTAGCAATGAAGTCAGTTAAAAAAAAACTCCCTGTCCCCTTAAAGAGATTTCTGAGAACACAATATTGTAAATCAACTACACTGCAATAAAAACGAATTTAAAAAAAAAAAGACTTCTGAGAAACACAAGAAAAAAGAAATAAAATTTTTAAATAACTACGGAATACAATGGAGAATAAAAAATTCTAAGAGAAAAAGGAAGTAAGGAAGCCAGAGACCGTTTTTTTTTTTTTTTTAATCCAATTTTACATAGGGTGAGGCAAGAGAAAGCTTCCTGAGAAGATGTGAGGGAAAGAGGGAGCAAGTTACATAGATTTCCAGGGTAGGCGCTTTCTATAGGGAGAGAACAAGTGCAAAGGCCCTGAGAAGGGACTTAGACCTGGCTGCGTTTGACAAAAAGTTAAAAAAGCAGAGCACTTAAGTGACAGGAGAACAGTACGAGATGAGGTCTAAGAGAAAACAGATGGAACAAATCATGCTGGGCTTTGTATATCAATAAAAGTGCTAAATTTTACTCAAAAGAACTTGCTCTTTGACCTTACAGTGATCAGCACTACAGAACCCTACGCTCATCCTCCACCGTTTCAAGGTGCTCTCATTAACATCCTGATTTTTCTAATATACCTTCCTTTCAAAGCTGTTATGAAGAAAATCTCAGTTAGATGGTCTCTGTATCTGCTGCTAAGCGTTCCACGTATTGCAGAGAAAAAGTAAATTGTTTCTATTAAATGTTTATGCAAACCTCTTAATTTCAAGAGACCTGAAGCTCAAGGTATTAAAATTCTACTTCTGCAGCCCTTCACTCTCCACAGCTGACCATCTGCCTCAACTTTACACTAAGACCAAAACCACTGGCAATGATCTTCATCAACCTGATACTCCCTTATTTTTTCCTTTGTAACGTCACCTACCCTCGGCGATTTTCCTCTTATCCCAAAGAAAAAGTAGCTTTATTCCTTTGTTCATACCAAAACCTCTCAGAAGAATTACCGACCTCCTTCTTTCCCATTCTCTCTTTTTTTAAAACTGCTTTATCAAGATTTAATTTACATTCGATTCAACCATTTAAAGTGTATAATTCAATGGTTTTCAGTATATTCACAGGTATATGCAAACATCACCATGCTCAATCCTAGAACATTTTTATCACCTTCAAAAGAAACCTCATATCCTTTAGCTTTAACCTTTTACCCCCCTCACCCCATCCCCAGCCCTAAGCAACCACTAATACGCTTTATATCTCTATAGATTTCCATATTCTTAACTTGCACCGGGCTCTCAACCACTGCGCCACCAGGGAAGCCCAGCATATGGGTTTTGTATCTGGCTTTTTTGACTTAGCATAATGTTTTCAAGGTTCAGTCATGTAACGTGTCAGTTCTTCATTCCTTCATTCATGTGTGGATATATCACATGTGGTTACCCATCTGTCCGCTGATGGACATTTTGGGTGTTTCTATCTTTTGGTGATTATGAATGCTGCTATAAACATTCATTACAAATTTGTGTGTGAACACATTTTTTAAAATTTTTTAAAATTTGCTTAATATGCTTTGTTTTTATTGTGGTAACATATACATAACACATGGGTGTTGTGCACAATAAGGAAGCACCCACCTATTGATCTCATCTGTCTGAGGCTTCACTTCACCTAACTGGCAGCTGAGGGCAGGATGAGAAATGCTGCCGTTCTGCTCTTCTTAGGAAGAAAGCCCTCCAGTTAGGAGTGGCGGGGGAGGGGGCCCTTTGTTCTCGGCTGTCACGGTCCTGAGTGGAGCCTATGCCTCGCTGAGCTGGGAAGAGGGAGGGAGGAACAACAGTCTTGGTTCCAATATCACAGGCTCTTATGGAATTCTTCCTACCGAATTTTCAAAGACTTTCTTGAGTCGATGATTTTTCATTTGCTGTTTGCTTTTAAAACCATTTCCAGACACTTTAAATTGTTTGGTTTTTAATAGTTTTCACCAGATTCACTGTGGGGTGGGTCAGCAGAGTGGGGATGGCTGTCATCCCAGAAGTCAATCTCCTCCCATTCTGTCTTTCGTCAATTCTACAATAATGCTTTTGTATCTACCATTCCACATCTAGGCCTTGAACAACCTTATTTTGCTATCTCTAGAGGTCACTTCTCAGTCCTAAGCTTCTTCACCTTTTCAACAGCATGTGACACAGTTAACCATTTCTCCTCTGACTGAAATGAACTCATTCTTTGGGGTTCCACAAAACTTTGTTTTCTTCCTATCTCACCATTTTTTTTCCTCTTAGTCTTGCAGGCTGCCACTCCTCTGCACAATCTATAAATTTTGGAGTGCATATCTTGGGCCAAAGTTCCCTTTTCTCTTTATATATATCTTCCCTATGGAATCTCCTCCAGTCCCATGATTTTTAAAGATCTGCATAGTAATGACTCTCAAATATGTATTTCTAGCCCTGATTCACATTCAACTACCTTTTCAACAACTCTGTAACAACTCAATTTGCATCTTTGATTCAACAGTTTCAAAAGAAAAACCTTAACACTACTCGATGGGGAATTCCCTGGCAGTACAGTGGTGAGGACTCCACTCTCTCAACGTGGAGGGCCTGGGTTCGATCCCTGGTCAGGGGACTAAATTCCCACAAGCCGTGTGGCACGGCCAAAAAAAAAAAAAAAAAAAAAAAAACCCACAAACAAACAAGAACGAAACAAAACAAAAAACCACTACTTGATGAAACAATGTCTTCCAATCATTAGGCTTCTCCCAACTTGACCATGCATATCCTTGATTCTTCTTTTCCTCTCAAATGCGATCTACCAGCAAGTTCTACTGGCTTGCCCTCTTAAGCTATATCTCGAATCAATGTGACCAGTTCTCACCATCTCATCCACTCATCCTACTTCAAGCCATTATCATTTCTTGTCTGGATAAACAAAACAGCTTCTCTTTCCCTGTGGTGACGCTCCCCCTTAGTTGTCCACAAAGAAGCCAGCATGCTAATTTTTAAATGTTTATCAGTTCATCTCATTCCTCTGTTTAAAAGCACAGGTTTCCAGTGTTTTGAATAAACTCTAAACCCCGTATCATGGTAAGTGAAGCCCTACATGATCTTACGTTTCCCCTCCTCTCTGACCCAGTTTTTTACCCCCCACTCTCCCTCATTCATTGTGTTCATCTTTCTATTCCTCAACCTCCCCATCTTAATTTTCTCAGACTCTAAATTTGCTCTTCTCTCTGCCTGCAAAAATCTTACTCCGAATCTTCCATAGTTGATTTCTTCACATTATCGCGATCTTGGGTCAAATGTTACCTTTTCATAGAGGTCTTCTCTGACCACCCTATATAAAACACTGTCACATTATACTGTTTTATTTTCTTCATAGCAAGAACAGCTCTCAAAAATTCAGCATGAATACTCAATGATGAAAAATGTTAACCTGGTTATTTGTGCCTTGATTCTATTCAGATTATTCTAAGGTCTCATTCCATTCATTATCTCTTTTCTTCACTTTCTCCACTGGCTGCTTCTATCTATAAAAACTCTCAGCTTTCCCTCTACCATTAAAAACAACAACAATAAACTTTCCTTTGGCTCAGCTACCATGGTCAAATTTATGGTTGTTTCTTGCCTCACTTCTCAAAAGAATATATAAATCATATTGTCATTGTTTCCTTATTATATCCACATTATTTTTTGGTTTCTTAGAAGAATACAGGTCATAAGTCCTCTTCCCCACCTTACTGAAGTCAGTCTCCAAAAGGTGATAATGATGTCCCAAAACACAGTCGTTTTTTTTCATTCTGATTTTTTTCTCTACATTGCATTTACTACCTTTCCTCTATCCCCACGAGTAACATATGCTCATTTTAGGTAAAAGCAGAAAATACAGAATAAAAACTCTACCTCTTGGACATAAAACACTATTACCTTGTGCTATGTATATTTCCAGAGCTTTTCAGTGCCAACATATGAATTTAAAAATAAAACTAAGCCAGAAATACAATGATACTATATATGTTATTTTGTATACTTAAAAAAACCTTAATACATTATAAGATCTTTGAAGATCAAAAGATAACTTTTCAGTCTTCTTGTCCCCTCTTTCCATTAGTCCTCACCTAATCTCCATGTTTAGCATGAAAGAGTAACTGAAGAGAACAACAGCGTCTCCTTCTATCATACCAGCCTACACTTACGCCACTTGTTTTCCCAGTCAAAACTTCTACATCCTGTATTTTACCAGTCAGAACTTCTTACTACAGTGGATACAATTCAGCTGTAAGTATTCAGAAGAAAAATTTTTTAAGATAAACATTAAACTAGCACTCATAAATCTAACCTTTTTCTTACAAGGTCAGTGATCAGAATCTACTGTTACTTGAGTCAGTCTCATCACAATAAATGATTCTAATGTTTAAAGATGGTGTGCAAGCCAATCAATTGATTTGGTGCTCAAAGAGAAATTTGAAAACAATACTCTTTTTCAATTTAGGAGGAAAGCTGGCTGATTTAAGCTTATTGAGATGGTATAATTTTTCTGATGTGGCTTATAAATATGGCTACATATACTGTACTTCATGAATAATCTAAGAGATTTTCAGGTTTAATTTTGACTGTACTTAGTTTTTTCCCACCAGACGGAGAATCTATCCCAGCGTAAGATTTATTTCCGCTATAGTTCCTGAACACACCATTTCCTTTTAATATCACATTTATGCCAGTGGTCCATCAATAATGATGCTGTCTGATGTAATTACAGGTTATCTTATAATATCAATTAAATGATAATGACCACATATGCTCATCTCTTAGCTTCTATTCACCTTAACTGGTGATATACTTTAGAACGAATCTTAATCAGGAACCAGGCTGCTCAACTAAGGATAAATTTTGACTTCTTCAGTTAAAAGTGTTGTGAAGTCTTTTAAAGTAAATAAATAAATAGTAATCATTACAAGTATTCACAAAGATTCGCGTTTTCCCATTTTCTAACGTATAATAAAAATAAAAGACAAAATCCTTAACAGGCCAACAAACAGGTTTGAGTAAACAAACATACTCATAATCTGGCTTCTTTGGTATGAACATGTCTTGTGTATCATCTTCCATGTGTTGTAAGTCAGCACAGAGGTCTGCAGTTCCACTTGAATTAAAATTTCCTTGAATACTTTGGCTGTATTGTTGAAGACGCTTCCATAAGTCATTATAAAGACGCAATAATTTAGGGTATTCTCCTTCAAATGCCTGTTTCAAAAACATAGACGCTGCCAAGGAAAACAATAAAATGGATTAGATAAATGATAAAAAATAAAATGTAGCAAATAAAAATTTCTTTTGTATGTGAAGATGGTGCCAGAAATAGCCTATACTACAGAACAAACCAAAGATGTGTTCTAATAAGGTCTTTCAAAATAATGCCAGTAACAGTAATTTTCCTCCCAGACTATTTACTGCACATGATATGTGGACCATATATTTTGAAACTTAATCTATAAGGAAACAGACAAATCAACAATTACAGTTGAAGATTTTAATTCTTTCTCTCAATAAATGATAAAACAAGTACACAGAAAATCAGTAATTGACATTTATAGAATACTTTATCCAAAACAGCAAAGTAGCCATTATTTTCAAGTACACAGGAAACATTTACCAAAATCAATGATTTCTGATGCCAAGAAACAGTCTAAATAAATTTAAAAGGTTCCAAGTCATACAAAGCATACAAACCAAAACAGTTTTAGATTAGAAATCAGTAACAGAAATATTTTTAAAATCCTGGATAAATACCTGGAAGTGGAATTGCTGGATCACATTTGTTTTTAATTTTTTGGAGGAACCTCCATACTCTTTCCTAGCGGCTGTGTCAATTTACATTCCCACCCTTTTCTCCACAACCTCATCAACACTTGTTATTTCTTGTCTTTTTGATACTAGTCATTCTAACAGGTTTGAGATTATACCTCACTGTGGTTTTGATTTCTATTTTGCTGATGATTAGTGATGCTGAGCATCTTTTCACGTACCTGTTAGCCATCTATCTGTTGTCTTTGGAAAAATGTCTACTCAGATCCTTTGCCCATTTTTTAACAGGATAGTTTGATTTTTTGCTATGAGTTGTATGGGTTCTATGTATATATTAGATATAAACCCTTTGTCAGGTATATGATTTGCAAATATTTTTTCCCAATCAATAGGCTGCCCTTTCATTTTGTTGATGATTTCTTTCGCTGTACAGAAGCTTTTTTGTTTGATATAGTCTCACTTGTTTACTTTTTCTTTTGTTGCCTTTGCTTTTGGAGTCAAATTCGAAAGAAAATCACAATGAGATATGACTATATACCTGTTAGAATGGCAAAAATTAAAAAAAAAATCAAATGTTGGTGAGGATAGAGGAACTGAAACTCTTGTATACTGTTGGTAGAATGGAAAAATTGTATTATCATTCTGCAAAACAGCCTAGCATTTTCTTAAACTGTTAAAGATATACCCACCACATGGTCAAACTATTCCTCTTCTACATGTTTATCCAACAGAAAAAAAAGTATATGTCCATATACAGGCTTCTATATGAACATTCAAAGCACCTTTATTTGTAATAGCCCAAAACTGGAAACAACCCAAATGTCCATCAACAAGTGAATGCATACACAAACTATAGTATATCTGCACAATGGAATACTATTCAGAAGTAAATACATAATACAATATAGATGAATCTAAAAACAATCATGCTGCATGAAAGACAAATAAGAATACACAATACATGCTGTATCATTCAATCTGTACACAGCTCTAGGAAAGGTAAACCAATAGATAGTGACAAAAAGCTGGTCAGAATTTGCCTGGGGAAGAAGAAAGGAGATGGCGTGGAGAGGAATTACAAAGGGGTACATGGAAACTTTTGCGGGTGAGAAATACATTCATTGATCTTGACTCGTGATGCTTTCATGGGTACGCATATATGTCAAAACTTACCAAACTGTACACTTTATGTTCAGTTTACTGTATACCAATTATACTCTAGTAAAGCTGTTTAAAAAAAAAATCTTGGAGAGGACTTCTGTGAAATCTCTCCTTGCTGATGAAGAGGCCATTCACCATGGCCTGAGTGTCCCCACACATTCTTGCAAGTTATGTCAATGCGAGGCCCTGGTTGCTCTTTATCCAGGCCATTTATCAGGTTTGCATTTGTAGCAAGCAACCTTGAAACATGAGGTAACTTTGCCCTGCACACAAAGAGCAGGCTTGCTTACTGCTTACGGCAAAAGTTGTAGATTCTCCAAGCTTAAAGGTCTCACCTGTGACACAAACTAACAGCATACGTACCATTCACATGGGCCCAAACTGCATCTCCCCAGGAGGCCTGGAGGCACGGGGAACCAACATACAAATATGCCCATACTCACGCGGCTTGCTGTGCTGTGAGTAATAAAGTTCTGCTCTGACCCAGGAGTCTCATGTCTTCTGACAATATTCACAACACTTTGGCAGGCTACCCTTTTTAAGTAGGGTTAAAATCTCAGATCCTTCACGGTTCTTGAAATCCTCTAATCTAAATCATATTCCTTTTGCTATATTCTCATAACAATCTGTTCTTTGTCTTCTTTGCATTTACCACAATTTCTAATTTTACTTGTTTAAAGTATGTTTCCCCTAGTTGACCGTAAACTCCATGAGGACAAGGACAATACTTGTTTTCTTCAATGCATGTTTGGTACTTAACACAGTGCCTGAAATAGTAGAAATTAAATAAATATTTCTTAATGATAAACTAAGTTTTGCTTTTTAATGGACAGTATACTCACTTTCAAAGAAATCTTATCTGTATAGAACAAATCACTGTTAAGGGTTTCAGAGAGCTGAACTTTGACTATACTGTCTCAGTAAATGTGACTGACATCAATTCTAAAATACTTAAGTCAAACATATTTAAAGCTTACAAATAAATATATTGGTAAATCCCGAAGCTAAATTCTACCTTACTTTCTTCTATAAGTGGTTATCAAGTATTCACATCAATTACCTATAAACCTGATTATAATCAATTATTTTTTTGATAAATGTAGAACACACACTGCACATCTTAATAATCTAAGAAATCATTTATAGATAGAAAATGACAGTTACTAATTCCCAGTTACTTAGTAATTCATTACTCAGAGCATGTCCTGTGTGAGCAACTCTTCTTTTTGAGTAATAACTAGTGATTCCAACACAGCAATACATGGAGATGAAATTCATCTTTATTCCAGTACCTTCTTTTATGATGATTTCTCCATAGCAATGAACACTATAAGAAATTATTTATTAGTTTGTGTTGACCATGTTCCTCCTTTAGAATGTAAGTTTAATGAAAACAGGGATATTATTTGACTTGTCTCTGTATTTCCTTTACCTAGAATAACACCAGGCATTGAATTATTGCATGAACAAATGAACTGAAAAAAGAATGAAGAGGTCTAGGTATGGAATTAAATCATTTCTCCAGATTCTAACAGTCTAGACTTAATTACCTCACTACCTCCAGACCCCCTGGTTCAAACCCTGATGTTTGCTTAATCCCAGAGGTGCAGCACTCACAGCTCTTGCCTTAGTCTTGAGCAGCTGTGCTAAATATCAGCCTGTATATACGCTTCTGTCACTCCATCTCCCTCTGTGAAGACTGAATACCTCATCTCTCAGCCACTAACTGGGGTCCTGACCAAGAATAGGCATCACTCCTTAAAACTCCCACCAACCTTCAGACAACCAAATTCTGGTCAATGTAAAAACTGGAAGGTAGATTTATCCACTCAAAAAATATTTGCTGATCATTTACTATATGACAAGTACTGTTGTAAATGTTGCATATGCAGTAGTGAACAAAATAAGCAGAGTTCCCACCCATGAGGAGCTTATATTCTAGTGAAGGAGAAAGACAATGAACAAATCAGTATGTAACATAATGTCAGGCAGTGTTAGTGCTTTAAAGAATAATAAAGCAAGGTTAGAGAACAGAGAGTGATAGGGAGTCGTAGTCTATTTATTGCAGACAGGGAGGGCCTCTCTAAGTGAAGCAAGGATATGACCAATCTGGATATCTGGGGAAAGAATGATTCAGATGGAAGAAACAGCAAATGCAAAGGACTTTAGGTAGGTTATCCCAGTAGAGGCCGCTGCTCTTATTTTAGCAACTTGCCAAGCTCTTTAGATACCTTGGCCTGAGAGGGTCAGCCCCCACACCTAGGTTGAGTCCCTCTTTTTCAAGTACATTGCTACTTATTTCTAGTTCACTCCTTTCCTAACTGGCTCAATTCCCAATAAAAACTGTCAGCCTTGCACATAAATCACCTAGCACTATGAAAGTAAAGGAGGCTAGTAATATACTGGGTTTACTATGCCTTGGAAAATATTATCTGCTTCATAATTGAATTAGATATCTATTGTTACATAAGAACTTGCCACATATGTAGCTATTTATTTTTAAAAACACACATTTATTATCTCATAGTTTCTGTGGATCAGATGTACTGGGTCCTCTGCTTCAGGGTCTCTAACAAGGCTGTAATCAAGTTGCCAGCCATGGCTGGAGTCTCATCTGAAGGTTCAACTGGGGAAGGATATGACGCCAAGCTCATGTGGTTGTTGCCAGGATTCTGTTCCTTGTGAACTGAACTGGATTTAGGGTCTCAGTTCCTAGCTTGCTGTTGGCAAGGGGTCAATCTTAGTTCATCGCAAAGTGGACCTCCCCAGTATGGTTGCTTATCTCATCAAAGCTTGTAATCCAAGAAGGCAATAGAGAGAGCTTGCTAGCAACATGGAAGTTATGTTCTTATGTTACCTAATCACACAAGGGACATTCCCTTTGCATATTCTGTACCTATAGAAGGTATACCTAAGCAAGTTGTACCTGTACTCAAGGGGAAGAGATTATAGAAGGGTGTAAATGCCAGGAGTCAGGGATCACTGGGGACCATCTTAGAATCTACCTGCTCCCATAAAATGAACCATACTTTATTCACATCAACAAAAATTATATAAAAGTCAAATGCTGAGGGCCATACAGCAGTCTGATAAACAGCTACTTTTCAAATACTGATATATTATAGACTATGTTACTCCTTCCTAATTAAGATAGTTTCATATTTTTAAAAAACCTGTTTAAAGTATTGTTGAAAAACAGCCCAAACACACTATATAGAAATAGTTCAGAAGTAAATTAAAGTACCAGAGTGAAATATGGGTAAGTCAGCTGTACCCAAGTTAATGAGTTTCCTATTACTCATAAAAGAACTTTTCCTACCGAGTCCCAGAAATCTACTATGGTCCAAGATATATATTAAAAGCAAATGAATGTTTATATGAACTAAAACTGATTGTAAATAATTTTATTGAGGATTAATATGCCTTCTGATTTAATTTTAAAATAACGATTTAATAAAACTAAAAGCAGAATAGAAAAGAGACCTTTTAAAACTCAAAGAAATCCCATTTAAGATGAACAGATATTAAAATTCAAGTTTTAAATGGAAAATCTGATCAAAGCCTAAAGCATTGAACTTTGAATGAAGAATCTGAGTTAAAACACACACACACACACACACACACACACACACACACACACACACCCTAAGATTAGCCACTTGCAAACTATATACACAAATTATATATACACACACATAATTAGGATGGAATAACTGTCTGAAAATAACTGGCTATGGTCCCTAGGAAGTTTCTTAGGTTTTGTTTTTGTTTTGTTTTGTGTTTTTTCATAATAGCAGCAGCACAAAGTCATGGAATCCAATATCAACTGGGTATGCTATTGTGGTATTCTATACCACAACCTTTCCTTTTAGCAGGAATATAAAGCATACACATTCTCCTCCAACTTCTTAACTAGTTAACCTTGAATGCATTTATGATATGAAGATGACCACCCTCGTTACCTCACAATAAAAATAACAGTCACAACAACAATAAAGGTCACCTTCAACTTCTTACCCTCGATTCCCCTATGTTTCTACTCTTCAACTTTCTTCACAGGAACAACTGTCCAGTCTATACAAGACCAATTCTTCAACTTCCATGCTTAATCTCATCCCATTTCATCTCCTCCAAGACTATTATTCTCTTCTGTATTTTCAGCTTCCAATCAATTAAAAAAAAAAAGATTGAACACGCTCTCATTGTACTAAAAAAAAAACAAAAATACAAATAACATGGCAAATGCTTCCCCTTGACCCTTTAACAGTTTACTTGTAGCCGCTGCCCTGTCACCCCTTGCAAGTGTAGTCTACACACACCTCCTTGCCTCCTCCAGGCTGCAACCAGACTTCTAACTGCCACAGTGCCATGGAAACTGTTTTGGGAAAAGTTACAGTATCATTCTGACTGCCAAAAACAGTGGGTACTTTTCTGATCTCCTCTCACTGGATCGCTGTTGATCACTCTCTCCTTTGTGAAACTCTCCATAATCCCATTCTCTCCAGGGTTTTCTACTCACTGATTTGTTTTTCTTACTCTTCTTTGCTGACTTCTTTCCTCTGCCTTAAATATTTTCCTTGAAACTTAAAAAAACTGTTACTATAGAATTCAAACATATAATATGAAGAGAACCTCTATGTATCCATAACTTATCAACTTGATCTTGTTTTATCTATAACCCTACCCAATCCTCCTCCACTACTGCCAGTTATTTTGAAGCAAATTACAAACATCATGTCATCCATAAATATGTCAGCATGTATCTCTGATAGTAAAGACTATTAAAAAAAATAACCATAGTTCTCTTATCACACTTTACAAAATTAACAATCAGTGATCGCATCTGCATGATAGACTTGTGATTTTTTTTTTTTGGTTTGTACGATTTAGGACCCATAAATAGTCCATATATTATAATTAGTTGATATATCATCAAGCCCCATCTACCGTTCTTCTCTTTCCTTTTATTCCTTTTAATTCTTTATTTAAGAAACTGGGTCATATATCCTATACAGCTTCCCACAGTGTGCATTCTGCTGATGGCACCCTCTGATCCCTGTATTTACTGTAGATTATCAGATGGATCTAAAACAGTACATTTCAACCTTGGCTGCATATTGAAACAACTTTGGAAGCTTTAAAACATCCTGGTGCTTGGGTTTCACCCCAGAGACTTTAATGTAATTGCAGTCTAGGCTTTGAGATTTTTAAACATACTCCAAGTGATTCTAATATGCAACCAAGTTGAAAACCACTGCAATAGATAAGAGATTTGATCTGATTCCAGGTTCAATAATTTCTGGTAAGCCTAGTGCGTATGTAGCATATGAACTGGTGTACCATTTACCTTTTTTATATTAACAGTCCATTAATAATCATTGCCCAGATCTACTAAGAGACTGCAAAATGAAGATACTGTTAACATTCTTTGTACATTTACTACAGATGGTATTTTAATAAATAAAAACTTATGAAATCAATTATTCGGTTTCTCTGAGATATCATTTGTAGGAAAGGCAGGAAAAATGTTTTTCTTTTCCCTTTATTTACCACTTTTCAAAGTAAGGAGTAGTATCATCAAGGGTAAGCAATAAGTATTTCTTCACTTACATCATTATGAATTCATGGATTTAGACGTACGTGATGGATTTAAATCACTTGTGATTGTTACCCTTATTGATGTTAAATTTATTCCTTCTCTGGTAGATTATCTATTCAAATTGCTTCCTGAGTCCTATTAATTCAATCCTAATAGTCTTGGTCTTCATATCTTCCTTGCTTTCTAGTATATGGGGTTACAAAATTATCCTGCACATTTCTTGCCCCAGACCAAAAATCAGTCATTTCTCCAAGGACCTTTAATTTCTTTTAATGGGAAATCAACTTTTAAAACCACAGCATCAGTGTTAGAATGGTTCAGTACTAATGAAATGGTCACTATTTCTAGGGCTTCTCAGTGGACAGAGCTATGAAATGTATGCAAATCAAATAATATATATATGTATTTTAATATCTTTATTGGAGTATATTGCTTTACAATATTGTGTTAGTTTCTGTTGTATAACAAAGTGAATCAGCTATACATACACAAATATATCCCCATATCTCCTCCCTCTTGTGTCTCCCTCCCACCCTCCCTATCCCACCCCTCTAGGTGGTCACAAAGCACCGAGCTGATCTCCCTGTGCTATGCGGCTGCTTCCCATTAGCTATTTTACATTTGGTAGTGTATATATGTCATCGCTACTCTCTCACTTTGTCCCAGCTTACCCTTCCCCCTCCCCGTGTCCTCACGTCCATTCTCTACGTCTGTCTCTTTACTCCTGTACTGACCCTAGGTTTGTCAGAACCATTTTTTTTTAGATTCCATATATATGTGTTAGCATATGGTATTGGTTTTCCTCTTTCTGACTTACTTCACTTTGTACGACACACTCTTGGTCCATACACTTCACTACAAAAAACTCAATTTCATTTCTTTTTATGGCTGAGTAATATTCCATTGTATATATGTGCCACATCTTCTTTACACATTCACCTGTCGATGGACACTTCGGTGGCTTCCATGTCCTGGCTAATGTAAACAGTGCTGCAGTGAACATTGAGGTACATAAATCTTTTGGAATTATAGTTTTCTCAGGGTATATGCCCAGTAGTGGGATTGCTGGGTTGTACGGCAGTTCTGTTTTTAGTTTCTAAGGAACCTCCATAGAGTTCTCCATAGTGGCTGTGTAAATTTACATTCCTACCAAAAGGGCAAGAGGGTTCCATTTCCTCCACACCCTCTCCAGCATTTACTGTTTGTAGATTTTTTGATGATGGCCATTCTGACCAGTGTGAGGTGATACCTCATTGTAGTTTTGATTTGCATTTCTCTAATGATTAGTGATGTTGAGCACCCTTTCATGTGTTTGTTGGCAATTTGTATGTCTTTTCTGGAGAAATGTCTATTTAGGTCTTCTGTCCACTTTTGGATTGCATTGTTTCTTTTTTGGATATTGAGCTGCATGAGCTGCTTGTATATTTTGGAGATTAATCCTTTGTCAGTTGCCTCATTTACAACTATTTTCTCCCATTCTGAGGGCTGTCTTTTCGTCTTGTTTATGGTTGCCTTTGCTGTGCAAAAGCTCTTACGTTTCATTAGGTCCCATTTGTTTGTTTTTATTTCCATTTCTCTAGGAGGTGGGTCAAAAAGGATCTTGCTGTGATTTATGTCATAGAGTGTTCTGCCTGTTTTCCTCTAAGAGTTTTATAGTGTCTGGCATTACATTAAGGTCTTTAATCCATTTTGAGTTTATTTTTGTGTATGCTTTTAAGGAGGGTTCTAATTTCATTCTTTACACATAGCTGTCCAGTTTTCACAGCACCACTTATTGAAGAGGCTGTCTTTTCTCCACTGTATATTCTTGCCTACTTTGATAAGATGCCTACATCTTATCAAAGATAAGATGACCATATGTGCGTGGGTTTATCTCTGGGCTTTCTATCCTGTTCTGTTGATCTATATTTCTGTTTTTGTGCCAGTACCATATTGCCTTGATTACTGTAGCTTTGTAGTATAGTCTGAAGTCAGGGAGCCTGATTCCTCCCACTCCGTTTTGCTTTCTCAAGACTGCTTTGGCTATTCGGGATCTTTTGTGTTTCCATACAAATTTTGAATTTTTTTGTTCTAGCTCTGTGAAAAATGCCATCAGTAGTTTGATAGAGATTGCAGTGAATCTGTAGATTCCTTTGGGTAGTATAGTCATTTTCACAATGTTGATTCTTTCAATCCAAGAACATGGTATGTCTCTCCATCTGTTTGTATCATCTTTAATTTCTTTCATCAGTGTCTTATAGTGTTCTGCATACAGGTCTTTTGTCTCCTTAGGTAGGTTTATTCCTAGGTATTTTATTCTTTGTGTTGCAATGGTAAATGCGAGTGTTTCCTTAATTTCTCTTTCAGATTTTTCTTCGTTAGTGTATAGGAATGCAAGAGATTTCTGTGCATTAATTTTGTATCCTGCTACTTTACCAAATTCATTGATTAGTACTAGTAGCTTTCTGGTAGCATCTTTAGGATTCTCTATGTATAGTATTATGTCACCTGCAAACACTGACAGTTTTACTTCTTCTTTTCTGATCTGGATTCCTTTTATTTCTTTTTCTTCTCTGATTGCTACGGCTAAAACTTCCAAAACTATGTTGAATAATAGTGGTGAGAGTGGGCAACCTTGGCTTATTCCTGATCTTAGTGGAAATGGTTTCAGTTTTTCACCATTGAGAACGATGTTGGCTGTGGGTTTGTCATATATGGCCTTTATTATGTTGAGGTAAGTTCCCTCTAAGCCTAGTTTCTGGAGGGCTTTTATCATAAATCAGGGTTGAATTCTGTCAAAAGCTTTTTCTGCATCTACTGAGATGATCATATGGTTTTTCTCATTCACTGTGTTAATATGGTGTATCACACTGATTGATCTGCATATACTGAAGAATCCTTGCATTCCTGGGATAAAGCCCACTTGATCATGGTACATGATCCTTTTAATGTGCTGTTGGATTCTGTCTGCTAGTATTTTGTTGAGGATTTTGGCACCTATGTTCATCAGTGATATTAGCCTGTAGTTTTCTTTTTTGTGACATCTTTGTCTGGTTTTGGTATCAGGGTGATGGTGGCCTCGTAGGATGAGTTTGGGAGTGTTCCTCCCTCTGCTATATTTTGGAAGAGTTTGAGAAGGATAGGTGTTAGCTCTTCTCTAAATGTTTGACAGATTCGCCTGTGAAGCCATCTGGTCCTGGGCTTTTGCTTGTTGGAAGGTTTTTAATCACAGTTTCAATTTCAGTGCTTGTGACTGGTCTCTTTATATTTTCTATTTCTTCCTGGTTCAGTCTCAGAAGGTTGTGCTTTTCTAAAATTTGTCCATTTCTTCCAGGTTGTCCATTTTACTGGCATATAGTTGCTTGCAGTAATCTCTCACGATCCTTTGTATTTCTGCAGTGTCAGTTGTTACTTCTCCTTTTTCATTTCTAATTCTGTTGCTTTGAGTCTTTTCCCTTTTTTTCTTGATGAGTCTACCTAATGGTTTATCAAACTTTGTTTATCTTCTCAAAGAACCAGCTTTTAGTTTTATTGATCTTTGTTACTGTTTCCTTCACTTCTTTTGCATTTATTTCTGATCTGGTGTTTATGACTTCTTTCCTTCTGCTAACTTTGGGGATTTTTTTTTTGTTGCTATTCTTTCGCTAATTGCTTTAGGTGTAAAGTTAAGTTGTTTGAGATGTTTCTTGTTTCTTGAGGTAGGATTGTTTTGCTATAAACTTCCCTCTTAGAACTGCTTTTGCTGTATCCCATAGGTTTTAGATCATCGTGTTTTCATTGTCATTTGTTTCTAGGTATTTTCTGATTTCCTCTTTGATTTCTTCAGTGATCTCTTGGTTATTTAG
>NC_041218.1:92990509-93005287 GCF_002837175.3 Physeter macrocephalus
TCTGTTTGTATCATCTTTAATTTCTTTCATCAGTGTCTTATAGTGTTCTGCATACAGGTCTTTTGTCTCCTTAGGTAGGTTTATTCCTAGGTATTTTATTCTTTGTGTTGCAATGGTAAATGCGAGTGTTTCCTTAATTTCTCTTTCAGATTTTTCTTCGTTAGTGTATAGGAATGCAAGAGATTTCTGTGCATTAATTTTGTATCCTGCTACTTTACCAAATTCATTGATTAGTACTAGTAGCTTTCTGGTAGCATCTTTAGGATTCTCTATGTATAGTATTATGTCACCTGCAAACACTGACAGTTTTACTTCTTCTTTTCTGATCTGGATTCCTTTTATTTCTTTTTCTTCTCTGATTGCTACGGCTAAAACTTCCAAAACTATGTTGAATAATAGTGGTGAGAGTGGGCAACCTTGGCTTATTCCTGATCTTAGTGGAAATGGTTTCAGTTTTTCACCATTGAGAACGATGTTGGCTGTGGGTTTGTCATATATGGCCTTTATTATGTTGAGGTAAGTTCCCTCTAAGCCTAGTTTCTGGAGGGCTTTTATCATAAATCAGGGTTGAATTCTGTCAAAAGCTTTTTCTGCATCTACTGAGATGATCATATGGTTTTTCTCATTCACTGTGTTAATATGGTGTATCACACTGATTGATCTGCATATACTGAAGAATCCTTGCATTCCTGGGATAAAGCCCACTTGATCATGGTACATGATCCTTTTAATGTGCTGTTGGATTCTGTCTGCTAGTATTTTGTTGAGGATTTTGGCACCTATGTTCATCAGTGATATTAGCCTGTAGTTTTCTTTTTTGTGACATCTTTGTCTGGTTTTGGTATCAGGGTGATGGTGGCCTCGTAGGATGAGTTTGGGAGTGTTCCTCCCTCTGCTATATTTTGGAAGAGTTTGAGAAGGATAGGTGTTAGCTCTTCTCTAAATGTTTGACAGATTCGCCTGTGAAGCCATCTGGTCCTGGGCTTTTGCTTGTTGGAAGGTTTTTAATCACAGTTTCAATTTCAGTGCTTGTGACTGGTCTCTTTATATTTTCTATTTCTTCCTGGTTCAGTCTCAGAAGGTTGTGCTTTTCTAAAATTTGTCCATTTCTTCCAGGTTGTCCATTTTACTGGCATATAGTTGCTTGCAGTAATCTCTCACGATCCTTTGTATTTCTGCAGTGTCAGTTGTTACTTCTCCTTTTTCATTTCTAATTCTGTTGCTTTGAGTCTTTTCCCTTTTTTTCTTGATGAGTCTACCTAATGGTTTATCAAACTTTGTTTATCTTCTCAAAGAACCAGCTTTTAGTTTTATTGATCTTTGTTACTGTTTCCTTCACTTCTTTTGCATTTATTTCTGATCTGGTGTTTATGACTTCTTTCCTTCTGCTAACTTTGGGGATTTTTTTTTTGTTGCTATTCTTTCGCTAATTGCTTTAGGTGTAAAGTTAAGTTGTTTGAGATGTTTCTTGTTTCTTGAGGTAGGATTGTTTTGCTATAAACTTCCCTCTTAGAACTGCTTTTGCTGTATCCCATAGGTTTTAGATCATCGTGTTTTCATTGTCATTTGTTTCTAGGTATTTTCTGATTTCCTCTTTGATTTCTTCAGTGATCTCTTGGTTATTTAGGAGCATATTGTTTAGCCTTCATGTGTTTGTATTTTTTACAGTTTTTTTCCTGTAATTGATATCTACTCTCATAGCATCATAGCTGAAAAAGATACCTGATACGATTTCAATTTTCTTATATTTACAAAGGTCTGATTTGTGACCCAAGATATGATCTATCCTGGAGAATGTTCCATGAGCACTTGAGAAGAAAGGGTATTCTGTTATTTTTGGATGGAATGTCCTATAAATATCCATTAAGTCCATCTTGTTTAATGTAACATTTAAAGCTTGTGTTTCCTTATTTATTTTCCTTTTGGATGATCTGTCCATTGGCGAAAGTGGGGTGTTAAAGCCCCCTATTATTATTGTGTTACTGTTGATTTCCCCTTTTATGGTTGTTAGCATTTGCCTGATGTATTGAGGTGCTCCTATGTTGGGTGCATAAATATTTACAATTGTTATATCTTCTTCTTGGATTGATCCCTTGATCATTATGTAGTGTCCTTCTTTATCTCTTGTAATAGTCTTTATTTTAAAGTCTATTTTGTCTGATATGAGAATTGCTACTCCAGCTTTCTTTTTTCATTTGCATGGAATATCTTTTTCCATCCCCTCATTTTCAGTCTGTACATGTCCCCAGGTCTGAAGTGGGTCTCCTGTAGACAGCATATATACGGGTCTTGTTTTGTATCCATTCAGCCAGTCTACGTCTTTTGCTTGGAGCATATTTAATCCATTTACATTTAAGGTAATTATCATTATGTATGTTCCTATTAGCATTTTCTTAATTGTTTTGGGTTTGTTATTGTAGGTCTTTTTCTTCTCTTGTGTTTCCTGCCTAGAGAAGTTCCTTGAGCACTTGTTGTAAAGCTGGTTTGGTGGTGCTGAATTCTCTTCACTTTTGCCTGTCTGTAAAGGTTTTAATTTCTCCGTCAAATCTGAATGAGATCCTTGCTGGGTAGTCATCTTGGTTATAGCTTCTTCCCTTCATCACTTTAAATATGTCCTGCCACTCCCTTCTGGCTTTCAGAGTTTCTGTTGAAAGATGAGCTGTTAACCTTATGGGGATTCCCTTGTATGTTATTTGTTGCTTTTCCCTTAACACTTTCGGTGACTTTTTCCTTTTCCATTTTAGAGAAGTTTTCAACTATAATCTCTTCAAATATTTTCTCAGACCCTATCTCTTTCTCTTCTTTTTCTGGGACCCCTATAATTCGAATGTTGGTGTGTTTAATGTTGTCCCAGTGGTCTCTGAGACTATCATTCTTTTTTCTTTTCATTTCATTTTTCATTTTCATTTCTTTTCACTCTTTTTTCTTTATGCTGCTCCCTGGCAGTTATTTCCACCATTTTATCTTCCAGCTCACTTATCCGTTCTTCTGCCTCAGTTATTCTCTTATTGATTCCTTCTAGAGTATTTTTAATTTCAGTAATTGTGTTGTTCATCACTGTTTGTTTGCTCTTTAGTTCTTCTAGGTCCTTGTTAAACGTTTCTTGTATTTTCTCCATTCTATTTCCAAGATTTTGGATCATCTTGTCTATCTTTAGTCTGAATTTTTTTTCAGGTAGAGTGCCTATTTCCTCTGCATTTGTTTAGTCTGGTGGGTTTTTACCTTGCTCCTTCATCTGCTGTGTATCTCTCTGTCTTCTCATTTTGTTTAACTTACTGTGTTTGGGGTCTCCTTTTCGCAGGCTGCAGGTTTATAGGTCCTACTGTATTTGGTGTCTGCCCTCAGTGGGTAAGCTTGGTTCAGTGGGTTGTGCAGGTTTCCTGGTGGAGTGGACTGGTGCTTGTGTTTTGGTGGATGAGGCTGGATCTTGTCTTTCTGTAGGCAGGACCACATGTGGTGGTGTGTTTTGGGGTGTCTGTGAACTTAGTATGATTTTAGGCAGCCTCTCTTCTAATGGGTGGGGTTGTGTTCCTGTCTTGCTAGTTGCTTGGCATGGGGTGTCCAGCACTGGAGCCTGCTGGTCGTTGGGTGGAGCTGGGTCTTAGCATTGAGACAGAGATCTCTGAGAGAGCTCCTGCCGATCGATATTACGTGGGGTTGGGAGGTCTCTGGTGGTCCAATGTCCTGAATTTGGCTCTCCCACCTCAGAGGCTCAGGCCTGACACCTGGCCGGAGCACCAAGACCATGTCAGCCACGCGGCTTACATGTAAGTGGGTTAAATTCTCCAATCCAAAGGCACAGGGTGGCCGGCCTTCTGTGCTCCGCTCGGTCTTCCAGGCAGGTGTTGTCCTCCGTGCCGGGTCAATATGGATAGTCTGCTTTGGATCCAGGTCCAGGTGCATTCCCTAGCGTCTAGAAGAAGCAGCCGTAGACCCCATCCTTTCCTATCCCTGCCGCAACTCGTCACCAAATAATATATTTTTAACGAAAAAATATCTTATCAGTTGATCTCACCCATTTTTATATATTGTTTCACTATGCTGAAAATCCAGATTCAGTTTGATACCAACATAATTATTTATTTACACCACACCACACAAACAACTGTCTGAATATAACAATAACAATACTATCAATAACATGGTTATTGAAAAGAGGTAATGTGTTTTGGGGGAAGTTCTTGTTATCCTGTAAGTATACTCCACTAGGGCTGTAAAAACAAATTACTGTGTTTAAAAGTAAAGTAGTCATAAAACAGATAAACAACAAGGACCTACTACTGCTGTATAGCACACGGAACAATATTCAATATCGTGTAATAACCTATAATGGAAAAGAATCTGAAAAAGAATATATATATTCAGTTATATACATATAACCGAATTGCTCTGCTGTAGACCTGAAACTAACACAACCTTATAATTTAAATATACTTCAATTTTAAAAAAGAAGTTTTTAAAAAAAAAAGTAAAGTAGTCAAATGAGTAAAGTAAAAAGTCAAATGAAAGACTGCCTCTCTGTGTGGTTATGCCACCAACTGGACACATAATTGCATTAATATTTTCCATTTTACTTTTGATTTTTAGTAATTTCTTCTTTCATTTTAATTTTGTTTTATAACTATATAAAATATTTATATAACTTCAAAACTAAATCTCCACAAGAAAGTATACTCATAGAAGTCTAGGTTTCATAGCTGTCCTCTCCTATGTATTCTTCACACACTCCCTCCCCCAACTACTGGTAACCATTTTGTTCTGGATTTTACGGTTTATCCTTCTATTTCTTAAAAATATGGGCCAAAATGTGTATTTACTTATACCATTCCCTTTCTTATTAGCACACTGTAGACATATTTCTCTATAACTTGGGGATTGCTCCATAGTAGTATATAAAGATATTCTTCATTCCTTCTTTTTTCTTTCTCATTCCTTTTTATAGCTGCATGGCATTCCACTCTATGGATGCACCATAGTTTGTTTACCTAATCCCCTAGTGATGAACATTTGGGCTGTTTTCAGTTTTTTTTCCAAATAATGATGCAATGAACAGCCTTCTGAATATGTCTCTTCATGCTTTTGCTAGTGCATTTATGGAATAGATCCTTAGAAGTAGAGTTGCCGAGTAAATAAGCAACTGCATACATAATTTTGTTAGATACTTACATACTTTGTTAGATAATTTTGTTAGAAACTCCCCTCTGTAAGGTTTGTATGCTAATTAGCATTGCGTGAGAGTGACTATTTCCTCATAAGTTTGCCATGTGTTATCAAACTTTTTTTTACTTTTTTGCTAGTTTGATAGATGAGAAATGGTGTTTCTGTATACTTTTATTTCGCATCTTTCTATTTACAGGTGACACTGAGCATCTTTTACAAATGCTTACGAGATACCTACACATTTTTTGGTAGGGTTGTTGGTCTTTTTCTTCTTATTTTAGAAGCTTTTTATATATTAGCGATACTAACTCCTTTTCTTTGGTGTAAGTTATAAATATTTTTCTAGTTTGTCATTGTCATTTTATTTTGCTTAAGGGTTTCTTTGCCATGTAAATTTTTTAACAAAGTCAAATTATCAATCTTTTCATCACTGCTTCTGGATATTAAATCAGAGACGCTGTTTGTTCACTTGTGTTTCTTCCGGCACTTGAATGGTTTCATATTTTACATTTAATTCTTTGATCCACTTGGAATTTACCCTGCTATGTGAGTAAAGTGGGGATTTTTTTTCTCTTAGCTCTTTTTATCTCAATCTCCTCTTCAACTCTGAGCACTTTATTCATTTCCATAACTACTGGATCACTTTTATCCATTCAACAAATCTCCATGGAAGATTTAATTAAATATCTTAGTCTCATATTTGCTTTCTTCTTTTACCTCAGTGAAAACTGCTTCATAGTTTATAACTAATGATATAAAATGCTCACTGTAAAAAATCAAATAAAGGCATAAGAAAAAAAGTAAAAGTTACCTGGTATCCTATTATCCAAGAATAATCATGCTAACATTTTTTCACCATGCTTTTGTGTCCCTGTTTATCACATATACATACTGTTGTTTGTGTTCTAAAAGTACTTCATATTTTAGGGTCTCATTTACCTTATAAGTACTTACTATTTTTTTAATGAGAAGTATTTTTATTTCAGTATGGTTTTCTCCTCAGATTTCCTAATATTTAAAGCTTTTAAAATTAATTTAACACTTTAGGGATCCATTTCAACAGGATGTTTATTTTGTATTAAGCACTGTGCTATGTGATAGGAATGTAATATGGAATAGAGGTACACAGAGACGCTTTCTCTAGAGCCTAGTGGGAGATAGAGCGAGGCAAGGAGGTGAGCCAGTACAATGCAGTGGGGTAAGGACTGAAACTGGGAACATGTCAGAGTTTTGTAGGAGCAGAGAGAGGATATCATACCCATATTTGAGTGTGTATATGGGGAAGGAGGCATCAAGGAACACTTTATTTCTAAACTGAGAATGGAAAGATGAGTGTGACTTTTCCAGATGAATGGGGGATATAGACATGTGTTTCAGGTATTTGTAAATACTGAGAAGAAGGAGGGTGATTCATTCAAGAACTAAAGCTCAAGGACAGAGATTTTAAAAATTAAAAAGGAAAAAAATGATTGCTAAAGAGAGGAAGGGACCAGAGAAGTCAGGTTAGGACCGTATCCTGAGAGTAACAGGGGTAAGAAGAGTGGGAGAAGAAGAGTTGTTAAGACCAGTGCTCCCATCTTAACAACTAAAGAAGCCAGAGATATTGTTTAAAATTCAAGCTTGCCCATACAGAGAACCTCTGCTGGAGAAGAGGGAAACTGGAAAAGCTTTTAGTGGTTCATGGAACTGGAGTGACAATTTTTAAACTTAAAGATTCTCAACCCAAGCATCCTATGGAAGGTTTACTTAGTTATGCAGTTGCAAAGGAAGCTGGGGAACTAGGTCTAAGCTTCAAAGAGCACAGGTTAAAATATCCTTCATCTTTGTGGAAACATATCTTAGGAAACAAAGACCACCTGGGGGAGAGAACATGCTACCAACATAGGCAGGTCTTCCTTCCCATGAACACATTCACGAGATTGTGCAGTTTCACGTGGCGGGAGGCTAAAGAGCTTGTCTGAAAGCCACTGGAGGACAGAGTTAGATAACCTCAATATTTCAGGGCTGAGGAGACAAAGACCCTCCAACTTCTCAATTAAAGGCCTCGGAGAAGTATGCCTTAAAAAAGGGGAGAATTAGAGATATACTGAGTCCTATTAAAACTGCAACTACCCCAAACCAACCCAATCCTAGAGTGAACTGAAATGGTCAGCCAAAGGGAGAGAAAAGAAACCAACAAAATACTTCATAATATGCAAATAAAATCCTATGAATCAGTAAGACATACAATTCTATAGAAAATCAACAGACGTGTAAAAGAGCATATGCAAATGGCCAATGTATATATGGAAAAATGAATAATATCATTAATCACAAAGGAAAAAAAATTAAAGCTACAATGTGATTTGACTAAACATCCACCAGAACGGCTAGAACCAAAAACAGAAAATAGCAAGGTATGCAAGGCTGTGGACAAACTGGGACTCTCATATACTGTCAATGGTACAGTGACACTGGAAAACTTTTTGGCAGTGTCTACTAAAGCTGAATATATGCATACTCTATCACCTACTATATTCATTTCCTATAGCTGCCGTAACGAGTCACCACAAACTTGATGGCTTAAAACAATGTAAGTGTCTTATCTTGCAGTTCTGGAGGTCAGAAGTACAAACTTGGTCTCACTAAATCAAAATCAAGGTATCAGCAGAGCTATCTTCCTTCTGGAGGTTCTAAGTGAGTTTTTACTTGACCTTTTCACCTACCACCATTCCTTGGCCTGTGGTCCCCTTCTAGCAGTTACATCACTCCGATCACTGTTTCCACAATTACATCTCCTCTTCTGACTCTGCTACCGCCCTCTTACCCTTCTAAGGCCCTTGATGACTACACTGGGCCCACCCAGAAGATCCAGGATAATCTCTCCATCTCAAGATCCTGAAATTATATCTGCAAAATCCATTCTGCCATGTAAGGTAACACATGCAAATTTCTGGGAGGGCTGTTATTCTGTCTACCACACCTACCTATTTTCCATTCCTGGGTTTATTCCCAATAAAAAAGGACAGAACTGTCACAGGTAGCATTATTTAAAATAGCTCAAAATTGGAAACCACCCAAATACCCATCTATAATATGGTGGATAAAATATAATATGGCATATTGACCGAATGGTTTATTTTACAACATTGGGAATGACCTACAAGGACATGCAACAACATGGAGGACTCTTAGAAACATGGAGCGAGACGTCAGAAAACAAGCACAAGATTAAAACTGGATGATTTTATCTGCATAAAATAGCAATAATTGGGCTTCCCTGGTGGCTCAGTGGTTAAGAATCCACCTGCCAATGCAGGAGACACGGGTTTGAGCCCTGGTTCAGGAAGATCCCACATGCTGTGGAGCAACTAAGCCCATGTGCCACAACTACTGAGCCTGTGCTGTAGAGCCCGCGAGACACAACTACTGTAGCCCACACACCTAGAGCCCGTGTTCCGCAACAAGAGAAGCCACCTCAATGAGAAGCCTGCGCACCACAACAAAAGAGTGGCCCCTGCTCTCCGCAACTAGAGAAAAGCCTGCAGGCAGCAATGAAGACCAACCACACTCAAAAATAAAATAAATGAATTAAACAAAATTTTTTTTAAATAGCAATAATTAAAGCAAAAAAAAAACCCCATCTCTACCATCAGAAATTAGTGGTTACTCTTGTTAGGAGAAGAAGAGGCAGAAACTAGAAGGGGGCATGAGGGGAGCCTCTGGATTCAGGTAATATTCTGTTTCTTGATCTTGATGCTGTTCTTGATATTGGTAACACAGCTGTATTGAGATCTGAAAAATTCATTTAGGTATGTAAGTATGATACACATACCTTTTCTTTATGAGTACAGTTGGCCCTTGAACAACACAGGTTTGAGCTGTGTGGGTCCACATACATGTGGATTTTTCAATAGTAAATACTACAGTACTACACAATCTGCAGTTGGCTGAATCTGCAGGTGTGGAACCACAGATCTGGAGAGCCAATCATAGTGATACATGGATTTTTGACTGCACAAACAGTCAGTCCTCCTAACCCCCATGCTGTTCAATGGTCAACTGTATTATACTTTAATGAATGGTTTTTAAAAAGAGAAGTCAATGCAAGACTTTTAAAGTCTTTTAAAATTTATTTTTGCAGCTTTATTTAGATATAATTGACATAACATTTATTAGTATGTACATCATTATGATTTGATATATCTGCAAGATTTTATCAGAGAATTATATGATCAATGGAAGATTTTATCAAAGAATTATATGATCAAATTTGTCCTGTCAAAGAAAGTTTCTAAAAAGTTGCTTGATGACTAGACTTACTTTCTGCCAGGTGATACAAACTTTCAGTACTTTTAAAAAACACTCCTCTCAAGTTCTCAAATCTAGTGACTTCTCTTTTTCAGCAAGCTCCAAGTTTTCTTCTTTATGTGCTACATGGTGCTCAGGATGGTCCCTTGTAAACTCATTAGTGCTCTGTGGCAAAAGAATGCTTCAGTTGCAGGGATCAAAATTCTAAAAGGTACTTAAAATGAGGGTGTGAGACCTATCTCCTAAGTATATATATTTAAGTTGTATGTTAACTTTTAAGAAACGCATCACAGGGACTTCCCTGCTGGTGCAGTGGTGAAGAATCTGCCTGCCAACACAGGGGACACAGGTTCAATCCCTGGTCCAGGAAGATCCCACATGCTGCAGAGCAACTAAGCCCATGTGCCACAACTACTGAGTCTGCGCTCTAGAGCCCGCGAGCCACAACTACTGAGCCCGCATGCCTCAACTATTGAAGCCCTAACGCCTAGAGCCCGTGCTCTGCAATAAGAGAAGCCACCGCAATGAGGAGTCCATGCCCCGCAATGAAGAGTAGCCCCCTCTCACCGCAACTAGAGAAAGCCCATGCGCCGCAACGAAGACCCAACGCAGCCAAAAAAAAAAAAAAAGAAATGCATCACAGTAAAATCTCATTTAACATGGACATCATTCTAACATTTTTTTAATCTCCATTAAAGTATTCATAACTGTATAGCTTGTTTATCTCCCTATTTCAAAGGAAGAGTGGACTCCTGATTTATCACTGTATCTTTAAAAAGGTAAAGATAATGAGTTTTAGCATATATTTTAAAGCTTTCTATATCTTCAAATGTGCGTATCTCCTAAAGCGTTTCTCTTATTCACACTTGATTTTCCAAAGCACTACAGATATATACCGTGTAGCTTTTTTTTTTTTTTTTTTTTTTTTTGCGGTACACGGGCCTCTCACTGTTGTGGCCTCTCCCGTTGTGGAGCACAGGCTCCAGACGCGCAGGCTCAGCGGCCATGGCTCACGGGCCCAGCCGCTCCACGGCATGTGGGATATTCCCAGACCGGGGCATGAACCCGTGTCCCCTGTATCGGCAGACGGACTCTCAACCACTGCGCCACCAGGGAAGCCCTAGCTTTCTTAACTGTATGAATCAACTCCTTGAGTTGCTTAAGAGTTTTGATAGATTAATACTGCACAAAGAGCTTTAAATTTTTAAAATAGATTTACTTGCCAGAACATTTTAAGCATATTTCAAAAAATGTTTTTAAGTGCTTACGCTTTTATAAAAGCACACTGGCATCTTTTTTTCCTTGCCTCCTTCCTCTTTTTCTTTCATCCTTCCTTCCAGTCAACAAGGATTTATTGAAGCCTTACTGTGTGCTAGGTACACTTTTAGCCATTGAAGATACTACTACCATCACCAATATAGTATTCCATGTCTTATGGGGAATTAAATTCTAGTGGGAGGAGGGAGGAGTTCAGACTAAATAAATAAATAGTGTATTAGTAAGTGATGAGACGTATGGCGAAAACTAAGGGGGATAAGACATTCTGGGAAAATCACATTACAAAGAAGAATAATGAAGTCATTTCAAAGAGTTCAAAATGGTAATGTTTATTTTGCTTGTTTCTGTTGAGACTTGAAAAATATATGTATCATAACCCAACAGGTTGGTGAACAAACATTATTATCTGGAAACTACAATGAGAAATAACAGACATAAAGCTTAGAAATCATCTTGGAAACAACTATCAGCCATAGATAATTAAAGCAGCACATTTCCTACAGAAGCTATTCTGAATCTTCATGGTGACAAGTTCAGGCCCCTTTCCTTTTAAATAAAGTAAATTCACTGTCAAACCCCTAGATTACATTTTATTATATCTAGTAGAACTTATTTTTATTAAGCATGAACATTTATAATCAGAAGGAACATGATCCTAACTAGGAAATTTTTCCTTTAGATATTTTCTGCCAAATATTACTTACTTAACACAATCTGTTACACTGTATATAATCTTCAACTCTGCAGATGATTGCATCTCCTTATATTGCCTGTCTATAATTTTAAACAATTACTACAGTACACTCCAGGGACTATATGTGCTATACAAATGGACTCTGTCTCTTTCTCCAGTCTTGAAGCTGGGCAAATGCAGGCCTTGTAGGCCTGTAGGGTGCAGTCCAACAGCTTCTCAGGTGTTTATCACTTTATTTTAATTTTGTAATATTTTTCCTCAAGGAAAAGGATTAGAGAGAATATACCTGCTCCTCACACAAGACTGGGAGGAGTGCCTGTTCCTGAAAGCCAAACTAAAAAACCTCACAATTCACAGAGTATTTGGTAGAGTCTAGCCTCCGTACTGGGAAATAATTAGCTCTAGACTAAACACTGCTCAGGTTTTGCCAATAAATCTAAAAAGCAAGACTCAAAGGAACCAAATTATTTTTTAATAACTTGACAGTACCCGAGAGTAAGAATACTTAACAGGAAGACAAAAGTATCTAGTACTAAACAAGGTAAAATTCATGTGTGATACTGAATCACAAATTATTAGACATGCAAAAAAGTAGGAAAAAATATCAATGAGGAAGAAGAAAATTCAATCAACCAGACCCAGAATTGACAGAGAGGACTGAATTAGAGACAAGGGCATTTCCATTCCAGTCCCACTCCCTAGAGTTATACTCTCTTAATATTTGTGTGATTTGTTGGGATGAAGTTTACCTTATACAACTTCTACTAAAAATGTGCTAAATCAACCAATAATAAACAATATTGGAAGATGTAATGCTTAAAGGTTTGAAATATTTCAAGTATGCTAAGGTTATTGCTTTGGTATGTTCCTACCATATTAAGAGAAAAAAATATTCAAAATACCAATTAAGTTTACTCATTAAAGAAAGAAAATAAAATACTATCTACAGGGCTTCCCTGGTGGCGCAGTGGTTAAGAATCCGCCTGTCAATGCAGGGGACAAGGGTTTGAGCCCTGCTCCAGGAAGATCCCACGTGCCGCGAAGCAACTAAGCCCGTGCGCCACAACTACTGAGCCTGTCCTCTAGAGCTCAGGAGCCACAACTACTGAGCCTGTATGCCAAAACTACTAAAGCCCATGCACCTAGAGTCCGTGCTCCACAACAAGGGAAGCCACCGCAATGAGAAGCCTGCACACCACAACAAAAAGTAGCCCCTTGCTCTCTGCAACTAGAGAAAGCACACGTGCAGCAACAAAGACCCAACACAGCCAAAAATAAATAATTTAATTAAATAAATAAAATTTTTTTAAAAAAGAGAGTAGGAATATACCAATCTAAAAAAAAAAAATACTGTCTACAACAACTCCAAGGTTTTGTAAAGGCTTTGAAGTGATAAAGTACAGTTTTAATGAATGCTTGAAAACAGCAACAATGAGCTTTTGCATTGCTTTCTTTTATTCTAAAAACTGAGGTTTTAATGAATTTTGTAATTATGTTTATATATTTTGTAGGTCAATTTACATCTTTGTGTTTTCCTACTGGTATGTGAGTAAATGTATTCCACAACTGGCTTCTAGTGTGAAAGTTAAATATTAAAGAAAACTTCATAACTGGTTTCATGAAAAACCACTACTTTCATACATGGAGAAAGAAACTACTGAAAGGCTGTATTTATATAATACTATATTTGAATATTTGAAAAACTACCTCCTAAAATTGATAAAGTGGACATTTTTCAAAAATAAAAACTTTCGTCATTTGGAAGATACTGTTAAGAAAATGCAAAGGCAAACCACAAACAGGGGACTATATTTGTAAACATACATCTGAGAAAGGACTTGGAATCAGATATATAAGGATATTTTAAGACTCAATAATAAGAGGACAAGCAATAAGCTAAAAAAATTAAATAAAACTAAAAAGTCAGTAATTTTGACAAACATTTAACCAAAGAAGATATACAGATGGGAAATAAACCTATGAAAATCTGGTCATCACTAGTCTTTAGGCAGGTGAAGTTAAAACCACAATGAAAGTCCACTGAACACTCACAAGAATGGCTAACATTAAAATGACAATATCATGGATTGATGAAAATATAGAAGAATTATCATAAATTGTTGATGGGGATGAAAAATGGTACATCTATCTTGGGAAACAGTTCAGCAGTTTTTTAAAGTTAAGCATATACTTATCAAATGATCAGGAAATTCCACTCTATGAGTTTACCCAAGAGAATGAAGACATATGTCTACAAAAGACCTGTATGTAAATGACTGTAGTAGCTTTATTCGTAATAACCCCAAACTGTAAAAAACTAGCTATTCCCCTGACTGGAGAATAGATAAATTGTGTATATCTATACAATGAAATTCTAATCAGCAATAAAAAGAAAGGGACTACTGGTACATGCAACAACATGAATAAACCTTAAAATAACTACGTTGCTATACAAGAACTCATACTACATGATTCCAGTTTTATGAAAATCTAGGAAAAGCTAACATATACAGACAGAAAGCTTAACATTAGCTGCCAGGAGCCAAGAGGTAGGAATAGGAGATTAACCATAGGAGTACATTAGGTATTTTATTCTTTTTGTTGCAATGGTAAATGGGAGTGTTTTCTTAATTTCACTCTCAGATTTTTCATCATTAGTGTATAAGAATGCCACAGATTTCTGTGCATTAATTTTGTAGCCTGCTACTTTACCAAATTCATTGATTAGCTCTAGTAGTTTTCTGGTAGCATCCTTAGGATTCTTTATGTATAGTATCATGTCATCTGCAAACAATGACAGCTTTACTTCTTCTTTTCTGATCTGGATTCCTTTTATTTCTTTTTCTTCTCTGATTGCTGTGGCTAGAACTTCCAAAACTATGTTGAATAAGAGTGGTGAGAGTGGGCAACCTTGTCTTGTTCCTGATCTTAGTGGAAATGGTTTCAGTTTTTCACCACTGAGGACAATGTTGGCTGTGGGTTTGTCATATATGGCCTTTATTATGTTGAGGAACCTACCTAAGGAGACAAAAGACCTGTATGCAGAAAATTATAAGACACTGATGAAAGAAATTAAAGATGATACAAATAGATGGAGAGATATACCATGTTCTTAGATCGGAAGAAACAACATTGTGAAAATGACTCTACTACCCAAAGCAATCTACAGATTCAGTGCAACCCCTATCAAACTACCACTGGCATTTTTTACAGGACTAGAACAAAAAACTTCACAATTTGTATGGAAACACAAAAGACCCCGAACAGCCAAAGTAATCTTGAGAAAGAAAGACGGAGCTAGAGGAATCAGGCTCCCTGACTTCAGACTATACTACAAAGCTACAGTAATCAAGACA
>NC_041218.1:93007008-93007121 GCF_002837175.3 Physeter macrocephalus
ATATGGGAACATATGTATATGTGTAACTGATTCACTTTGTTGTAAAGCAGAAACTAACACACCATTGTAAAGTAATTATACTCCAATAAATATGTTTAAAAAAAAAAAAGAGT
>NC_041218.1:93007131-93059006 GCF_002837175.3 Physeter macrocephalus
CGCGTACCGCAAAAAAAAAAAAAAAAAAAAAAAAAAAAGTACATTAGGAACATGGGGGGTGAGGTGTTGGTGATGGAAATGTTCTATATCTTAATCGTGATGGTGGTTATAAGGATGTAAACATCTGTCAAAAATTCATAGAATTTTCTGCTCAAAGTTGGTGAGTTTTATATATGTAAATTACATCTCAAGAAAGCTGACCAAAACAGATACCTAAAGCAGGGAGCAGCACAGTATTCTTTGAGTAGGGTGATTTGTAGAAGTAAATAGAATGAATCAGTCCTAAATAAACCCTCTGCTTAAGTTCTGTCTGGCCACACACGAATGAAGACCTTCTCTGTGGTCACTGCCTTGCTGCACACTCCTTTAGAAGTAGAAGTAGGGAAGCAAGGTAGTGTGGTTAATTCAATCTGGAGTTGTCAGGGACTAAATAATGTTTACATTACTAGGTACTTGGCAGTAAATGTGAATAAAAACTTAACTACATAAAAACTCTCAAAACGCTTTTAAAAGGCTTAGGTACATTCAATGCTCTTACATTCAGTGATTAGACAAAAACACTTAAATGATATTAGCTAGTTTGTATACTTCATTGTTTAGAACTACCCTGTGCCATTATTTCATGACAAAAACAAACTAAGAAAAATTTGTTGGATTATATTTGGTTAAGCAATTTTTAATTCATGATGTGGGTATTTCAGCTGTTCATTCATCAAATCTTCACTTTAACAATAAAGGAAAAGCTATAGGGTCTCTGCCTTTTAATATCTGTTAGGAATTAAAATACTCTTCAAGCTTAAAGTAAATTCTTCAACATCAATCACCCTTTACATAGGAAAAATTCAGGTTCCTCTGACTGAATTATGGAGAATTAACTTATTCTTCTGGAGCATTTTATTTCACATCGTAAGTATTTTAAAAGTGTAAAGAAAGAATATATTGCTTATGTAACTGAATATATAGGTAACATAAGAAATGACAATTAGCCAGGAGTTTTTAAAAGATGTGTTTTATAAACTAATAGAGCAAAACTTCTTGATATTAAATTTTAAAGTAACTGAAAAACTGTGAAATCAATTTGCAAAATAAATACTATACTTACAGTTTGTTGCTGTCTGAAACTGAGAAGAAAGTGCTTGAGTAACTGAATTCCAAAATGTATATAAAATTTCAGCGTGTCCATCCTATGATCCAAAAAAAGGGGATGTATTATTTTTTTTTAATTACAATGGAGGGGCTTCCCTGGTGGCGCAGTGGTTGAGAGTCCGCCTGCCGATGCAGGGGACGCGGGTTTGTGCCCCGGTCCGGGAGGATCCCACATGCCGCGGAGCGGCTGGGCCTGTAAGCCATGGCCGCTGAGCCTGTGCTCCGCAACGGGAGAGGCCATAGCAGTGAGAGGCCCGCGTACCGCAAAAAAGAAAAAAAAAAAAAAATTACAATGGATAAGACATAGCATCGAGAAAGTATTAAAAATGTATTTAAGTCTATCAAACAATGGAATTATTAAGTAAGTAGAAATATATAGATGAGTCAAATCATGTCTCATGTCATCATCCTTCTCTGATACTTACTAGCTGTGTGAGCTTGGGCAAGTTGCTAAATCATTCTGTGCCTCCCTGCCCTCTGTAAAATGGAGATGATAACAGTACCCACACTGCAGGATTATTGCAAGGATTTTAAAAGTTTATAAAAGTAAACTCTTGGGACAGTTCTTGACATATAATAAATCTTCAGTGAATATTATTATTACAATTATTATCATCATCATTTTATATACAGAGGCAATTTTTGTTACAGTAAGAAAATGAAGAACAAGCATGCTTAGACCAAGAATGACCACCAAGATACAATTCACCAATTACAAAAGAGAACTGCCTGAAGTATAAACACAATTTTGTTTTTGTTTTTTTAAGTCACAGGAATTACTATTACTCAGCTTAGCAGGATAGTGTCACTCAACTATTAATACATATTTTAGAAAGTAATTACCAAAAAGAAAAGATAAATATTAGTTTAAGTGTCATTTGTTAAAACCAGACAAAGTACTTTAATACTGTTAAAAGAAAATGACACTTACAGAAATTTTACCAAGCCCTTTAAGGTACTTCTACACGTGTGGTAATATATCAAATTGCCGTTATTCTATTTCTGAAGTACAACAATGCCAATTTCACATGGTTCACCCTAGTAACATAAATATGTATAATGCTCAAATATGACTACTGTCATAAAAAATAATTAGGAAATTCATTCATTCTGCTTTAGTTTTGTACTTGCAAAGAATGAAATTCTACTTTTCAAGGTTAAAAGGAAGAAAATGAGCAATGAAAAATACTAATTTCTCACTTTTATGCCTATGCACATATCTATTTTCCTTGTTATTTGTTTCTTTAATAAGTTTTGTTTTGAATTCAAACGGGTATTGTGTATCATAAAAAGGCAAATCAAATAATTGCTAATTTCTTATGCAGTGATCACAAAATAGATTCAGATTACCAAGATTTTTTGCAATATGTGTATTGTATATCATACACTTTAAAGTGGATGTTTTTCCAACAAGGATCTACAGCACAGAGAACTATATTCAATATCTTGTAATAACTTGTAATGGGAAAGAATCTCAAAAAGAATATATATACACGTATAAACAAATGTCACTTTGCTGTACTGAAACTAACACATTGTTAATCAATTATACTATAGTAAAAAAAAAATAAAGTGAATGTTTTTCATATTAAAGAACCATTTTAATACATCACATTAACAAAATGAAGGACAAAACCACATGATTATCTCAACTGATGCACAAAAACGCATTTGACAAAATTCAACACACTTTCATGATAAAACCACCCAACAAGCTAGGAACAAGCTAGGTAATTACCTCAACATATTAAAGGTCATATATGAAAAGTCCACAGGTAACAACATAATGGTAAAAATCTGAAAGATGTCTAAGATGCGGGAAATTTGGTGACTATATATATGCTTCTACATACACACACATACATACACTTAAAAAAGTAAACTTGGGTCAATCTTGCTTAAGCATACAAATACAAAATTCTCAGATATAATAGCAAATTGATTTCAGTATTTGAATTATCTACCTAAACAAGGAGGATTTATGTCAGCAAGGTACCTATCATTAAATATTAGGAAATTTATTAATATAATAGCCCAATGTCTCCAGAAGGAAATCTACAGGATCATTTAGCTGAGTTAATAAAAGGCAATTAATACCCTTTAATTAACAATACCCAGTCCTCATGTTCTACGTTCATAGAAAACAATGCATGAAACGATTCTTATACTTTTAAAATTATGATAAAAATCACAAAATTTACCATCTTAACCGCTTTTAAGAGTATAGCAGTGTTAACTCTATGTACCTTGATGTGCAACAGATCTCTGGAACTTTCTCATCTTGCAGAACTGAAACTCTATACCCACTGAGCAACAACTCCCATCTTCTTTCTCCCCGCAGCCCTTGGAAACTACCTATCTACTTTCTGTTTCTAAGAATGTGACTACTTGAGATACCTCATGTAAGTGGAATCACACAATATTTGGGTTTTTTTTGTGATTGGATTATTTCATTTAGCATGATGTCCTTAAGTTTCATCCATCTTTAACATGTAACAGAATTTCCTTCTTTTTTAAAGACTTAATAATATTCCATTGCATGTATGTATATACGTGTGTGTCTGGGTATCACATTTTCTTTATCCCTTCATCCATCGTCAGACACTTGGATTGCTTCTATCACTTGGCTATTATGAATAATGCTGCAATGAACATGGCTGGGCAAATCTCTCTTCAAGATCCTGTTTTCAATTCTTTTGGATATACTGTGTATCTCCGGAAGTGAGATAGTTGGATCATACATTAATTCTGTTTTTAATTTTTTTGAGGAACCTCCACAATGTTTTCCTTAGCAGCCGCATGATTTTACATTCCTTATTAACAATACACAAGGGTTCCAATTTCTCCACATCCTCACCAACACCTGTTTTCTGTTTTGGAAATAGTCATCCTAATGAGTGCAGTGATATCTCATTATGATTTTGATTTGTACTTCCTGATGATTAGTGGTGTTGATCATCTTTTAATATGTTTGTTGGTCATTTGTATGTCTTCTTCAGACAAATGTCTATTCAAGTCCTTTACACATTTTTTTAGTTGAGTTGGGTGGTTTGTTGTTGTTGAGTTGTAGGAGTTCTTTGTATATTATGGACATCAACCCCTTACCAGATACATAGCTTGCAAATATTGTCTCTCATTCTATAGGTTGCCTTTTCATTCTGTTAATTGTTTCCTTTGTCACACAAAAGTTTTGAAGTTTGGTGTAGTCCCATTTGTCAATTTCACTTTTTTGTTGCCTGTGATTTTGTGTCATATCCATGAAATCACTGCCAAGTCCAATGTCATGAAGATTTCCCCATTTTCTACTGAGTTTTATAATTTTAGGTCTTACATTTAGGGCTTTAATTCATTTTGAATTAATTTTTGAACACGGTTTAAGGTAAGGGTCCAATTTCTTTCGTTCACACATGAATATCCAGTTTTTCCAGCATCATCTGTTAAAGAGACTGGTAATACAAAGTTTGTATGACCCTCTTTATTCTATATACCATTATTTGTCTTATTTTATCTGAAATTAATACTGTCGCTATTGCTTTCACTTGAGAAATGTTTACTGGTCTATTTATTTTTATTCTTGTCACTTCACTGTTTTTTGACTCTAATAAACAACGTATTTTATTTTTAAACACTGTTTTATCTTTTAATAAGAAATTACAAACCAAATATATTTAACTAATAGGTTGTTTCTGCTTTTATCATCTCATTTTATGCTTTCTTTGTGTTTTCTTTGTTTGTTCTGTGGATGATTTTTGTTAGCTTTTATCTTCTCTAGAGGCTTTTTCTTTTACTTCTTTTGGATGTGTCGTTATCTATTCCTACAACTAACCATAAATTCCTTTGATGCAAATCATCTTTGTAATTCACAGAATTACTGAAATAGATTTCTAGAAATAACAGGAATTCTTCAAGGCTTTTTAGAATTGCCAAAGTAAACAAGAAAATTCTAAGTCCTAGACATGACCTTTTGAAAGAAAACATAGGGTCCCAGATAATCTGGCTACTTCTTCCTTTTTAGTGACAAGTCACTCAAAACTTCTAAGCCAAGAAGTATGTACTTTTAACTTAATCAGAGAAGAACTCAGTGTCCATGCATTAGAATGTATGTGAACGTTGGCTAGGAAATTAACATTTTCTGCACGTCCGTTATGTAACAGGCACCACTGAATGTTATCTCATTTAAACACTACAACAATCACCAGAATGTAAGCTCCATGACAGCAGAGGTCCCATTTTGTCTTTCTTACCACTCTAATTTCAACATCGAGAATGTGACCAAGACATAATAGGCACACAATAAATATTTACTGAAAAAATGAGTGGAACGATCTTATAAGATGACATTTTTAGTCTCTTTCTAGAGTGAAAACAAAGGTCAAAGAGAAAAGGTGACTTGCGTAGAATTACACAGAAAGTAGCACAGTAGTACAAAAAGTAGTAGAGCTGGGATTTGATCTAAGGTTTGACTGATATATTAAAGTATTAGTCCCCTTTAACTTGACTTACAAAGCCTTATATGACATGATTGTCCCAGCCTACTTCTCTTGTTACATATCACTGAGGTCAAAGATCCAACCAGCACAAATTCATTCAGATTGCTAAAGGTTCTTCTGTAGTTTCTCCCAGTTACCAGCTTTTAATTCAGCACCTTCATCAGAGTCAGTTTAGGTGTCTCTTCTCTTGGTTCCCCCAGGTTTGGTGCACTCTGTTATATACATCTATAGCATCCCATGTTCCCCACCACAATTATATTTTCCTATTTAAATATAGGAAAAGACGGGTGGTTAAGAAGAGGAACTCTGAAAGTAGGATATTAAGGTTCAGATCCAGTCTCTACCACTTCTAGAACCTGTGAGGCATCTGACCGAAGACGATCTAGGCCACTAAATACGTACAAATCTCTGGCTTAAGAACAAGATCTAAGCTGGAGAAAGAGATTTAGGTGTTATCAGCATTTGGAGGTGGTAGAAACAATTAACATGTGTGAGCTTTTCCATAGACTGCATGTGGCATGAGAGGAAAAGAATGTTGAGGATAGAACCCAGGGGAAAAACACTACTTAAAGGTTGGGGAAGAAATAATTTAGAGTGGAGAAAGAGAAGTGGTGGAGCTAGTTATTAAAAAAAAAAAAAAAGATTGGTCACAAGTTAGTGATTGCTGAAACTGGACAATGGGTACAGAGAGAGTCACTGTCCTATACTTTGGTTCTGTATGTTGACTTCTGTTTGAAATTTTATGAATAAAATGTTTTAAAAGGAAGGGTAGGTGGAGAAGGAGGAATCAGTGAAGGATTCTGAAGAGATGTAGTATCTGTGAAGGAGGAACCAGTATTAGAAGTAGTTATTACCTCTAAGGAGTGAAGTAAAAGAATCTTAGAAGTGAGTAGAAGGATTTGGTAGTTGGGTCATTAAAATTCCTTTAGTAACAACTGTTTCCATGGAGCAGAAGCTTGATTGCAGTGGTTTGGAGCAAAACTGAAACAAGAAAGTAGAGACACAAAGTACCTCATGGAAATGTGGGCATGAAGGGGAGAAATACTTTGAGGGAGATACAGGACCAAGGATTCTGTTCTGGTTTTGATTTTAGATGGTAGATCCCTGGGAGGAAGTAACTGGGAAAGGTTGATACTGGAGAAAGCAGAGAATGTCCTAGACAAGGATAAGATGTAGAATGCGAACAAAAGTAGAGGGGTAAGTCTGAGAAAAGAGAAGATACAATCAACCTCTATCTTTGATACAGAAAGGGAAGGTGAGGATCAGTTCAGATAAAGATTTTATAAGACAGTGAACTTAATGAGACAAGGTCAAAGGGAACCAGACATAACTAAGTTACGATCAACATAGAAAAGGAGGGCTTCCCTGGAGGCGCAGTGGTTGAGAGTCCGCCTGCCGATGCAGGGGACACGGGTTCGTGCCCCGGTCCAGGAGGATCCCACATGGCGCGGAGCGGCTGGGCCCATGAGCCATAGCCACTGAGCCTGCGCGTCCGGAGCCTGTGCTCTGCAACGGGAGAGGCCACAGCAGTGAGAGACCCGCGTACCACAAAAAAAAAAAAAAAAAAAAAAAGAGGAAGTAAAAGATTTAGCAACAAGTCTGTGCCAGATATCTCTGTGGAGAGATCATGTTGTGAATAAGAAAGCTTGCAGACTTGATCAAAGAAACCAAACAGATGTGAATTTTATATTAGCTCTTAATTATCTTCTGGATAAAAGCAGAGGGATCCTGCGGAAGCAAATAAAAAGCAAAGAAAAAAGTTATCTTTACTGTAAAATAGCCTTCAGGGAGAACCATTTTGCTGTGTCTGATTACAAAAGAAGGAAGATACAGAAATTCAGAAGGGACTTCAAGATGAACATCACAGAACAAAATGATAAAGCCTATACACCCAGAAGAACTTCAGTTAAAATCAAAATGTTGGCTTTTATATGTATATTGTTCAAAGATAAAGGAATACTTACAGTACAATCTACTTGTTGTTTTTCAAAAAATGGGGGCTTAGATAAGGTGGTAGTGGGAGGAAGTGAAAAGTACTCAGATTTCAGATACCTTTTGATGATAGAACACATAGGACTTGTTAAAATGTATAGAGCTAAATATTATAGAAAAACCATATACAAAATGTTAACAGAAGTTATCTCGGGCTTCCCTGGTGGCGCAGTGGTTAAGAATCCTCCTGCCGGGCTTCCCTGGTGGTGCAGTAGTTGAGAGTTCGCCTGCCGATGCAGGGGATACGGGTTCGTGCCCCGGTCCAGGAAGATCCCACGTGCCGTGGAGCAGCTGGGCCTGCGAGCCATGGCCGCTGGGCCTGCGCATCCAGAGCCTGTGCTCCGCAACGGGAGAGGCCACAGCAGTGAGAGGCCCACGTACGGCAAAAAAAAAAAAGAATCCTCCTCGAGCCATGGCCGCTGGGCCTGCGCATCCAGAGCCTGTGCTCCGCAACGGGAGAGGCCACAGCAGTGAGAGGCCCACGTACGGCAAAAAAAAAAAAAAGAATCCTCCTGCCAAGGCAGGGGACACGGGTTCGAGCCCTGGTCCAGGAAGATCCCACATGCTGTGGAGCAACTAAGCCCGTGCACCACAACTACTGAGCCTGTGCTCTTGACCCCGTGAGCCACAACTACTGAAGCCCACGTGCCTAGAACCCATGCTCCGCAACAAGAGAAGACACCGCAGTGAGAAGCCCGTGCACCGCAACAAAGAGTGTCCCCTGCTCACCACAACTAGAGAAAGCCCTCACGTTACAATGAAGACCCAATGTAGCTAATAAATAAATAAATTACTTAATTTTAAAAAAAAGAAATTATTTCTGGGCAATAGGATTAAACATGATGCTTCCTTTATTCTTTTTAATTTTTTGGAAGAGTAACTAAGATAATCTATTTTAATTCTAAAGACAAGAATAAATTCTTGATGTAAAAAATTCAATACTGAAATACACATGGTAAAAATTTAAAGCTTCTCTTCAAACTCAAATCCCTTATCCCACACTTTTCCCTAGAGATCACTGTTAAACTACAGTGTTAAAGGGTTTTAAAACCCTTTCTATAGAGTTCTCAACCTTTCTTTTCATATTGCCCCTCCAAAAAGAAAACTAAATAATTATACATATACATATTATTTTATATAATATGTAATAATTATATACATATAATTTGCATATTATATACAATAATTATATATTATATACATATAATATGCATATTATATACAATAATTATATATCATATACATATAATATGTAATAATACATATTATATAATTATATAATATAACTGCACTTAATTTAAATTGAACTTAGTTTCTCCCTGATGACAGATGCTAAATACTAAGGAGTAAGATTTTGTATGGTAGGACTGAACTCTGGAGACCACAAGCCAATGTACTATATAAGATTTTTTGTGCCTCCCCCCTCCCTCCAAAAAACAGAACTTTTCTTCTCCCTCTTGGGGTCAATATTGCCCTTGTTGAGAACGCATGGTGGACTGGTATTTCAAATAGACTGTCACTCAAATTAGATTTAGTATGAACCACAATCTCCTCCAAACTTTTCCCCTGGCTTCCCTCACCATATTCTCTTTGGTTTCATTCTCCTCTTGAGATACTCCTCGTGGCCTCCTCTGTTACAATGTTTTCCAAACTCACTGAATGTAAATATTTTTAAATATACATTCTAATATATGTTTACTTATTTGTTTAAAATTATATACAAATACCACTGTATTAATAAAATATGTGCAATATAAAATGTACGAAAATAGTTTAAAGGATAAAACTTTAAACTATTTTCTGTAAAAAGAACAGGCAGAATTTATAACTATCTTCTTTCATCTCAAAATATATACACACTTCGGAAACCAGAGTTCTACATGAGTTTTATATGTTGCATTTTCAAGGTAGATTTCTTTTCTCTCTATAGCCAGTCTTACCCATTACCATGGCTTTGATTGCCAATATGAGCCAATATCATCCAAATTTATGTCTCTAGCAGAGGCCTCTCTTCTGAGCTCCAGACCCCCATATTAAATTGCCTAACTGACATCTTCACTTGGACGTCCCATGAGCACCTGAATACAGAGCTTATCTTCCCTCCTAAATGTGCTCTTTGGTTTATGGTCTCAAATGAAGTTACTACTATCTACCAGAACCCTGTCAAACCTGAACGAATGATATCAACCTTGATACATTCTCCTCCATCTCACCACTTTTAATCCATCACTAAGATTTGTCAGTTTTATCTCCTGAATAATTCTCAAATCACTGCAATTCTCTCCATTTTCATTGGCATCAGTGTAAATTACTGTTATAGGCTGAGTTTTGACCCAACAAAATTCATATGTTGAAGTCCTAACCCCCATACTTGAAAATGTGACCATATTTTGAGATAGGTCTTTAAAGAAGTAATTAAATTAAAATGGGGTCATTAGAAGGTCCTTATAAGAAAAAGAAATCTGAAACACAGACACATACAGAAGGAAGATGGTGTGCATACACAGGGAGAAGACAGCTCTATGCACATTTGTATACAAGTCTTTGTATGGATATATTCTTTTATTTCTCTTGGATTAATAACTAGGGGTATATTGCTAGGTCATATAATATATGTATGTTTAAAGAAACAGCCAAACTGTTTTCCAAAGTGGTTGTACAATTTTACACTTCACTTCAGCAGTATATGAGAGTTCCAGTTGCTCCATATCCTCACCAACACTTGGTATGGTCAGGTCTTTTAAATTTTAGATATGTGCTTAATTGACATCTATCTCTAAAGTGTCTATTCAAATCTTTGGCCTATTTTTTTAAGCTGGCTTTTTTTGTTTTATCTTGTATTCTCTTAATGCAGTATTTTGCAGAACATAAATTCTTAATTTTGAGTTAAGTCCAAAATATAAATTTTTTTCATTTATGGATAGAGCTTTTGGTGTTGCATCTAAGAAATCTTTTTCTACCCCTAAGTCACAAAGTTTGTTGTTCTCTTCTATAAGTTTTAGAATTTTAGGCTTTACATCTGGATATCCAAATGTTTCAGTATTACCTGTTAAAAAGACTACTGTGTCAAGATAGAATTGCCTTTGTAAATTTTTTTGAAAATCAATTTTCCACATATGTGTCAGTGTATTTTTGGACTCTCTATTCTGCATCAATGATCTATGTCTCTAACTTTATGCCAATTCCACATTTTCTTGAATATGGTAGTTAAGTCTTGAAATCAGGTATTGTTAGCCCTCCAATTTCACTTTTCTTTTTCCACGTTGTGTTGGGTACCCCAAGTCCTTTGTATTTCTGTTTGTATTTTAGAATCAGCTTGTCAATCACTCCAAAACAACTGTTGGGATTACAGGTCAATTTAGGAAGAAGGGACATCTTAACAACAGCAAATCTATCAACACATAAATAAGGTATCTCTATTTCCTTAGGTCTTCTTTAATTTCTCTCAGCAATATTTAGCGTTTTCAGCTTCCAGATGTTCATCTTTTGACACATTTACTCCTAAGATTTTATATTCTTTGATGTTACTATATATGGAATTATTAAATTTCAATTCTCAATAGTACATTGCTAATATATAGAAGTACAACTGATTTTTGTATATTGACCTTCTATTCTGTAATCTTGCAACATATCACTTATGAGCTCTAGTAGCCTTTTTGTAGATTCCATCGAGTTTTTAACATGGATAATCTTATCATTTTTTATATAAAGACCATTTTACTTCTTCATTTCCAAACTGGAAGCCCTTTATTTCTTTTTCTTGTTCATTGCACTAGCTAGGAAAATGCTGAACAGAAGTAGTGAGAGCATAAAGAATCCTTTTCCTCTCCCAAATTTTAAGGGGGAAACATTCAATATTCACCATTGTATATGATTTTACCTGTTCATTGCTCCTAAATGCCTTTTATCAGGTTGAGAAAGTTCTATTCCTAGTCTGCTGAGAATTCTTATCAGAAATGGATGTTGGATTCTGTCAAATACTTTTTCTGCATGTATTGAGATGATCATGTGGTTTTTCTTTTTTAGTTTGCTGACTTTCCTTTTCCAATTAGCCTTATACTAAAGCCTCATTCTATCCTCCATAATTTTCAGCCTCTCATTTGTTCCATACTCTTGTCTGTATGCTGTGTTCTAGATAATATCATCAATTCTAACTGCCAGGCTAATTCATTTCCTGGTAGTACATAACATCTGTTTAACCTATCTGCTGAATTTTTTATTTCAATGATTTAATTTTTAATTTCTAAATGTCCTATTTGGTTCTTCTTTAGACCTACCTGATCATTTCTTAAGTCACTTATTTCTCATTTTTTATTCCATTCTTTATTTCAAAAAAATATACAGGTATTCTAGATTCTTTGTCAGTTAATTCTAACATCTGAAGTCCATAGTGTCCTTCAGAAGTTCTTTCAGAGTCTAAAACCTGTCTTGAATTGTGTTTATTTTTCCTGCTGACTCCCAATCATGCTTCTAGTTTATTTATAGGACTGGTGATTTTTAACTGTGAGCTCATAGTTGGCTGGCCTTAACATGTGGAGAATCCTGATAGCTAAAACTAGAAATGCTTTCCTCTTCAGGGGATCTGCATTTGTTTGTGAGAGTAGGTACTGTTACCAACCAAGGACCATGTCTGCCACAGTCACAGGTCTCAGCTTAATGCAAGACTATCAGGTTCATTCTTCCACCTTGCTAGAGCCTAGTGGACTGATCCCATCACTGACATGGACATTTGACTTCAGGGCAACTCCAGCTTTTGCAATGACTTAGAGCTCACAAATCTCCACTACAGTTTCAACTACTTTATCTGCTTATGTATATCTGTATATGCATATGCCCCTCAGAGATTCTCTTACTTTTTGCAGGGCCAACAGTGCATTACAAATTATGCTTTTCTTGGGGCTTCCCTGGTGGCGCAGTGGTTAAGAATCTGCCTGCCAATGCAGGGGACATGGGTTTGAGCCCTGGTCCGGGAAGATCCCACATGCCATGGAGCAACAAAGCCCGTGTGCCACAACTACTGAGCCTGTGCTCTAGAACCCACAAGCCACACCTACTGAGCCCACGTGCCACAACTACTCAAGCCCGTGCTCCGCAACGAGAAGCCACCACAAGGAGAAGCCTGCGCACCGCAACAAAGAGTAGCCCCTGCTCGCTGCAACTAGAAAAAGCCCGCGTGCAGCAACAAAGATCAGGCGCAGCCAAAAATAAATTTTTTAAAAAAATTATGCTTTTCTAACTTATCTAAAATTTGTTTTACTGCAGGGAGAGGGCCTTTAAAAATAACGAGTCCCCATGCTAGTAAAGCAAAAATCTTCTAACCTTTATAGATAACAGTATTTATTGATAATACCTGACTTAGACATGTAACTGGCTAACTGCCACTTGATTTTTTAAATCAAATTGCAATGCCACTGATAAATGAGTTAAACATTTTTCTCATAATATTAAAAAGATTCCTAATTTGGGGGTCCTACAATTTTTTTCTGAGTCTTAAATGCTATAATCAAATCATCTGATACATCTAAAAGGGCAAAAGAAAACATTCTTTTTCATAGTTAAAATCCTCGTTAGTACTATAGCTGCACAAAGTGCTGAACACATTCCAAATATAGCCTAATGCATCCTACACACATGATTACAAAATTCTGTTCAATGATAAAAAATGCTGGCTTAGAAAATGAAAGTATCATATCTACACTCCCACATATAGCTAAACTGGCTTAATTCTGCAGATGAGAATCTACAACCTGTTTTCCACTGTATGGATCCTGAATAACTTGTCAATAATTTGCTACACTCACTTTCAAAGTGTTACATATAGTATTGATAATTATATAGTGATACTAGACCTTTTAACAGGTTTTAAAAGATACCAAAACTGAATTTTTGATGTCTAATAAACAGTCCAGAAATCTAATTTAAAATGAGAAGATTCATCCATTCAAGTAATCTTTGGAAATACAATATAAAAAGGGGAAAGAAGTATATCCCACATTTAAATGCCTTAAAGAATTAATATGATAGGTATATGGGAACATATACATATGTTCCCATAACAATTTAAATCATAATTGCCAAAAAATGGAAACACGTCCTTCAATAGGTGAATGGGTAAACAAACTAGGTATATCCACAGAGTAAAATATCAGTCAGTGATTAAAAAAAATGAGCAATGAAGACACGAAGAAACCTTAAATGCATATTTCTAAGTGAGAGAAACCAGTATGAAAAGGCAACCTACTGTATGATTCCAATTACATGATATTCTGAAAAAGACAAAACTCTAAAGACAGTAAAAAGATCAGTGGTTGCCAGGTTAAGGAGATAAGTGGGGGAAGGATGAACTGGTGGAGCATAGAAGATTTTTAAGGAAGTAAAACTACAGAACCTCTTTTGCATGATACTATAAATGGTGGACGCAGGAAATTATGTATTTCCATAATGCATTATGCATCTTGCATTGGTATGGTGCATTTGTTACAAATGATGAACCATGACTGATATATTATTAATAATTAAAGTCCATAGTTTACATTAGGGTTAGCTCACTGTGTAGTACATTTATAAGTTTTGTATAACGCACAAGAGATGTTATGATAACCTAGCAAATATCAGAAGTATTTTCTGCTCAATTTTTTTGTACACCTAAAGCTGTTCTAAAAAATAAAAATCATTATGTTTTAAAGAAATCTACAGGTATTGAACTACAGCAAAATAATAAATTACAAAAATTATTTAACAAAGGAAAATGTAAAGTACAGTTTTGTTTTTTTTTTGTAGAAAAGAAACAAGTTGGCAAGAAGTCAAACATGGAAATTCCATCACACTTTATCGTTAATTACAGAAGCATTAGAATCAAGTGGTTTAAAAGCAAAGAAACCTGGAAAATTAATTCTTAATTTTCCTACTTGACATGAAATTAATAGTGTAATTTCATTTATATTTAAATTATAAACCAAAGAAAAAATATCTATTAATTTAGCTTTCAGTGAATTTCAAAATGTGGACAACAACTTATAAAAAATTAATACATAAATTTTAAAAATCTGTTCTGGTAGATTGCAATCTAAAAACAAATTATTTGCTAGAAATTATCTTCCTAGGAAAAAAGCATTAATTTCTAAATAAATATTGTAGAAAGCATATAACATAAATTCTAAATCATTTCATCTTGAAATATTTACACTGTTTTGATTTTTTTAAAATATATTCAGAGGTTTAAAAGGCTAAACCACTAAATTAGAGAGAACTTTCAATACCAGGATATATCCTTAAAAATCTTGAAGCTGCAAAAAAAATCTAGTAGTGTAAGAACATTCTGTTTATAACATTTTCCTCAAGAACAGATTACAAAATGATTTAGAGATCTTGGTTCAGAAACTGCTCTTCAATGACCCAAGATATATACCATCACCTACTCAAGTTTAAAATTTTATGAAGATTTTAAGGATTATTATTTAGGCCTCAAATAATTCTAAAAATCCTATACTTTTTATAAAGGTTCTACTGCCACTGATAATTATTTTAACTAAATAATACTCTTACATTGTAGTTATATAATTAGCAAAAATACCTGTTTACAGCTCTTTAATGAAGGAAAAGACTAAAGAAATTATAGCAAATATAGTAAATTTTATGTGCTATCTTTGCAATTTATGACATATTTTCCTTAGAGTATTTTTACTTCTCTTTTGTCCTAGAGTTCCCAAAATTGTAGGGTCACAAGTTATTCTGGACTTTCCAAAAAAAGACTGATCTAATCTGAATATAGATGAGTACACTGAATCCCAAGAGGGACTAAATTTTTATTCATAAATATCACCTTACAGGAAAAAACAACTGAACTGTAAAGTTACATTAAAATTTATAATAAATGTAAATATGTATGTGTGTATTGTGTACGACTACTGTCTTAAAAAACGTAAGAAGAATATTTGGAAGAGCAATCCTCACTGGCTTTATTTTTTGTAGTGAGGTGGATGGACCTGGAGTCTGTCATACAGAGTGAAGTAAGTCAGAAGGAGAAAAACAAATACCGTATGCTGACACATATATATGGAATCTAAGAAAAAAAAAATGTCATGAAGAGACTATAGTGGGAAGCAGCTGCATAGCACAGGGAGATCAGCTCGGTGCTTTGTGGCCACCTAGAGGGGTGGGATAGGGAGGGTGGGAGGGAGGGAGACGCAAGAGGGAAGAGATATGGGAACATATGTATATGTATAACTGATTCACTTTGTTGTAAAGCAGAAACTAACACACCATTGTAAAGCAATTATACTCCAATAAAGATGTTAAAAAAAAAAAAGAAATATTTTTAAGTAAATGTAAAGGACGAATACAATGAAAGCGTATATCCCTATTCCTCATAATCCTTTTTAGTTAGAAATAATTCACATGCATTTAAAACCTGGCCCAGTGTTCATCCAGTATAATAACTGATTGTTGACAAGAACTGATATGTGAGTTTTTATGTAGAAACTTTGCCCAATGCAGCAATATCACAACAACTTTCATATATAACATACGGCAGTCTTAATTATATTAATTAATTATATTCATCATGCTACACATTACATTCCTAGTACTTATTTATTCTGTAACTGGAAGTTTGCACCTTCTGACTGCCTTCATGCAATTTCCCCTGCCTGGCTCCCCTCTGGCAACCACCTGCTTGTTCTCTGTATCTATAACTTAATTTCTATTTTGTTACGTTTGTTCATTTGTTTTTTAGATTCCACAGTATTTGTCTTTCTCTGTCTGACTTGGTTTATATACTGTTACTATAATATATCACAGCCACAAGCAGGACTATGTACTGAGTGCAATGAATCCTCCTAGTAAATCACCAAACTTGGGGGTGGTTTTGGAGATCCCCAACACAGGAAATAAAATATTTAAAATTCTGAACTACAAAGTAAACTATCTACACCACGATGATAGAAACTTAGAGAATCTTTTTCTTTGGAGCACTAGGTGTTAAGATTTAATGAACAGAATATCTAGTTATTCCATTCATCACTATCAAAAACATATCAAAAGGAATGAATAAAATGTAGAGTCAGGGATTTCTATGCATGGAAGGAATTCTTGTGGCCCACAAGGCCAGTAGATTGGTAGATGACAGAAGGGAGACTTTAGAATATGAAAAATAATACATCAATGTGCTTTATAGGAAAAATTAACAACTGAATGGATTGTACCATCTTCAGAGAAGACTATATAAGGCATTATAACACCACTAATTAAATCTCTTATATACCAAAAATTTTAATCTTATTCTCTATCGGGACTTTAAAAAACTTTTACAATAAATCATTTATATTATTAAAAAATGGGAAATTACTATATGCATTTGAGAAATTATTCTATAAATAGTATTGGCTAGCATCTACTCAATAAACAAACATGCAAAGAAAATTTGTGGTTGTCAAGAAATATACTTCCCTTTAGCTATCTGACATGTAGCCTCTCTGTCAGACAGGAACACAAATAATGCTGGCTCATTATCTTCCTGCATTCTTTTATAAAGAGATAAAAATACTTTCATTTAAACATACCTTAACTATTTCTTCAATGAAACAAATGTGAGAGACAGGGTCTCTCTTCTTGGCTAATATTTTTTGCAGATGTTGTACCTAAAAAGGGGGAAGAGAGGGAGAATATATATATAACTGAGTACTTTCAAATGAAACAAGTATTAAGCATAAGCATTAGAAACAGTAAGGGAAGGGAAAAGACATTTTGCTAGAGCCCTTGCATATATTTTTATTAGCTAATGTAGGTATTTTGAACTCTCAGAGAATTTAAGAAACCTGCCCAAGGTAACACAATTTAGAATAACCAGGAATAAACCCATAATTAATGTTATTTTCACTCTCTCAAATATTTACCTGGCCACAAACAGTAAAAATATGATCCACAAGTTTCTCCATATTGGTCCAAAGGGAAGCACGAAACGCTGCAGTGTTTCCTGGGGCTGGCATGGTAGATCGTCCAGGTGCCCCTGTTATGAGCAACAGAAAAACATGAAAAATAAAAATTTCAAATATAACAAAATGTACTGATATGTTATCATGAAAAGCACACACAGGCTAAAAGATGAGAAGTTCCTTTTTGAAGAAATTATAATTTCTTTTAAGTGACATAAAAAAGAATCTTAACCTTTTGTGTTTAAGAAAGGAAAATACGATCACACACACACACACACACACACACACACACACACACACACACACACACACACGCCCAGGAAGGATAATACAGAAAACAGGAATTAATAAGAAAGGTTTCCTAAAAGGAGGGGTTGAAGAGGTGGGAGGTAGTACCAGGTGAAAGGAACAGGGATAGAAGTGGGGAGTCTCTGTGAACCATACAAACATCTTATATGCTGATGTTTCAAAATAAATTTAAATTTTAAAAGAATGAAAAAAGCTAACTCTAAAACTAAATACAAACAAATACAGTAACACATAAAACTAATGGTACTTCAAATTAATAATACAACCACCACACAGGAAAATAATTAATTCAAGTAATTTTTAATTACACCATCCTGACTTTAGTAAGATATATTTTTAAATATATATATTATATATTTTAGATATATATCGCAAAGAAATACTGTACCTAATAGATGTGTTGCTTGATAGTAATATTGAAACTAAGTCTATTTTAGAATGGCACAAATGAAGGTTCTCACTAAAGGACAAAGAGACGACAACTCCTTAATAGAAATGGGCATGCCTGATATCCAAATTTCAATCTCTATGCACCATTCCCCAATAAAAGAAACCAAGGCTTACAGAAGAAAAAAGTGATTCCGTACCTGGAGCGGTAAAAACAGAAGGTGAACCTGGTGCATACTGGGCCAGAGAGCAAAAAAAGCATTCAAAGTTTGAGGAAAGAAGCATTCTGAAAGTCGACGGAAATAACAAGATGGTGAATTGTTATTCTAGATAATAAAGATATTACAAGAAAATAAAACTAGAGACCACTACCTCATGAACATAGATGTAAAAAGCCTCAACAAAATATTAGCAAATAAAATCTAAAAATGTATAAAAAGAATTTTACACCATAATCAAATGGGATTTATCCTAGATACCTAGGATAAGCCTGGTTCAAAAACCAGTTTAAAGGGCTTCCCTGGTGGTGCAGTAGTTAAGAATCAGCCTGCCAATGCAGGGGACACGGGTTCGAGCCCTGGTCCAGGAAGGTCCCACATGCCGCGGAACAACTAAGCACGCGTGCCACAACTACTGAATCTGCGCTCTAGAGCCCGCGAACCACAACTACTGAGCCCTCGTTCCATGACTACTGAAGCCGACGCACCTAGAGCCCGTGCTCCGAAACAAAGAGAAGTCACTGCAATGAGAAGCCCGCACACCACAACAAAGAGTAGCCCCTGCTCAGCGCAACTAGAGAAAGCCCGCGTGCAGCAACAAAGACGCAACACAGCCAAAAATAAAATTAAATAAATAAATTTAAAAAAAAACAGTTTACATAAGCCATCACATCAACAGATTAAAAAAAGAAAAATCACATTAATACATTTGATCACAGTTGACAAAATCCAACAGCCATTAATGGTAAAAACTCTCAATAAACTAAGTATAAAGGGAATTTTCTCAACTTAATAAAGACTATATATAAGAAGCCTGCAGCTAACATCATACTTAATGATGAGAAATGTTCCCATTACGATCAGGTACAAGGCAAGAATGTCCCCTTTCACCACCCCTTTTCAACATTATACTGGAAGTCCTTGCTAATGCAATAAAGCAAGAAAAGGAAAGAAAGGTGTATACTGGGAAGTAAGACATAAAACTGTCTTTGTTTGCAGATGGTACCATCATCTGTGTAGAAAATCTGAGAGAACCAACCAAAAAAGTCCTGGAATTAATCAGTGATTACAGCGAAGTTGTAAGATACCAGGTTAATGAATATAAGTCAATTGCTTTCCTATATACCAACAATGAACAAGTGGAATTTGAATTTGATAACAAAATACCATGTATGTTACCCCCCGGCCAAATGAAATACTTAGGTATAAATAAATCTAACAAAATAGGTACAAAATCTTTATGAGGAAAGCTACAAAACTCTGATGAACAAAATCAAAGAGGAACTAAATAGAGAAATAGTCCATGTTCATCGATAGAAAAATCAATATTGTCAAGATGTCAGTTCTTCCCAATTTGATCTATAAAGGCAATCCAAATCCAATTCTAGAAAGTTATCTTTTGGATATCAACAAATGGATTCTAAAGTTTATATCGAGAGGCAAAAGAACCAGAAGAGCCAACACAATATTGAAGAAAAAGAACAAAGTTGGAAGACTGACTAGCCAACTTCAAGACATTCTATAAAGCTACAGTAATCAAGACAATGTGGTATTAGCAAAAAAGACAAATAGATAAATGGAACAGAATAGCTCAGAAATACACCCACATAAATATAGTCAAATTATCTTTGAAAAAGGAGCAAAGGCAATAAATTCGGCAAAGGTAGAATCTTTGGCAAATCATGTTGGAATAACTTGATAACCACATGCAAAAAAAATGAATCTAGACATAGACCTCACATACTTCACCAAAATTAACTCAAAATGGATCACAGACCTAAAAGTAAAGTGCAAAACTATAACATTCATAGGAGATAACAAAGGAGAAGACCCAGATGGACTTTGGGTATGGCAATGACTTTTTAGATACAATACCAAAGACATGTTCTATGAAAGAAATAACTGATAAGCTGGACCTCATTAAAATTAAAAACTTCTGGGGGCTTCCCTGGTGGCGCAGTGGTTGCGAGTCCACCTGCCGATGCGGGGGACACGGGTTTGTGCCCCGGTCTGGGAGGATCCCACATGCCGCGGAGCAGCTGGGCCCGTAAGCCATGGCCGCTGGGCCTGTGCGTCCGGAGCCTGTGCGCCGCAACGGGAGAGGCCACAACGCTGAGAGGCCCATGTACCGCAAAAAAAAAAAAAAAAGTCTATTCTGGGAGACACAAATAATCAAGAGAATTAGAAGACAATCCTTAGACTTGGAAAAAAAAGATATTTGCAAAAGACACATCTGAAAAAACTGCTACCCAAAATAAAAATTCTTACAACAGTAAGAAACACACCCAATTAAAAAATGGGCCAAATACCTTAACAGATACCTCCTTCACCAAAGAAGATGTACACATGGCAAATAAGCATATGAGAAGATGATCCATATCATACAGCATCAGGGAAATGCAAATTAAAACAACACTGAGATACCATTACATATCTATTAGATGGCCAAAATCTGGAACAGTGATAACACCAAATGCTGGTGAGGATAGGGAGCAACAGAAACCCTCATTCACTGATGGCATGAACACAAAATGGTAAAGCTAGTTTGGAAGACAGTTTGGTGGTTTCTTACAATACTAAGCATACTCTTACCATACAATGCAGCAACTGTGCTCTTTGGTATTTACCCCAAGGAGCTGAAAACTTATGTCCACACAAAAACCTGCACAAAGATGTTTACAGCAGCTTTTGCTCATAATTGCCGAAACTTAAAAGCAACCAGGATGTTTCACTAGGTGGATGGATAAATAAACTGTAGTACATCCATACAATGGAATATTATTCAGTACTAAAAAAAAAAAAGAGCTATCAAGCCATGAAAAGAAATGGAGGAAACTTAAATGCTTGTGACTAAGTGAAAGAAGCCAATCTGCAAAGGCGACATGATGTAGAATTCCAACTATATAACATTCTGAAAAAGGTAAAACTATGGAGACAATAAAAAGATGAGTGGTTGACAGGGCTGGGAGTGGGGAGATGAATAAGCAAAGCACAGAGGATTTTTAGGGCCATGAAAATCTTGTTTGATATTATAATGATGGAAATATGTCATTCATTATAAATTCGTCCAAACTCATAGATGTAGAAACCTAAGAGTAACCCTATTGTAAGCTATGGACTTTGGGTGGTTATGACATGTCAGTGCAGGTTCACCAACTGTAACAAATGCATCGCTCTGCTGGGGGATGCTGATCACGAGAGAGGCCGTGCACACGTGGGGGTGAGGGTATATGGGAAATCTCTCTACCTTCCTCTTCATTGTGCTGTGAACATAAAAATACTCTAAAAAACAGTCTTAAAAAAATAAAATTTTTAAAAAGGATGAATGAATAAAGTGAAGGTCCCTAAATATACCCCTTCGTTCCTGGTCTCATTTTCCTTGCTCTCTCCCCAGAGCTCATGTTATTTTGAAATTAATGATTATTATTACAAGGCATATATTTATACATTCATTACATCTGCATGTATGTAAAGCAATACGTAGCACCGTCTGTCATGTTCTTAGGCTTTAAATACACTATCATACTGTATCTTTCTGCAACGTGCTTTTTCATGTAAGGGAGCTGAAAATTATTTATACTGATAAAATTTATAAATTTAAATGTTGTATAGTAGTCTACTTAACAAATAAGCAAGTTTATTCATTTTTCCAATGAAGGAAAAATTGTTTTCAATGTTTAACTATAATGAATAATAGTAATAAAAATTCTTATACATATGTGCCAGAGTTTCTCTAGGGTTTACTCTTAAAAGAGAAATTATAAGATCATACGGTATACCCATTTTTAACCTCAGTGAGCAGTTTGATAAAACTGAATAAAATGTTTGAAACATTTTATTCTCGTACAGTCAGAGTACAAGAGTTTCTGACCTCATCCAACATTTAGTTCTGTTTTAGATTTAGATTTTGCCAATCTCATGACTGAGAAATAGTATCTTGCATCATTTGTTTTTCCCTAATAACTAGTTCACATCCTCTAAAAAGAGGCTGAACATCTTTTCATGTTTACTGGATATGTTCTTCTGTGATCTGCCTATTCATATTCTTTATTTTTTTCAATTGAGTTATTTAACTTTTCCTTAGTGAATTATAAACTTTTAGATACATTCTGGGGAACATGTGTTCCCGTATAGTTATAATAATGTTATTTATTTTCTAAGTTTTGAAACAATCTTACACATATACAAAATTTTAAAGTATAGTAAAAAATATTTTTCCCTGAATCATTTGGGAATAAGTTACTGACATGAGGCCCCATCACCCCTGAAGGCTTTTATGTGTATTTCCAACAAAAATGACATTCTACTACATAATCTCAATATAACCAAAAAGATCAGGCAATTAACATTAATCCTGCCAAAGTAACATTTAAAAAAATAAAAATAGCAATGATTATTCTTTTAAAAAATAATAAAGAGTAGGGTTTCTACATTAAATCATCATATCCACTCCTCAACAGATGATAATAAGGCTTTTAAACTCTTTATTCTTTCAGAAAAAAGGGAGCATACATTAGCACTGACAGGATGTGAATAATTGCTTTCATTTTTTTCCTATCTTGACAACACAAGAGGGAATGAGATTAAACTGCTTCTGGAAATTTAAACATTAGATCAAACTTTTTGAGAATAATTGCTGGGAAAAGCTGAGAGTAAAATCTCCTCTGGCAATTTCTTTTCAAAGCTCTCCTTCTGGGATGGTCTTAATACAGACCTATTCAGAGGCTAGGGCTAACCTTTAAAAATCCCTTTAAGATCTAAGATTCTTTTATCTCTTTTTATCTAGTGCAAATTATTTATGAGGGACATATATTCTGTGTTATTTAAGGTTATGTTTATATAGCAAACATAAAAATAATAATCAATGACTGCAAATATTTTTTAGTATTAGCCCTATATCAACAACTGTTATTCATTTTACATGTATTATTTATTCTTAAGTACAACTCTGTGGTATTAGATTATCTTGTTCAATAGAAAAATGAGAAGAGAAAAACTGGAGGCAAGCGGTATAGACAACACTTTGGGTAATTTTTCTATAGTCTGAATAAAATAAGGTGGTAAAACTGAAGAAAGAAATTGAGTCAAGATAGATTTGTTTGACTGTCTTTAAGCAGAAGAAGATACAATAGCACGATTGTATGTGATGGGAAGGAAACATAATAAAGGAAAAACTGATGATGTGGTAGAGAGAGGGGATCTGTGCAAGCAATGCCTTTGAGTGATGGGATCTAATGCAAAAGCAGAGTACTCGGTCTCTGCTAGGAGCAAGTACAGTCCATCCATATTAACAGGAGAGAAGAAAGATTTTAAGGAGAGAAATGCAGAGTTGGTGTTGCTTAGAAAAATGAAAGGTACACAGAACATGTAATCTTTCGTGTCTATGAAGTGTGTTATATATGTGAATGTCATCATCGGGTATCTTTTGGCAGGAAAAGGGTTGGGACTGCCACCTTGAATCTACCTGTTTCTGGTTTTCTTTAGATTTTGCTATAGTTGTAATGTTCCCAAAGCTTTTATCAGCTTCTATCTCCACATTTACCCATTACTGCTCCTGAGTACGAGAATTATACAAAAGCCCAGAAAGATAGAGACTGTATTTCCTTAAAAAATATTTTCTGCCTCAATAAGAAGTACATGTGAGGATAAGGATTTTAGAAAGAAAAATATGTTCCTTTTTTTTTCTTGCATCTGTTTCCTCTGAACTAAATGAAGCCATAGTTTACAGATTTTATCTAGAAGTTCTGAATATACCAATTGGCCAGTTCAACTCACTGATTAGACAAAAAAAGTTATAAATAAATTCTAAAACATAATTTCTTCTCTCATTTTCTGTCTACTAAAAAATGAGTCATTAGATTACTTTGAAACTTGAATGCTTCACATACTATTCAAAGGACTTTTCAGTTATAAATAAATAAAGAAGCTAAAGATAAACCACATCCATACCTCTCACAGCTGACTGGGAAGGCTGAGTCAAAACTTTGATGTCTAATGCACTGTGGATATTTTCTTCTATAGCAGCACAATATCCATCCATGACACTGGCAATAGTATCCTTCAAAGTTCCAAGATTATGGAAAACCTGAAGAGCTGTTCCGACCTGGGATGGATTCTTTAAAAAGGTGATGGTGGGGTGAGTTGGGAATAGATATAAGTAGAAAAACAAACACAAACAACATAACTCTACAACTTTAAGTGGTACTTGAGCAGTTACAATATTTTAAAATTATTACAGACAAGAACAAAGACAATGCATTTGGAACAAATATCACTTTTAGTCATTATTTATTTCCTAAAAGACAAAGTTAAATACCATGTGTATGATTTCCTCCCTTTCCCTTTTCCTCCTCCTTTAAAGGATAATAACAAAATTAAAAATCTGTTATATTATTAGGGCTTACTTAAAATTTACCCCCAATCCCTACGAAGAGAGCCATACTGGAACTAACAACAACCCTATATTTGTTTAGAGAATAAATAAATGAATTCTGCAGAGTCAACTGAGGGCTGAGCTATGCAGACTGATACTATTATTCATCATATTTCCTTCCTTCCTTCATTCACTGAAACTACAAATATCTATAGAGTGCTTACTATGGGTCTATCTTGCTTCTATGTGCTGGAAATACAGTAGTAAATAAAACCAATTGAGTCTCTGCCTGCATGGTTCTTATATTTACTGAGAAATGTATAAAAGGTAAATGTAAGAGAATATCAGGTAGTGATAAACGCTATAAAGGAGGAGGCAGGGAATAAGAATAGAGCATGATGTGGATTACTATGGAGGAAAGAGTCAGAGAATGCATCTCAGGGTGGTATTTAAACGGAGACCTACATATAATGAAATCTATGGAGGATATGGGGAAATACAGATCTGGGAAGAGGTATCAGTGAAAGTGCAGAGGTAGAAATGTGCTTGGTAGCTAGTGAAACAGCAATTAGGTCATAATGGTGGCTGGGGTAGAGTGACTGAAGCAGAGAGAGGTAAGCAATGAGGTCGGGAGTAGAAACACCATCTATGAGTAGATTAAGTCCATAGTGATATAAATAGGTTGCTGGATGTGTCACTAAGTAAATGACTGAATTAACAAGGCAGATCTTGTACAACAACATATATGTCCAGGCCCAAATAGCTGAAATTCCTCTTTCATTTATGATTCAGTGTCTGTTATTAAAGGCACATAGTTAAAAAGTCAGATTATTTCATTAACATTTTCTTGACTGTTAAGTTTATAAACAACACAAAATGTTATTTCTGAAATCTACTGGTGTTAGTAATAGTACATGCCTCAGATACACATACACACACAGAGGCAGAGCAGAATCAGCTTAAAGACAATATCAAGAAACACGGTTGGTGAATACTGATACCCATTTTAGACTTTTTAAATATTAAACAAGAAAGAGAAGCAAATGCACATTGATTCATAGTAAAATATGTTTTAATGAAAGAATTTTAACTTGTATGATTATAATAGAATTTTATTCTAATATATACTGTCAACTCTGTATCAATGTACTAACAAAGAGGAGAAAATAAGCTATTTCACACAAAATTATTAACTGAAAATATGGGGTATAGCACTTTGGTTGTTGTTAGTTCCAGTCCATCCATAGTGATTTTTTTTTTTCACTTTTTAGTAGATATCAAAAATCAAAATTAGGCAGCTGTAAAGAAATTTCCCCTATCACTATTTAAATGTCTATATAATCTAAGAAAGCATTACCTGAGCAATTTCAAAGAATATCTTCACCTTATAATACTAGAATATAGACACATAATGTAAAATTGTATTTACTGCCTTTATTATCCTCAAAGGATCTGAAAAGCACAGCTTCTCAACACACAGGGTTTCAGTAACTTAACAATAATTCTGTAACTTCAATAGCTTACAATGAATGTACACTGGAAGTTATATGTGTATGTTAATTGAAAACATTTAAAGTCATATTTTACTTGAAAGATCTAGCTAAAATGGAGCAGTCTTTGTATGTTTCTACTCCAAAAATTATTGACTACCCAAAACTTTCAAAACAGTAACATGTACAGTGCATTATTAAAGAAGCATCCAATATCAAAATGGCTATCATCAAAAAGACAACAAATAAGTGTTGGCAAGGATATGGAACAAAGGGAACCCTCATGCACTGTTGGTGTGAATGTACATTGGTACAGCCACTGTGGAAAACACTATGGAGGTTCCTCAAAAAATTAAAAATAATACCATACAATCCAGCAATTCTACTCTGGGTATTTACCCAAAGAGTACAAAAATACTAATTCAAAAAGATATATGTACCCCTATGTTCACTGAAGCATTGTTTACAACATGCAAGATATGGAAGCAACCTAAGTGTCATCAATAGATTAATGGATAAAAAAGATGTGGTATATACAATGGAACATTACTCAACCATAAAAAAGAATGAAATCTTGCCATTTGTGACAACATGGATGGACCTAGAGGGTTTATGCTGAGTGAAATAAGTCAGAGAGAAAAAGACAAATTCTGTATGATCTCATGTATATGTGGCATCTAAAAAACAAAACAAATGAACAAGCCAAACAAAAAACAAACAGACTCACGGAGCAAACTGGTGGTTGCCAGAGGGGAGTGGGATTGAGGGGTTGGGTGAAACAGGTGAAGGGGATAAAGAGTTACAAAATTCCAGTTACAAAATAAGTAAGTCACAAGGGTGACAGATGGTAACAAGACCTATCGTGATGATCATTTAGTAATGTATCTGATTGTCAAAACATTATGTTGTATACCTGAAATTAACATAATATTACACGTCAGCTATACTTCAATAAAAAAGCATCTAACATAATATTTATAATAACTATAATTTAAACTACTTATAAAAATTCTAGATGTAATTTTAAGCTTTCTAATTAACATGACCACTTCTTCTATTAATGCCAGTTATTTATATTCATAGTTTAATATAAACTTATCATTTTTTAGTTGGGAAACTATAAAAATGATAATTTAAAATTAAATTCTTTAACATACAGAGGAATGTGAACATTACGTAGGCATAGTTTTATGAAATATCACAAAGTGAACAAACCTCTATAACTACCACCTAGACCACAAAACCAAATATTAGCAGAACCTCTGAATCTTTTATGGCTTCCCCAACTACATCTTTCCAAATATTATCACTATCATAATTTCTAACACCATTCTTTAGTTTTACCTGTTTTTGAATTTTACATAAATAGAACCATAAAGTATTATTTTGTGTCTGGCTCCTTTTAGTCAATATCTTATTTGTAAAATTCATCCATGTTGTTCTATGTAGCAGTTGTCGTTTTCACCACTGTGGAGTATTCCAGAGTGGAAATTTAGTTTAGTTTATGTATCCATCCTTCTGTTAACATACATTTGCATTATTTCCATTTTTTAGGTATTTTAAATAATGCCGCCATGAACATTCTAGCACACAGCTTTTAGTGAACGTATGTATACGCATTTCTGTTGGCTAAGAGTAGAACTGCTGGATCATAAGGTATTTGTATGCTTAGTATTTGTAGGTACGGCCAATTTTCCAAAGTGACTGTACCAACTTATACCCTGACCAGAAATATGTGCTCCCCAATCCGGCCAAAATTTAGAATTATCATCCTCTTTAATTTTATCTGTACTTTTGAGTGAGCATTAGTATTTTAATTTACATTTCCATGATGGCTAAGGAGTTATCCCTTCTTGCTTGTTAATTACCCATTTGGATATATTCTTTTGTGAAGTGCATATTCATCTCTCGTCTATTTTTCTCTATTTTTTTTTGTCCTTTACACATTTGTACAAGTTGTTCATATATTCTGGGTATAATCACTTTGATGACTGTATACACTGCAAATATGTTCTCCCACTCTTAAGAAGTCTTTTAAGGCAGAGAAGTTCCTAATTTGATTGTAGGCCATTTTATTGACCTTATTCTCCATGGTTAGAACTTTCAGCATCCTGTTTGAAAAATTTTTTTTCCCATCCCACATTCATGAAGATGTCTTTCAATCATGAAAATATCTTTCTTTCATGACGTTATCCTCCAGAACCTCTATCGGTTTACCCTTCACATTTAGATATACAATCCACCTGGAATTAGTTTCTGCATAATGTGAGACAAGAGCCAAGATTAGTGTTTTTCTGTATGAATATCCGATTGACCCAGCACAAGTTATTTGAGAAAACAAAGAAGCAAATGATAATCTTTCTCTCCTCAATCTCAAGGGCTACCTCTGCAATAAGTCAAGTTTCCATTTATGTGTTTTTGTTTCTGGACCATCAATTCTGTGCCATTTCTCTGTCCTTACACTAATTCACCTGTGTAAATTACTGTAGCTTTAAAGTAAGTTTTGATAGTCCTCTGCCTCTGTTCTTATCAATTTGATATAGGCTACTCTTGGTTCATGGTACATCCATATAAATTTTATAATGGGCTTGACAATTTCCATTTAAAACAAAAAGGCCTGTGGAACTATGGGTTTGCACTAAGTCTACAGATAAAATTAGAAAAAATGGAAGTCTTTGTAATATTGAGCTCTCCAATACATGAATATATTATCTCTCTTCATTTATTCAGGTCTCCTTTAATTCCTCTAAATATTATTATAGTTTCTGTAAAGGGATTTTACATATCTTTGATTTTTATTATTCCTACACATTTGATGTTTTTTGATATTATAAATAGTAATTTAAAATTTTTCTGTTTATCTGTTGCTATTATGTTAAAAACACCATTGATTTTTCTAAATGGAATTTTACCAAACTTTCAAAACTCAGTCATTAATTAGTTTATTTGTAGATTGTTTTGGATTTGCTATACATAAGATCATGTTATCTCTGAATAATCTTTATTTTTTTCCTTTCTAGTCCTTCTACATTTTATTGCTTTTTCTTATAACCCTGCTTAGGAGAGTCAGTAATCTGCTGAGTAAAAGTGATAAAAGTGGATTAATGAAGTTCTATTCTTGGTCTGCTAAGAGTATTTTTACACACAGATTGATGCTGAACTTTATTAAATGCTTTCTCTCTTTGTATGTGTTGAGATCATCAATTTTTTTCCTTTACTGAAGAAACTACATTACACTTCTAAACTAAAGCCATCTTGGTCATGATAAATTACCCTTTTTAGATATCCCTGACTTACATTCACTAATAGTTTGTTTAGTATTTTTGCATCAATTTTCAAGAAAGATAGCTATTAAATTTTCTTCCTCATGATATCCTTATCTTGATTTCAACTTTATACTGGCTTTATAAAATAATCATGTAAGCATTGTCTCTTTTCAATTCTTACATAGAGTTCATGTAACATTAGTTTATTTAAATGCATGTGTAGTCAGTTCAGTTGAGATGAGGTCACACTGGATTATGGTGAGCTCAAAATCCAATGACTGATGTCCTTATGAGAGAATAACACACACAGAGACACACACAGTGAAAAAGGTCTCTTGACAAGAGACAGAGAATGGAGTGACACAGTTAACAAGCCATGGAACTTCAAGCACTGATTGGAGCCACTAGAAGCTAGGAAAAGTCAAGGAATGATTCTTCCTTAGAGCCCTCAGAAGGAGACTGACCCTGCCAACACCTTAATTTGGATTTCTAACCTCCAGAACTATGAGAGAATAAATTTCTGTTGTTTTAAGTTACCTGGCTTGTGGTAATTTGATATAGCAGCCCTAGGAAATCAATACAGAGGGTTAAGAGCAACAGGAAAAAAATACATATGCTTGCAACCCAAATATCCATTGAATGGATGAAGAAAATATGTATTCATATAATGAAATATTACTCAGCCTTCAAAACGAAAGAAATCCTGTCACATGCTACAACATGGATGAACTTTGAGCATATTATGCTACGTGAAATAAACCAGTCAAACAAAAAATTACTGTGTTATTACATTTTATGAAGATAATATTATTTATATATTATTTATATGAAGACTGTACATATGTAGACAAATTCACAGAAAGTAGAACAGTGGTTGCCAGGGGCCGAGGGACAGACAGGAATGGGAGTTGTTGTTCAATGGACACAGAGTTTCAGTCCAGCGAGATGAAGAGACTTCTGGAGACTGGATGAGCATTAATGTGAATGTACTTAACACTAATAAACCCTGATGGTGGTAAATTCCATGTTATGTGTATTTTATCACAATTTAAAAAACACTTATGCTTGGATTTCACCTTCTTTGATAGGTTTAGGAATGAGGCCAAGGAATCTGGATAACTGTGATAAACCTAATTTTTCTACTGTAGTCATCCAGTAAGGCCCTATTATGAACCAGGCATTATTTTAGGGGCTTTATACACATGAGGTCTAATCCTCCCCAATAAAACATTCAAAAGAGTTGTACCGTTCTCTACTGAAAGACAGGGAAACTGAGGAACAGAGAAGTTAGCCGAAGTTCCAAGACAACAAAGAATAAATGGCAGAGCAAGGATTCAAACATTAAAATGTCTGCTTTTAAAGTTCACGCTTTTTCCAAATGACAATGGCTATTTGCAAATAACCGTTAGTACCAATTAAAGTCTGATTTTCTTTAAGCAGTAAAATAAAGTTTAAAATTAACTGAGAATGACCAATAAATGCTATCTTTTTACTTTGCTAATAAGTCAGGACATTTTTTAAAACTTCACTATCTACTATCATCCCTTCATAAAAGAAAGGTTATTTAAATAACAAGAAAAGTAGGGGGGAAGTTCTCAGATTAAGTCACTACCTTGTTTTTATTCTGAATTTTAATGAGAACTGATAAAACCTCAGCATGATTGCTACCAACCTACAGGTCAGTGTCGGGAAACCTGTACTTATGTTACCTTTCTGTACAAATAAACAGGTTGGCCAATCTTGCTTGCATACAATATCCTCAAGTTTAAAGTCTCCCTGAAAACTGCCCATGAAGAAATTCCTTCTTTCCTAGTACCCTGGGCCACTGTGTTCTCTGGGAAGTTTAATGGTTTTAAGTCAGTGGCAAACAGTTAATCAACTCCTTGCCTCACTCACCTGGCTCCCCACTCTCTGCTGCAAATCTCAACTTTAGCAGAGTTTAAATCAGTAAAATCATAAATTGCCCTTAATAGGATCCTCTTTCTCACCCACAGGTAGTCCTTGCGAACACTTCAATTCACTGCTCATCCTGGAACTGCCTGCTTTGTGGGCCTATTTTCTCAGTGCTCCAGGATCAGCTCTAGGACTTCTCTGTTTCCCTACACCACCTACCCAACCGCCCGTCTTTACAAAACCAGACCCATTCTCGGTACTTTGTGCCCTTGGGAGGTCTGCATGCATTGCCATGTCCCACCCTGATCTGTGGAAACAGTATACTACATGGAGATGCCTTCTCCCCTAGATAGTAATGCTTAAAATGGCCTTCATATCCATTAATTTTCTTTTGTCAACAGAACATTAAGTAGAATAACTATTACAATGCTCATTTCACAGTTAGGTAACTAAGGTACCAAGAGGACAGGCCCATAGCTGGTTACTGGCAGGCCAGTTTTAGGCCTCGGCCGCTTCACTCCCTATTCTATATTCTGCAACAGGTCATCCTGTCACCACTTGTCTCTAAATCTCCAGATATACCAGTTTTGCAGGTATTTGTAAGAGATCTCAAAACAAAATAACCACATTTGAAAAAGACCACGCTTTCTAGAAAGAGATGAACTACTGAAAAGGTAGCAATGTCTTCTAGACAATGTCTTCCCTTTAAATGAGAGAGTCAATATTTCTAGGAGCAATTTTTTTTACAAATTGTCACTGTGACCTTCAATAAATCACTTAACCATATATGAAATTTCCCAACTTCAGAAACTGTAATATAAAATGAGATGAAAGACCAGGTAATAGAGTAGATCTACTTCATAAGTAGATCAAGACAGATTTCTATGTCTTCAAAAACATTTCGGGAGATGGCACAACCATTTGCTTTATTAAACTAAAATTATTTCTTTTGCTTTGGAAACAAATATGGATGATGTCATTTTTTCTTTCTTTTTCAACAACTCTGTAGCATACACGGGAGGAAAATAAAACCGCACAAGAATACAGTCAGAAAAGAAGCACAGCTGTTTAGGATCCCTAAAAAGCTTGCCAAAACAGGAACACTGTAACCAAAGCAACAGCTGGCACTCAGCTAATGGAACAGAGAGACAGCAAGACTGCTGTAAAGACTGTGCCATAAAATAGCAAGCAATGTTCTCGCGTTAACTAAGCTATAGTTAATGAGATGACCTCTGTGAGCATAAATACAGTATTAAATCAAAAGTTTGATAGGATTTTAAAAGCTTCATATAACTGAAATTAGAAATGGAAAAGGTGACAGAATTTGATTTAATTAGAAACAAAATGCAAAAATCACATAAATGTTCAAGACCAGGATTCCACTCTGCAAGGATCAAATAATCCTTGTATCACAAAGACTAACGATCACATTTTACTTTTTCCCCTAATGAACTAATTCTTTAGCAATTAAATTCTTTTTCTTTAGGTTTCATATATAAAAGAATACAATGAGACATGGGAAGGAAAAGGACAAATAAAAGAAGATAAAATTTCCTGCTGCTATTCTGCTGGTTTGGTTATTAGGAGGTTTCAGGACTACAGTATTTCTTCAAGGTTTGATTAGTAATCCACTTCATACTCAATTAAAATAAGACAAAAAATAAGTACCCCCAAAATCACATTAAAAAGGGGGGAGTGATGGAGAAAGGTGGGGAGATGGAGAAGGAAATGATCTACAAGTCCCCAACCCGGCTTCCCGAAAAACACAGAGGTTATAGTGAGAAAAATGCAAAGTCAGTTCAAGCGAAAATTCAAAGAACAGGTAACTTCCACTATATAGACAATCCTTACTGCTGGGGGTGGGGTGGGGAAGCTTATTATTTTATTTTTTTATAGCACAGAAAGGATACAGATCTAAGAATTTTTATCACAAAGAAGATAATTCTTTAAACCACTACCTCCGAAGACTACGTATTTAATAAAATTAGGCTAGTTTTCAGGTAAATTTAAGACAATAAAAAGCACAGCACCTTAATCATGCACAATAACTGAGGAATTCTAAGATCCAAATATTTTATTTCTCCAGAACAGTGTTAATAAATTCACAACATCTTATACATAACAAGTATATAATAGGCCAAAATATTTAAGGCAGTTTATAGTAACTGTGTGCCCTAACATGATACATACACTGGACACTTTTTTTGAAGCTATGACATGTCTAAAACACTGAAGACTTAATGGAGCCCCATGGGAGATTACAAGTACTGAAGGAAGAGAGAATTGCATTAAATAACATAATTTAAAGGCAAGAATTATATTAGCTACCTCGGTTGTGATCCAGAGCTTACCAGTGGCTTTTCTGATTCAGTAGCATGGAGCCCACTAATGCCTGATATGTACTTCTCAGCTAACCTAATATGATTATATCAGAACCTGTTAACAATCAGCAGTCAACAGTGCAAAACCCAAATGAAATTAAGAAACTAAGAAGAACATTTAATAGCGCAGTATGATCTTATCAACCAAAAATCACCTTTATTCTAGCCCTTTTTGAAAAGCAGCAGAAAAAAAGAAGAGCTATAAAAAGGCACGGGGAAAATGAGAGGAAAAAGTAAAAGAAGGAGACAGAAGAATGAAAGTGAACGTGGATTGGAAGAGGAAGGTTCTACAAAAAAAAGAAGTAATAACACAAAGAGCCTAACAAATGGAGAAGGTAAAGAGATGATCAATATACAGAAAAAGGTTCTTTTAACTTCCAAATTCTTTATAAAATGAATCTTGAGAGCATAGTCTATATGAATTTACAGTTTGGCATTAAGTTTTTAAATGATGCCAATACTTAGAATAATATTCCCATCCTATAAGATAATAGCAGATAATATTTCAAGGACACTAAAAATGTGTTTAATAATAAAATGAATTTTACAGGAAAATAAAAGTAATCACGAGACATTAATGTTGCAAGCACCCAAATCTCACTCTGTTAATATAAATTTTTAACTTAAATGTATGTATGTGGCTTACTTTTAAATAAAGCAATACAATATAATAATTCTACTCATTCTGTGCTTTACCAAAGATATTTATGGCAGGCATTATTAGGTATTCCCTAAAATTCATTCCCTCCTTCTTTCTTATTACTAAAATCCTAATTTTCTCCAGGGGTGGCAGTGTGCACTGCAGCAGGCAATAGTTCTTGAGTAGCTTCGGCCAATGTTTACAATTCTGTTCCTCTTTCCAGATACTTGGTTTCGTAGTCCTCCTGACAGTTGGGGTGACCGTGAGACCCATATCTGGTCAATGAGACATAAGGATAGGTCCACTGGAGCAATTTTGAAAAAGGATTTTGTAATGCTGCCTTTTGGCTGGCAGCTGGCACTGCCCCATCTCCACTCCGTTAACATGGATTAATGTCTGCAGTGTGACAGCTATCTTGTGACCGTGACGTGACAAGCAAGGGGACACTAAGGAAGGCAGAATGGAAAGAAAGACCTGCATGCTTGTGAAGTAGGCTGAAACAATATTAGCACCACCCACATCCAGACAAATCCCTATCTATTTAAGCCACTGTTGGTCTAGCTTGTTGTTATAGTACTAGCAGTCTCATCCAGTACCAAACTGATTAAAACAAAATATATAAAAATACATGAGGGACTTCCCTGGTGGTCCAATCATTAAGACTTCACCTTCCAATGCAGGGGGTGCAGGTTCGATCCCTGGTGGGGGAGCTAAGATCCCACATACTTCGCAGCCAAAAAACCAAAACATAAAACAGAAGCAATACTGTAACAAATTCAGTAAAGACTTTAAAAATGGTCCACATCCAAAAAAAAAAAAATTCTTAAGAAAAAAGAACGGAAACATGAATCTATAACAACACTTAAAAAAAAAAAAGAAAAAGAAAAACAAAGGAGAACAAAAGTATGCCTCATTTGCTACCTTGGGTGGTGACTTATTATATAAACTCATTACTCTGTAAATTGGTAATAAAAAATGCAAAATTTAAACATTTATCCATCATTTTAAAAAGGAACTGCAGTTCAGGGTAACCAAATATCCTTAATTAATGAGTGAAAATTCTTCTTTACAAAAGAATCACGGCTAACAAATATAAACTAATAATAAAAATAGAAAATGACTTTCACAATCTTTGTTGAAAAAAATAAAAAGATTTAGGCAAAAATCATCAACAGATGTTAAAACCATTAAGAGAAAAACTGACAGAGAATTAAATATTCTCAAGGTGCCAAAATATATGCAAATTCACAATGAAGTAATTCAGTGAAGGAAAAAAATAATCTTTTTCAACAAAAGGTGCTCGAACAACTGAATATGTCTATGAGGAAAAAATGAACCTTACACTGTACATAAAAATTAAACTTAAAACATAAAATTATAAACTTCTAAAGGAAAACATAGGAGGAAAGCTTTCCAACTTTAGGGTAGGCAAAAATTTCTTATATAACATGCAAATGAAAACATGGATAAACCGGCCTTTAGCAAAACTAAAAAATTTTGCTCTTCGTAAAAGATGATGTCTTTTGAAAAAAATTAATAAAGTTAATAAAAGCCTAGCAGGACTGATCAAGAAACAAGAAACAGCAACAAGGATACATTGTACAGAATAGGGAAATATAGCCATTATTTTGCAATACATTTAAATAGACTATAATCTATAAAAATATTGAATCACTGTGTTGCATGCCTGAAACCAATATAACATTATAAATCAATTATACTTCAAGTTTTTAAAAATTTTTAAAAAGAAACAAGAAACAATCCAAAATATAAAAATAAAAAATAAAAGACAATGTCAAGGGGGAAAACAAGGAAGCATTATTCCTAATAGCCAAAAACTGTAACCAACTGAATGTCCATCAACCTATCAAGACATAAACAAAGTGAGTAGATCCATAGGTTGGAACATTACTCAGTAGTAAAAATGACTATCTGTACTTGCAACAACACAGATGAACCTAAATAAAATACTGGGCTAAATGAAAGACGCTAAATACATAAGATTACCTAGTGTACGGTTCCATTTATATGACACTTCTAGAAAAAAGCAACTCTATAGACAGAAAGCAAATCAGTGATTGCCTGGGTTTGGGGGTGGGAGGAAGAACTGACTGCAAACAGGAAAGAGGGAAATGCTTTGTGGTGATAGCAGTTAAAAAAAAAATCTGGGTTGTGAGATGGTTGCACAAATGTATAAATTTAGTAAACTCATCAAACTATATGCTTAAATGTACAAATGTAAATTATACCTCAATAACAATACTAAAAGAAAAAAAGGCAAGCCATAGGATGGGAGAAAATATTTACAATTCACACTAAAAACAAAAAGACTGGTACCCAGAATACATTAAGAATTCTTACAAATCAGTAAGAAGACAGTAAAGTCTTTAAATGTTAGGCAAAGACCTTTCATTATTAGGCATTTGAAAAGTTGGTCACATCAGCAATCAAGAAAAGGCAAATTAAAACTACACTGAGAATCTACTATACCCCCATTAAAATGGCTAAAATTTAAAAGACTGACAACATCAAATTTTGGTGAGGATCTAGAGGAACAAAAATTCTAATCTACTGATATGGGAATGTGAAATGACAGAACCACCTTGGAACTAGCAGCCTCTATAAAAAGTAAATATATCATTCTTTGCAAAAACCCAACCATTCTTTGCCTTAGGTATTTACTCAAGAAAAAGGAAACATGCTGACACAAAGCCATGTTATCTGTTCATAGCAGCTTTGTCTGCAGTATCCCTAAACTGGAAATAACCCAAATGCCTGTCAATAAGTGAAGAGATAAACGTACTTCAATACAATGTAATGCTAACTACCAATAAAAACAGGACCAAACTACCAATATACGCAACATGAATCAATCTCAAAATAACTACGTTGAATGGATAGAGCCACACACAAGAAAGAACACACTGTATGACTCCAATTATATAAAACTATGGACAATGCAAATTAATCCGTAGTGATGCAAAGTGGTTGCCTGGTTCTTCATTTTTTTCCAAACTACAAAATAAAAATTTTAGTATTTACTACTCTAATAAAAAGCCAGCATAAGATTATCTAAATTGAGTAAAATAAAATAGAGTTATCCAAGTACAAAAGTTCTGAATTTTTGAGAAACGGAAAACAACTTACACATAGATTAAAGAGTGATTACCAAATTTTAACCAAAGAGCAGTGACGGAATACTATATGACATACAATGGAAATTCAGTCAGTTAATGAAAAAATTATTCACAGTTCAGTGACCTGAAAAACTATGGAAAGCAGTAACACCAAAAGACCTTAAGGCTGAAAGCAGACAGTTAATTAGATGTGAATCTACACTGCAAGATAGCAATAAAATTACGAAGCAACCAATGTTACTGTGGGTTGTTCATGAAAGAGACTATACCAAAGAAAAAGAAAATAACATGACTGGGGCTTCCCTGGTGGTGCAGTGGTTAAGAATCCACCTGCCAATGCAGGGGACACGGGTTCGAGCCCTACTCCGGGAAGATCTCACATGCCGCAGAGCAACTAAGCCCATGTGCCACAACTACTGAGCCGCGCTCTAGAGCCCACGAGCCACAACTACTGAGCCCGCGAGCCACAACTACTGAGCCCACGAGCCACAACTACTGAGCCCGTGTGCCACAACTACTGAAGCCTGCGTGCCTAGAGCCCGTGCTCTTAAACAAGAGAAGCCACCGCAATGAGAAGCCCGTGCACCACAATGAAGAGTAGCCCCCACTTGCCACAAGTAGAGAAAGCCTGCGCGCAGCAACGAAGACCCAAAGCAGCCAAAAATAAAATAAATTAATTTTTTAAAAAAGAAAGAAAATAACATGACTGTATAATATGGAAACGAGAAAAATATTACTTTACATTTGGCATAAAACAAAAACACAGAGAAGCACCATATGATAATTAAAATATTGCAAAGGAGGAAATGGTGCTGGGAGGAAGAAAGGATGGAAGGAAGGAAAATGGTAAAGCGCCCACCATGAAGAAAATACAACCCTTTAAAACACACATTTAAGGTCCTTAAAGGGCAAGATAGCAAATATTTTAGGCTTTGGAGGCCACATAGGCTACATATTGGTCTCTGCTGTATACTGTTCTTTCGGTTTTTTTCCCCCAACCATATAAAAATGTAAAAACAATTAGCACTTGAGCCATACAGAAAGAGTCCACAGACTGTACTTTTGCCAATCCTTGATTTAGAATGTTAAATAAGAGTTCAAATTAATTCCCACTCAAAAAAATATTTAAAAAATAGTAAGCACCTGCTAAACAAGACTAATTAAGCTTTAGGGAAAACATTTAGATGATCAGTTTAAAATCTAAGGAAAGCTAACACTGATAGGAGCAAACAGATGAGGGGCAGGCGGCAAATTATCCACTGAGGCTGGTAAAATAAAGAAAACACAGGAAACCTTTAGATCTGTGTAATTCGAAGAGCTCTTACTATAATCACCCTTTACATATTTTTAATTGAGGTATAATTGACATACAACATTATATTAGTTTCAGGTATATAACATAATGATTTGATATTTGTATATATTGTAAAATGACTACCACAATATGTCTAGTTAACATCTTTCACCACACATTGTTATAAAATTGTTTTTTTCTTGTGGTGAGCACGTTTAAGATCTATTCTCTTAGCAACTTTCAAACATACAACACAGTATTATTAACTATAGTTGCCATGCTGTGCATTATATCCTCATGACTTATTTATTTTACAACTAGAAGTTTGTATCTTTTGGCCCCCTTCACCCATCTCACCCATCCCCTCAAATTATTTATTGCATGTCAGGAAAAATGCTTCATACAAGAGTTGAAAAATTACTGGAACTTTATATTTAGTAAATGCAAAAACAGTGGGACCAAACATACAAAAGGAGTTTCTGTAGGTTCAAATGATGAGATCTGTTCTAGAATTCATGAGACCAGCCAGGAAAACTAGCAGCTAACAATAGGAAAGCTAGACCTCTTAAAGCAGATATCCAGCTTGACAAATCAACTGACACTGAGTCTACTATTGGTGTTTGTTGGGCACACAGAGAAGAAGAGGATCACAAAAGACTTGCTGCATGCTAAACTACCATAACTAATGAACAGGGTCAACTTAGCCAGGAAGTTCCTTTCGGAGTGTGAGAAAAAGCTTAACTTCCATAAATCTTCAACACAACACATTTGAATTGGTACCCTCTCTGTGCTAAAAACAATTCAGAATTTTTAACTACAAAAGTAAAAAGGGTTCATAACATCATAATCACTTCCTGTATGCTACGTAGACATTTATTCAGTGAACTTCAATTCTACTTTGTCATCTTAGAGAGACTCTGTCTAGATCATGCTATCATGGTACTTTTAGCTGACAACTGATAAGCACCTGTACTCTGTGTGGACCTGACAGAGGAGGCTTTCTGACTTGGGGAAAAGGCAGGTTTGTGGATGTTTGCCTCCCAGTACTGACAACAATTATAACAGGGGAAATTACAGCCCAGCACAGAAAGACCCTGAAAGACCCTCTTCCTTGACTTTTAAAGACATATAAGCACATCATCTTCCTCCATCCTGGAACCTCCAGAAAGCCCTGCACTGTTTATTGGAAAAGCTTATAATTCACAAGTTAAAGCCATCTTTCTAATTAAAATGTAATCATTTCACTGTGGGGGCCTGGTATCTATGGTGATGCAGGAACTCATCCAGATCAAAATCTCTGTCACCTATTTTTGAAAGCTAGTTACAGCTTGAGGTAATGGAGTCTGTTGCAATCTTGAAAATACCGTAAGGTTCTCTCTTTCTTTGTCTGGCTTCTTTCAATGAAAGATTCTCAGGATCAGCAAAAAAGAGAAATAGGAATCAAGGAAGAGCTGCAGACGGTCCCAATGTGTGGGACAAACATTGCCTGTCAAATTGACGAATGTTTTTCTAAGGTGATGATAACGGTATGCTTCACCAGAAGAAGAACTCTGGGTCATCAATCCTTCCAAACATCGTGTAAAGAAAGTGGCAGTGGTATCACTACAAACCTTTTCCATATAGACTTAATATGGCTTTGTGAAGTCAGAAGTTTACTTATAACTTTCCACTGTAAGAAGAAAAAACAGTTCCCTAGTATCTAAATAATTATTTAGTTTATGTCTTCCAAGACATAAATTTTGTAAAACTGTAGCGGAGACTTTGTAAGGCTACAAAGCTATGAACACCTACAAATGAATACAGCACATTTAAGCAATTAACTAGGGAAAAAACAGTAATGATCAAAAACAAGTTATCTGCATTTATTTAAAAATTTTTGATTTTGGAAAAAGAATGCTACAAAAAGAAATTACACTAATTTTCTTTTAGTAAATTTAAGTTTTACAATTAATTGATATTGAAAATGATGGTCCCAACTATATACTCAGTAAAAGAAGATCACTAATATTTTTGAGAAACCAAATTAATGTCAGAAGTTGATTATTAAATGCAAGTAAGGACATGTTAATTCAAAAGTTCCTTGTGTACTGAACATCTCTATTCAGGTTATGAGCCTATAAACTATGAAATTGTGTAATATTTCATGAATGCAATATTACTTCAAAATTAAAATGCTATTATTGTTTTAGTCTATATATATAATAAATATTAACAATATATTTAACTATTTCAATTATTTCTTATAAATGGGAGAATATATTTCCAGAATCAAATAGATATAAGCTGCAGCATCTGTTTTAATGGGAAGTGGAAAGACTATTCCAGGCATAAAAAGAACATGAAAGCCCTAAAGGAGGAAGGAAAACGGGCATGTGAAAAACTAAAAGAAAGCTTGTGACACTGAGAAATAGAGAACACAGGGGAGAGTGGCATAAAAGGTGTATATTTACATGCTGATGAGAAGAAACAAAGTAAAAGACACAGGATGAAGATAAGAGAGACAGAAATATAAACAAGATAAGAAAGCAGGATCCAGAGCACAGGTGATGTGAGAGGCACCTCTGTGAAGCAGAAATTAAGGGCATCCGCCTTAGTTGGTATGTGGGATGAGAGGGTAAGGTTAATGCAAAGTGGAGAGTCTAAAACAGTCATCTCAGAGAATGGAAAAAAGAAAGTTGGCCAGAGAAACATAAAAATTTTGAGGAATACTGAGGAACTGGTTTAGATTAGTCATCACATGGAGGCTTCCCAAAGAAATTTTAACACTTAAAAAATTCCTTTTTCAATATAAATTGCTTCACAAATTGTCAAATGATTTAAAATGTAATTATTTAACAAAATTAGAATAAACTGCTTGGTTCTACTGAAGAAAGGAGGGGGAGCAAGCACTCCAGACCATGACTCTACTGCTTGCTAGCTGAGTAATCTACAGCTAATTTCTTAACCTTTCCAGGCCTTTGTTTCCTTAACTATAAAAAGTGGATAATTATATCTTCCTCACATATTTGTCACTGTGACTGAGATAACAAATGTAAAGTGACTAACACAAATCCTGGCGGAGAAGAGGCATTCAGTAAAGGTTAGTTTCATCCTTAATTCCCAAACTGCCTGCTGACACAGCTGGATGACACCTCTGACTTGTTGCTTTCTAAGAGGAAAAGGAAAGAGGCTCCAAAACACAGGCTCTTTCCACTAAAACATCCTGCTTCCCAAGAACATTATCTCAGGGACATCATTACTGATAAGGGTTTAATCTCCTCAGCTCTGCAAAGCCAGAAACCTGACTGTGAAAATAACACAGAGGACCCAGGTCTGAGGGAGACACACACATGACTAAATTCAGAAATAAATGATGTTATAAACACGAATATCAATTTACACATGATAAATATTGTAAAAATTGTGAAATGAACCAGAATGTTAATATTGGCAAATCGGTACATTTTCTCCCTTTCGGAAAATTATGGAGGAAGCCAAATTATACTCAGAAGGTTATGTTATACCTATGGAATTTAACAAGACTAATGAATTGGAAAATATTAATGGTTAGTGTCAACAAACTATGATAAAATAATATATACAGCCTTACAAAGAGACAATATTCCCATCCACTGAGCAGAATCTACCTTCCACTAAACCACCCTGAAACATACAACCAAATTAAAGCTCCCTGGTTCTATGCAGATCATTTCACACCTACCCATGTAGACACACAATATTTTAAACTTTTTTCTTCTTTATCTTTCTAACTTAATTTCATTGATTACATACAGGCCATTGGCTAAACAACAGGTCACCAACTTAAATAACCTTCTGACTAACTTTAGAGTCTGAAAATATAACAACACTATCAATATTTAGGGAATATTAGTTCCTTAAAAGTTTAACAGTTTAATTTCACTATGATTTAAAAACTGAAGCAAAGTCATATTTGACAACTATTAAAATGTACACATGGGACTTCCCTGGTGGCGCAGTGGTTAAGAATCCACCTGCAAATGCAGGGGACACAAGTTCGATCCCTGATCTGGGAAGATCCCACCTGCCGCAGAGCACCTAAGCCCGTGCGCCACAACTACTGAGCACGCGTGCCACAACTACTGAAGCTCGCGCACCTAGAGCCCGTGCTCCGCAACAAGAGAAGCCACCGCAATGAGAAGCCCACACACCACAACGAAGAGTAGCCCCCACGTGCCGCACTAGAGAAAGCCTGCGCACAGCAGCGAAGACCCAACACAGCCAAATAAAATAAAATAAAATAAATTTATATTTAAAAAAATGTACACAAAATAGCAACATACCTAAAATAAGTTTGCTTAGGAACAACTATTCTAGAAAATATTTTCCCACTTTAAATATATGAGACTACAATAAAAAATAAGCCTTTAAAGGTAACCATTTCTTTGTGTTAAAATCCCCCAATCTCTATTAAAAATAGTATTTTAGTTCTACAAACTGTGATATTGTTTCCTTTCTGCCATTATTAGTTTTCATTTCCATGACTCTAAAATACAGTAAATTATTAAGAACTGCATAAATTAAAGATATACGCATACATATACATACATACATAGCAATAAAAACTTCACAGGTAAAAAATACTGAACAGTATTTATGAAGTTTTAAATCTCTAATGTAGTGATAATAGGAACATTAGACAAATACAAAAATCTTGTGATACTGCACTTTCTGAAATGTTACTTGTTTCCTTTCCTGCAACTAAATAAGCTGGGCTGAAGCCATTTTCTATAGAAATATTCATGTTAATTCAAAATTGACTTGGAATTCATTAAATATTTCTTTGAGAATAAAGTATCCTCTATTATTTGATGTAGACAAGTATCTTATTTTTAAACAGTAAAAGCATTTTACCTTCACAGTGAGACTGCGAGTTAAAACATGACTGGCAGCAGATAAAACTAAACTCTAGTGTTAGAATAAAAGCTACCTTTGGGAAAGGAGGAGAGAGGAGTGACAGTGAGAGGGAGTGAAGAGACTCCAGGAATGCTGGTAACGTCCTATTTCTTGACCTGGGTTTTAATTTCACAGGTGTGTTCACACTGCGGTATTTCATTCTACGTGTATGTCTATGATTTGTTCACTTTTCACTATATATATGATAATCAACTTTAAAAATTCATTCAGAACAGTAACTGACATTCAGTTATTTTTAATTACAACAGTTAAGAACTGGAAGTCAAATAAATACCTTCCTGATTCAGAGACTACTTAAAGAACTGAATATTTATAAAATTATTTTTGTCCAATACAAATGCACAAAATGAAATTCCTGGTTTAAAGAATATGAATTTAAAAATGGATATTAATAATGGTATTTGGGTCCAGTACAAATGGAGAAAATATCTGGGTGCAATACAAATGTAGAAAAACTGAGATTTATATCTAATTTGTTGATTCTACTACATCAACACCTCTAGGTTTCTTGTAATTCAGAAAATTAAGCATCAAGAAAATGGTATCTTAGGAGAAATCTCGAGTCAATTTCTAAAAAAAAATTCTGGCACAGTGATTATTCAGGGTGCAAGGTTCTGGGGTTACAGTACTTAATGTTTGCCAGACTACATCATTTACTGGATGTCTGATCTTCGACCAATTATTTAAGCTCTCGGTTTCCCCATTTGTAAAATGGAGATAGCAGTAATACCATCCTTACTGGGTTGCTGAAAAGCTTAAATGAGTACCAGTGACTTGAACAAAGGAAGCCTAGGCAACATTTGTTAACCATCTATCTACATATACACATTATATTAAAATATATTTCATATTATATACATTATACATTAGAAATCTTAGAATCCATTTTCAGTAGAATTAAGTAAATATATATTTTAAAAATTTTCCTTGTACTTACTTTATGCCCTACTCTCCGATTCAAATTGTAGACATAGTTCTTCAGTGATAAAATAAGGATATACATTACTTTTTTCAACACAAAATCAAATGTTCATCTGTATTATGACACATTTTTCACATTAAAAAACTGACATTATTTGTATTACCTGAGTCTCCACACCCTGCTCCAGGAGGCGCTTAGCTTGATTTTCCACTTCAAGTCGAGCTCTTGCAACAAAAAGTAGATCATTTTCTATTACTTCTATTCCAGAGAGATCTATTCCTTGAGAAAGATAATCTATTAAAAAAATACACACATTTAAATATTTCAATATTGAATAAATATCAAGGTATCAAAACATCATGTCTAACTTCTTTGAAATATTACAGAATTGCTGTTGAACACTATTCCCTTTCAAAAGCTGTATTTTAAAAAACATAGTTACCCAAACATTTTCTACTTAATAAGTACCTTTACTCTGGAGCAAAAAGTTCCAAACATTACAGAGTTGGTAAAGCAAGAGTAGAATTATGATTATTATAAATTCAAAGTAATGTCAACAAGTTACAAAAAAAAGTGTGCCAAATTTAATAAAAATAAAGATCCTGATGATCTTAGAAATTTCTCAAGTTGCAGGACAGTTTTAAAAATTATTCTATAATAACAAAACTTTTGAAACAAATGTCCACCACTTGGACAATGATAAATTAATTATGAAAAAACTTTAGCACGCTACCACTTTACATGATCACACACAATAGACCTAATTTACTTACTTCCATTGAAGGATTTTCATGATATGACTGAATGAAAAAAATTACACAAAGAACTTAATTCCATTTATATAATTACATATAAAACATGATTATATACTATATAATTCTATAACCTTTATTTTCTATAAGTAGAATTATAGAATTTAGTTTACAGAATTATAACTCTATTCACAGAACTATATAAATTCTACTTAGGGAATTATATACACAGAGCAAGAAGTGTGAAAATGTAGCCACCAAGAAGTTAACAACAGTTGTCTCTGCACATTTAGATTCTGAGAAATTTATTTATTTATTGGCTTAATCTTAGACATATCTGAGGCAACTAAAATGCTACAAATGAAGGTCAAGGTTTCATTATGCATCTTAGACACAGTTCTAAAACACGTATTTTCTATTTTAACAAGAAAAATTGTTTCTAAAAAACAAAAATGATTTATACAGAAGATGACTCTTTTCCAGTTACTCAACAGAATATCAAGTGTGTTTTTCACTATATTCTCTAATTAGAATTTTAAAATTTTAAGTCTTAAAATATATCCCTAGCACTTACATATTGTCATATTTTTCTTCAGCTGGGTCACAACGCACTGCCTAGGTGAAACTACATTAAAGCATCCAGTACAATGCTAACTAACCACTTAGCACTCAAATATCTGCTGACAGCACACAGTATAGTTAGTTCTACACTAGAGGACAGAAGGAAACAATGTAAAGGGCACCTAATAGTGGTTATTGCCAACTGTCCTTCAACCATAAGCATTTTTAAATGTGTCTATCTAAAGGGACTTACAGCTTTCTACAGTGTAAAGAGTACTGAAAATGCCTTTAAATCATCTGAGTTTACATTCAGCCTCATAATTTACTCACTAGGTGATCATAATCATGTGATATACCCTGAGACTCAATTTTTTTCATCTGTAAAATGACAATAATTTATAATTCACACCCTACATAACTCTTATCATCAGAATCAAAATAAGTTCAAGAATACAAAGTACTTTATACACCAATCTATCATGTAAATGTAGGGTGGATTATAATCCAGAGAAAATCTTTTTTATCTGATTTTTAAATTTTACTTTTCAGAAAACTTTGAGAAAATTATGTTTAACCTAAGTTGTGGTAATGATCAATGAGTAAACGCTATGTTCACCCTGAAAATGCTGACTAGACAATACAGAATCAAAGTACAGACATAACTACAGACATACAGAGAACAGAAAATAAATATTTTCTTTTCAAGCTGGTTACCAACTTTTTTCTCCTTTTTTTCTGTTATCTAAGGAAGAAAAACTCACAATTCAGTTTAAAAAAAGAAAAGGCACTATGAATAAGAGATCTGGCTGGGTTCTAACTCTACTTCTGTCACATACGTTTCCCAATAAAAGTCTTGCAATCTTTGGTAACAGTTACTTTATTTGAAAGATGAAGAGCTAGACTACATAAACCCTAAGGTTCCTTCCAGTAATAAATTTCTATAGATAAGCAAAGCTAACAGTTGCTTTATTCTTATGAATGCTGATCTTTAACTCTGGAGACAATTCAAATCATTCATTCAGTCCATTTACTGAGTACCAATCATTTATAAGTCAAAAACATACAGAAATAAATCAGACATAAATTGTGACCCCAAGTAGAAAAGTCTAAGACAGGAAGGAAAAGCACAAAGTTATAACCACTGAAAGATACAGTATATTGTGCCAGGTGCTGGCACAAATAGAAGAAGTCAGCATAGCTTATGTCCACACAAAGTCTACAATCTAGTAGAGAATATAAATGAGTAACTCCAATACTTTCTAAGGTAAACAGTGCCCCCATCACATTATCTAACCACCTTCCTCCTTTCCCACCTCCCCATCCCATGCTTATCCACACTATATTTAAAAATCACTCATTTTAAGAAATAACCAAAAGACATGCTATATTTGGAGTACAAAGGGTTCTGTCAGCTGGGAGAAAGAAAGAACCTTTCTTTTATTATATTTTCTTATATTATTTTCCTTACTGATTATTCCAAAAACCTGCTTTTCAATAAAAGAGATAAAGGTAGAAACAGATGAGGGGTGGGGGGGGACAGGGAAAAAAAATGTAGTAACACCACCCACCCACCCAGAAGAATGGATTATATTAAATTCTTCCCTCCTGTTTATCTGTTGCATACAATCGCTATCAGTGTTCCAAGTCTTTATACATTTGTTCTTTGTAAAGCACATATATAGGGACTGGCATCGATGAAAAAACATGGTGATGATTCCAATAATAACAACTATAATTTCTTAAGACCTGACATGTGGAAGGCACTGAATTAGACACAAAATATGCATTTATTATTTCTAATATTATATGTAATATTCTCAACGACTGTGTTAGAAATACTAACATTATTAGGAACAAAATCACGTGGGTAGTAACCAACAAAGCAGAATTTAAATCCAGGTCTCTCTGACCTCAGTCTTGTCACTAGATCATCCCAGGCCAATCCCACAAACTGCAGAGAGAAGACAGCTTTATATTCAAAGGACAGCCTATTCCTCCTACACTCTTCCCATTTGCTCAGTAAAAGGGTAAAAATGTAAATATCACATCAGACTCAATTGTTCAGGGAAACCAAGAATGTACAATGGAGAAAAGACAGTCTCCTCAACAAGTGATGCTGGGAAAACTGGACAGCTACATGTTATGCAGTGAGATTAGAACATTCTCTAACACCACATACGAAAATAAACTCAAAATGGTTTAAAGACCTAAATGTAACAAATGACACCATAAAACTCCTAGGAAAGAATATAGGCAAGACATTCTTTGACATAAATTGTAGCAATATTTTCTTAGATCAGTCTCCCAAGGCAAAAGAAATAAAAGCAAAAATAAACAAATGGGACCTAATCAAACTTAAAAGCTTTTGTCCAGCAAAGGAAACCATCAACAAAATGAAAAGACAACCTACAGACTGGGAGAAAATATTTGGAAACAATATGACCGACAAGGGATTAATATCCAGAATATACAAACAGCTCAAACAACTCAATATCGAAAAAACGTACAAGCCAATCAAATAATTGGCAGAAGACCTAAACTGACATTTCTCTGAAGACATACACAAGGCCAACAGGCACATGAAAAGATGTTCAACACCACTAATTATTAAAGAAATGCAAATCAGCACCACAATGAGGTATCACCTCACACCAGTCAGAATAGCTATCATCAATAAGTCTACAAATAATAAAGGCTGGGGCTTCCCTGGTGGCGCAGTGGTTGCGAGTCCACCTGCCGATGCAGGGGACACGGGTTCGTGCCCCAGTATGGGAAGGTCCCACATGCCGCGGAGCGGCTGGGCCCGTGAGCCATGGCCGCTGAGCCTGTGCGTCCGGAGCCTGCGCTCCGCAATGGGAGAGGCCACAGCGGTGAGAGGCCCGCGTACCGCAAAAAAAAACAAAAAAAAATAATAATAAAGGCTGGAGAGGGTGTGGACAAAAGGGAACCCTCCTACACTGTTGGTGGGAATGTAAACTGGTGCAGCCACTATGACAAACCGTATGGATATTACTTGAAAAGCTAAAAACAGACTCACCATATGACCCAGCAATCCCACTCCTGGGCATATATCCGGAAAAAACTCTAATTCAAAAAGACAGATGCACCCCAGTGTTCAGAGAAGCACTATTTACAATAGCCAAGACATGGAAGCAACCTAAACGTCCGTCAACAGATGAATGGATAAAGAAGATGTGGTATATACAAACAGTTTCAGCCATAAAAAAGAAATAATGCCATTTGCAGTAACATGGATGGACCTAGAGATTATCATACTAAGTGAAGTAAGTCACACAGAGAAAGACAAATATCACATCGTATCACTTATATGGGGAATCTAAAAAAAAGATACAAATGAACTTATTTCCAAAACAAAAATAGACTCACAGACATAGAAAACAAACTTATGGTTACCAAAGGGAAAAGTGGGGGGATAAATTAGGAATTTGGGATTAACAGATACACACTACCATATATAAAATAGATAAAAAGATGCTACTGTATAGTGCAGGAAACTACATTCAATATCTTGTAATAACCTATAATGGAAAAGAAACTGAAAAAGAATATATATATATGTATGTGTATAACTGAATCACTATTCTGCGCATCTGAACCACTGTAAATCAACTATACTCTAATAAAATGTTTAATACAATTAAATTTAAAAATTAAAAAAATTTCTCAAGAGGATGGGTAAGATAAAGATAAATTTTTTTTTTTTGGTCAAATGTACTCCATGTTGAAATTTAAGATACTAAAAAATAAATTCTGATTTCCCCCACTTTCACTGTCCTGGTCTCAAATTACTAAAAGTTTAAAATAAACTTCTTACATTTTGCCCCAAGCAGTCACTTGATCTCAGTGATTGATTACTGCATTATTTCCTAGGACTGCCCTTTTTATTTTCTTTAGTCTTCAAACTAAACCTCAATGGCATAAAAATAATTTACAACTAAAATACATGGGCTTCCCTGGGGGTGCAGTGGTTGAGAATCCGCCTGCCAATGCAGTGGACATGGGTTCGAGCCCTGGTCCGGGAAGATCCCACATGCCGCGGAGCAACTAAGCCCGTGCGCCACAAATACTGAGCCTGCACTCTAGAGCCCACGAGCCACAGCTACTGAAGCCCGCACGCCTAGAGCCCGTGCTCTGCAACAAGAGAAGCCACTGTAATGAGAAGCCCGTGCACGGCAACGAAGAGTAGCCCCGGCTCGCCGCAACTAGAGAAAAGCCTGTGGGCAGCAACGAAGACCCAACGCAGCCAAAAATAAATAAATAAATAAATTTATTAAAAATAAAATAAATAAAATTAAATTTAAAAATTACATGCCAGTCATTTTCATAGGCTTTTAATGTTCTAGTTGTTACTACACATGGCTACCAGAATAAACGTTCTCATCATATTCCTCTCCCATTCATGGAATCTACGGCTTCCTGTTGACTAATGTTATCTCCTTCCACAAATCCTCCTTTGCGATACAAATTCCCCTTAAGATTTCAAAATCCTCATGCCTCTTCCTTTACTAGCATCCTCCTCTATTTAGAAAAAAAAAAAAGAAGAGTAATTATAGTGTGCTAAGTGACTCAGCTATGCATTTACTTTTCACAATAATGCTAGCACTACATTATTTATTTGGGATAAAAGAGATGAGGGAAGAGTACAGGTGTTAAGTTGGGATGGTGCTGGAAGTTGGAAGAAATGAAGGAGGCTAAATCTTCATGCGTCAAAGTGGGAAGCCAAAGAAGTTAAAAATTACGAATTGGGAATACAGGCAAGTGATTTAGAGCTATGGAGGTAAATATCAAAAGAATCAGCAAAAATGGTGAAAATGGTGGCCTCTAGGGAAAAGTAAACGGGGCAGAAAAAAGGGCAGGGACTTGCTATTTTTAACAATAAACTTTGGATAACTACTTGAATATGTTATACATGCATACTTTCATAACAAATAAAACCAAATTAAAGACTACATGGGAAGTCAAAATAATAATATAAAAATTAAAATAAGGTGGCTAGCTAATAAAAAATTTGTATCCTCTAAATCAATGATTGTTTCTAAAATAATATTTAAAAAGAAGAAAAAAGTGAAAATATTTGGAAAGATATTTTCTACAATGTTAATTGTAACAGAAATACATACATACATATAAATATATGTATGTGTACATGTATGTATATATGTGTATGTTATGTATATGTTGTGTGTGTGTGTGTGTGTGTGTGTATATATATATAAAGAGAAACATTGTAAATGAGAAGAAAACACTTTGGAAATCAATTTGGATAATCTAATAAGATTTCATATGAATATCCCTATGACCAAAATATGCCACTCCTAGGCACATAACTCAGAGAAATTCTCATATTTGTATATTGGAAGACGTATACAAGAATGTTCATAAAAGCACTGTAAAAAAAAAAAAAAAAGCTGTATATAACTGAAATGACCATCAACTGGAGAACAGATAAACAAAAATATATTCCTTCAAAATACTACTACAGAAGAGTAAAAACAAACAATGACAAGTATACACATCAATAATGATGTCTCTCGGGCTTCCCTGGTGGCGCAGTGGTTGAGAGTCCTTCTGCCGATGCAGGGGACACGGGTTCGTGCCCCGGTATGGGAAGATCCCACATGCTGCGGAGCGGCTGGGCCCGTGAGCCATGGCTGCTGAGGCTGCGCGTCCGGAGCCTGTGCTCCGCAACGGGAGAGGCCACCACAGTGAGAGGCCCGCGTACCGCAAAATAAT